>NC_080545.1:83550150-83866650 GCF_028640845.1 Ahaetulla prasina | reverse complement strand
CCCTGTGTTGTTAATGGATTCATTAAGGTGGAATTTCTCTGGTTTGAATCTCTTCTTCCTAGACCTTTTTTTTGCAGCTTGGACTGAATGGTTGTTTATGCAAAAAGCAACCAATGAACCCCTCTCCCATTGCTGATTGTTTATATTAAGGAGTTCATCCCATTTTTTCCCCCTCGGCTTTCTCACAATTCTTCTGTACATTCGTTGAATGGGAAGATACCAGGATGCTTGGAAACAGATGTACCAGGAAAAAAAGCAGACCTAGCGTTCCTAGGTTGCCCTTGGCAGGGAGGAGGGTTGACGCTGGGCTGTAATAATATGCAGATACAGTGAGTTGCTGCAGAACGATTTAAAAGACTGTTTCTCAACCTTGGCAGCTTTAAGATGTGTGGGCTTCAGCTCCCAGAATTCCCCAACCAGCATACTGCTGGGAAATTCTGGAACTTGAAGCCCACACATCTTAAAAGTTGCCAAGTTTTGAAAGACACTGATTTAAACCATATTGACAAAAGGCAAGGCTAATACAATTTTTAAAAATGAATAAATCAATTCCAGCTGGGAAAACTGATTGATTTTCAATATAGGGTTAGCGCTTCATCTCCAAGACAAAATCTCATTTCTCCTTATTGTAATTTTTCTTAGGTAGGGCCATAGAAAGTACCTCAAGAGTATTATAGAGAGTAAGTAGATATAAAAACTATTTCCAAACAACCTATTCAACACCATCCCACTAATACCAACAGTTGATTTCTAACAGTGAATCTAAATGAAATATATATCTTGTTACCTCATCATGGCCACACAAATAGTATAATATAGAGTATGAGTGAAAACACTGTTTAGTCCATTTGAATTACATGTAAAATAATCCATTCTCTCAAGTAACTAATAAATAAAAGTTCAACTCCTTTGAAGATTAGTGTAGTTTGGATTGGGGTTAAAATGTAAATTATAAACTTTTTAAATAGCAACTTTATCTTTTGGAAAGTTTTCAAAGTAGCTAAACTGGAATGTGTGTGGTCATATTTGGGAGCTTGGCTCTTGAAAGGTTGAAAACTGTGTATTTGTGATAAATGCAATTTGACATTTAAGATCTTCAGACTCCACAGGGCTGTTGCTACCCAGATTTGTGTGCTGTAAATATTATTATTAAATGAAGTCATGCTCTAAAAAGGGGGCCAGGGATAAAATGTTTGTATGCAAGATTCAATATTAAAAACAACTACAGCTCTCATAGCTGGGGTTTGGAAAAAAATTCCCCAAATTACAAGATCTGAATATTCACATATTTTCATGTAACTTCAGTGAAGATGTGTCTACTAAACCTCTGTTCAGGGAAGGAGGAATCTTAAAACAGTTGTGTTCATGCAGTGTGATAATCCATTCATTGTGTCTACAAGCCGTAGTGATTAATCCCACAACATTCAAAGGAGTAGGAAATATCACACAAATGGGCAGGACCATTTGGAATAAATTTTTGTCTTTTTAAATTTTGTGATATTTTTATTTTAGGATTAAAACTGCAGTTTTTCTTGCAAGAAACTGTCTGGTCAATTTTTAGCCATCATGTTGGTTTTATGAAAAGTATATACACTAGCACAATTTTTATCCATTTAAAGGTGAGAATTTATTCAATATTTATTTTCATTCTTTTATTAAGCCTTGTTACTGAGCAAGAAACTGTCTGGTCAGTTTTTAGCCATCATGTTCAAAGGGAAGTCTCCAAAGACTACGGAAAGGCGATTTGGAGTTTACATACAGCCCTGGAGCTATGTAGTTGCTCTTCGGTTTAAATGTTTTTGGTTTGTTTGATTCTGGCATAGTCAATATGGCTTGTTAGATGTTTAGAACCCAACCGAAACCCAGAGTTAATATTAGAACAAAACTGGCCTTTGAAAGAAATCTACAAGTCCAATATTTGTTGACTAGAAATATAATTAGGGCAAGATGCAGCAAAAGCTTAAATTATATTCCTCATAGAAATAAACTGAAAATCATAACTAACACAGACAACTTTTCAAAAACATGATCCCATAGTGTGTAGTACACTACTGTGCAAGACATAGCAAAGAGAAAAAAGTTATAAAATCATATAAACTGAACTCATGCATTATGGCAAGCCATGTTTCAACCATGGTTTATTAAATAGCCCATCTTCCTATACCCAGTCAAAAACTATGATTCACAAACCACAGAGGTTTATTTCATAGAACTTAATACTCCAAAATGAAGACAACCAACTCACTGAGTTGTCAGGAAGCAAGCAAACAAATGGAGGAAAGACATAAGCAAAATTACCTGGATTTTGGTAGCTAAGATCATCGGGGAAAGAGCCACAAACTAACTCCTTTTGAGGGCCTGTGGATCAGCTGTGTGGAGTGAAAACGTCACCTCCTGAATTACTACTAATTGCAAGAGATACATCTTAAGAGTTGTTGATTTCTTATTATGGGTTTCAGAGTTATTGCTTTCTGCTGAGTAAACCCAGGCTAATGCAGAAACCAAAGGAATATAAGGCAGCTAGTGTCCAAGGCACAAATTAACAAGAGATTTGACACAGAAATTCAAGGAGAGCAAAAGTCAACATAGTGTACTTGACTGTTCTCAGAGGCTAGGGAAGGAACAAATAACAAAAGTTTGATAGCACTGGTGTCATATAGGCAGATGAATGAACAGGATGTGCAGTGCTTGTAGCATCTTCTTGCCTGGGAAAAAATTAATATATTTGTTGTTATTAGTTGCAAAGTAGTGTCCAACCCATCGCAACCCCATAGACAACTTTCCTCCAGGCCTTCCTGTCCTCCACCATCCCCTGGAGATCATTTAAGCTCATGCCTACTGCTTCAATGACTCCATCCAGCCACCTCATTCTCTGTCGTCCCCTTCTTCTTTTGCCCTCAATCTTTCCCAGCATTAGGCTCTTCTCCAGGGAGTCCTTCCTTCTCATTAGGTGGCCAAAGTATTTGAGTTTCATCTTCAGGATCTGGCCTTCTAAAGAGCAGTCAGGGTTGATCTCCTCTAGGACTGACCAGTTTGATCGCCTTGCAGTCCAAGGGACTCGCAGAAGTCTTCTCCAGCACCAGAGTTCAAAGGCCTCAATTCTTTGACGCTCAGCCTTCCTTATGGTCCAACTTTCACCATAACAAACATATTTGTAGGAACTGAAAATCTGCAATGATGTTCAGAGAAAAAGAGGGCTGCAGCAGCAAGCAGCCATGTTTAAACTCCTAAGATACATTAAAAATTTATCAGATTGAAACAAAACAAATGCTACTGCAGGAACTGAGAGAGAAAGCTCATTATGAGGAAAAAGAAACAAAGGAGTAAGCCCAATGATCAACACTTGCATCCAAAGGTAAGAAACACAGAATGTATTTTGTACCTCACAAATTTAAAAGCAGCTGCGGGGTCCTTGCAAAACTGATAAGCTACGAGTTTTCTGGGAAAGAAAGAGATATTGTTGAAGAGGAGACAAGATCTCTGAGGGTCAAAAGGCGAGAAAAAAAGTCATGGAAACTCACTATCAAAATGACTATAAAGAAATCTATACCAGTCTAGGGGTGGGCGGCTGGGGGTTCACACGGGTTTGGGAGAACCTCTAGCTAAGATTCTGTGCAGTTCCGAGAACCCCGAAATCCCATTCCTGGCTGGCCCACCCCTCTCCTCCCAGGAGTCCCCACCCCGTTTTGGATGCAGGTAAGTGCAGGGCGTGCGCAAAGGCTCGGGGAGGGTGAAAAACGGGCCTACTGGAGGTTTGAGGCCATTTTCGCCCTCCCGGAGGCTCAAGAAAAGCCTCCAGAGTCTGGGGAGGGCAAAAATGCCCCCCTGTGGTGCAGGAGGTCGACTAGGCTACGCCCACCATGGCCACGCCCACCCAGCAACTGGGCGGAGAACCCTTGCTAAAATTTTTGAAGCCTACCCTGTACTGGTCCATCAGCTAGGGATGGCAGATAGATCAGGAATGTGAAAGAATGACTTCCTACATCTTTCAGTTATTCTAATGCTAATCAACTGAGGAAAAACGAGACTGTCATGAGCACTTTTATGCACTCTGCACACTGAAAACCTAGAAAGTAACCTGAAAGTTCAATTGGTGTTTTCAGCTGTCTTTTGAGTTCATGGAAGAGGATTGGAAAGATAAGGAATACTGGAGGTGAATGGCTACCTGGACCACCATCTGCATTATCTGAATGACAGACAGCTGGCGAAGTGTGGGTTGCACTACAGTATATAACAAAAAAAATGTCTGACTTCATATTATTATGAAAAAGTAAAAAGTTGAGGGTAGATGTTCATGCCTTATTTTACTGCACCAAAGGAGTTGGAAGTCAAATGCCTTTTTTTTTCTCCCCCCCCCCCCCGCTTTCCCTCATTATCTAATTCCCTTTTTCCTTCCCTAATTTCTCTAATATTTACTTCTGTACTCTCTTTGTATGTCATATTATAAATTAATAAAAACTGTAAATTCGGAAAAAAATATTTGACTGAAGGACAAACTTCTTAAACAGAATCCAGAGGAATTTGAAGCCAAAATTGTAAAGACCTCAGTTAAAATGTATTCAGGTAAAGGTTCCCCTCGCACATATGTGCTAGTCATTCCCGACTCTAGGGGGCAGTGCTCATCTTCGTTTCAAAGCCGAAGAGCCAGCGCTGTCCGAAGACGTCTCCGTGGTCATGTGGCTGGCATGACTGTTATGACTGTTCCCTTCGCACGGAACACTGTTACTTCCCACCAAAGGTGGTCCCTATTTTTCTACTTGCAAGTTTGCTTTTGGCTAGGCTGGCAGAAGCTGGGACAAGTAATGGGAGCTCAACTCGTTACGCGGCACTAGGGATTCAAACCGCTGAACTGCCGACCTTTTGTTCGACAAAAGGACCATGTCCCTTGGGTCCTTTATATTAATATTTTATTAATGAGCTTAGTAACATATTCGAGGGAATAAAGGGAATAATTTGGAGATAACAGAGTTAATAATCAAAAAGAACAATAAGTTTCAAAACTGCCTTGAAGAGAAGTAAACTGAAAACAACAGAAAGAATTGCAATAGAGGCAAACACAAAGTTCTTAGATCAGAAAGCAAAATCAAAAGTAGGGATATCAAAATAAAAAATGGCTTCTGCTACAGACACATGACTTCATATGATGCAGAAGTCTTAATAATGATATTTGTGGGGGGGGGAAATGTTTGAACAACAACTGTCTTCAAAGGGAGCATGCATTGTGTGATTTGACTGTAAAAAAGACAAATGCAATTTTGGGTGGGATCAACAAAAATATTGTTTCCAGGTCCTAAGAAATAATCGTTGCACTTTATTTTGCTTTGGTTGGACTTGAATGCTGTATCCAGTTTTGGCCGCCACACTTTGAGGATTCAGAAAAACTGGAACTGGTTCAGAGAATGTCTGTGAAGATGATCAAGTGACTAGACAACAAGTTCAATTTAGACTTGAGAAGAGAAGGCTGAGATAGGGTATGACAGCATTCTTCAAGTGGCTGAAAATATGTTACATGGAACAAGGACAACAGGTCATGGAACACTGGATTTAACTTAAAGGACGGAATATTCTGACTAAATGTCAAAAAAACCCAAAACCAAACGAACCAAGAACAACAATTTGATAGCAGGGCCACATACCTGTGGAAACAGGTGCTTCTGTACTAGAAGCCTTCACACAAATTTAGACATTTAGGTGAACTTGCTTTGCTTTTTTTCCACTGAACAAAGATATGGACTTGGTAGCCCTTTCGCTTCTATGATTTTGTGACTTGTGTGATATGTGAAGCCGATCAATGATTGGTGAATACGAAGAAGGACATATGGATCTCTACAAAGATGTTTGATGTCCAAGATCTCAAAGAGCAAGCTATAACACAGTGGTACCTATTTAAGCCTATCAAAAATCCTATCAGAACTAAAGAGATGGGGGCATTTGCAAAGGTCATGCTGAGCAAGGCAGTCAAAATGAACATCTCCTTGATAAATTACCCTCTTAATGTATATTTCGATTGCCCCATCTGTCTTAATGACTTTCTGGAAGCTCAGAAAAATTGCAAACAGCTGCTATTTGGATAAAGCAGAATTCTGTTGCAGAGAATTTTTTCCTTATTCTTATCAAACATATGCCAAGCAGAGGACAAAAATATATTAATTCATGTACTAGAACTTGACTTCTAAGTCACTATATATAAATACATTTTATCTTATTTATGTATTTATTGTTAATTAACAGCAATATTTATGGATGCCAAATTTTAATCAAAAAGGGGCAAATAGGGGTGATTTCTAAGTATTTTTCTACAAGCCTACTTTCTGATAAAAATTCCCCAACCCCAAAAAGATTTTGAACACGAAAAGACTCAAACAGCAAAGAATGGGCAGGTGAATTCATACATTATGCTAGTTCCTGGCTTGGGTAAACATGCTTTATTCAGGAACCACGATTTGTGAACTCTACAATCAAAATCATTAAGACATAAATTGGTTTACACATCACATATGCACACATTTTGCTCAAAACCGTCAATTTTTTTTTAATACAGCAAGTTTTCATTGAAAAAATAAATACTGATAGGAAAAAATACACTAACCCACAAAGAACATGCAATGATCTGTCTGCTGGTCATGCAGTTTGCGCTTGGTGTCCTCGGCTTCTAAAAAAACAAAATTCCTTTACTTGGAGCCAATGCTGCTGACTGAGGAAGTGAAATTCACTGGGTTCATCTAACATGCTAAACAATAAACCAGAATGCCTGCATTTAAAAAAAAAAACCCACACAAAAGTTAAACTAAGTAAGCCACATTATGGCTAGGCATGTTGTATAAAACAACCATTCACACAGCGGTCAACTTTTATAAACAGTTCCTTCGTATTACAAAAATTACATCTACAACTTATGGATCAACCTTAGCCACAGGAAATGTGGTAAAATCCTGTCCTCTGGCTTCAAAAAATGCTGTTAAGTAGCTTGCCAAGTGCTTACATTTGCACCAAGTAATCACTTGGCAGATGGCTGTGTCTTGAAAGACCTTGCTCAAATTAGCTTTCACTGAATTAAGGATACTGGGCACCAATGAAGGACATATCATTACAATATGAGCTCTCTTCATGTTGAAAAGATACCAACAGAGGATTTTTTTTTTAAAAAAAAGGCTATTTGAAGACACTTTAAAGAATCTTAATATGAGTCCACTTACTCTCAGCAAGGAAGCTTATCAGTTGGACATGAAAAAAAATCTTAAAAGAGTATGGCAGGAAATGCATACACATCATTTATGAGGAAGTAACATTTCTGGATGGCCTTTCTTCAGCCTCACTTATTTAATTTCCTTGATCGTTTGCCAGTTATGAGTAATGTTACTGCAATGTCAATCCTAGTGTAAAGATAGCCCGCCACTACCTTTTTTGTACTAAACAGTAGAGTTAGGATGCAAGCAAATGGATCAGATCCCTCTAAAGCATGTTTTAAACCCTCATTCTGTAAACCATCTTGTCTACCCTCCTAACATTGATAGCGCTACTTTAAACCCAAGTGTTAAAATCGCAGCCCAACAGCCTGCTAGCGTTTAAATCAGTTTAATCCTACTGATTTCATATCAACACCACTAACATGCAATTGGCATAATTTAGAAAGATCCCTTTTCTTAAAAAAAAAAGAGTTGTTAGTGTACTCGTTTAACCATAATGAGAATCAATGTGATTAGCTATGATGGTGGTCCAATTCTTCTGAAGAATAGAGAAAGGAAGAAGGTAGGACAAGAAGCCATGGGTGGAAGTTTGACAGAGGGAGATCCAACCTGGAAATAAGGAGGAATTTCCTGACAATGAGAATATGACTGATCAATGGAATAGCTTGCCTTAAACAGTTGTGGGTGCATCATCGGTAGAGGTTATCAAGAAAATATTTAACAGCCATTTCTCCAGATTTTTATAAGACTCTTGCCTTGGGTAAGGGATTGGACTAGGTAGAACACCTGAAAGGTCCCTTCCAGCCTTATTTACAAACAGGAAGATTTACTAAAATGAATATACTAGAGAGGATTGCTTAATACACTTAAGAGTTAAATCTCTCAAACAAGTTGAATATTGAATTCCTTCCCAAGAAAGAAATGAGTGGAAAGATTCACTAAAATCAATTATGCAAAATTTTTGTGTGGATTTCATCTATTTTTTGAGGCCTTCTTGTTCAAAGACCAAACTTCACTAACCAATTTTCACAGGGCTTTTTCATTCAATAGCTAATATATAAAACACCTCATTAAGTATGATTCCAAAAAGATTTTTGATTTATTCATGCTGCTTGTTATATGAAGACACAACAAACTACAGTTTACAAAGTATAATGGCTGAATCCACAAAAAGCCATAAGTCAAACCCAAAGAAAGAACAGTATGGTTTAACCAATAAGTGATTTCAGCTTGTAAAACCTAATCACTGCCTACATTACAGTCTGGTTTTTGACAAACTGGGAGAATTGGAGATAATTTCTCTCATATGTTTCTTATGATACAGAAACAAAAATTGATCTGTACATATAGATTATGTTCACACAAATGCTTAGCTGTATCATTTAAAAATATAGCACATGTATTTGTACAACATGCTGTTGTAAATCATCCAGTGTCAGTGGTAATGTAGAAATTAAATAAATACATCTGTGTGTATGTGTGTGTGTATACACACATACATGTATACATGTATATGTATATCTATCATCAATCTATCTATCTAGTATGTGTATGTAGA
The DNA here is from genome assembly GCF_028640845.1 of Ahaetulla prasina. NCBI lineage: Eukaryota > Metazoa > Chordata > Lepidosauria > Squamata > Colubridae > Ahaetulla > Ahaetulla prasina. Next base: position 83,857,905 of record NC_080545.1, on the reverse strand, counting down.
TATTGATACCATGAGATTCAAGGATTAAGCAAATGCATTGTTTTTCTCCTTCATTATATAGTTATAAGTCTTGATACATATTATTTCAGTGTAATACATAATATAAAAATTTCTATGAATATTAATTATGATTTGGGATGTCAATATTTCAAGCGTAAATTATTTAGCTTCTTATACAAATTAAGCTTAACTTTACAGAAAGGCAAAAAACCCACTTCAGCTTATATTACATGATATATGGTTTCAATCTTAAACTAATTATTTAGTATTAAAATATTTACAGTATACTATAATTTATACACCTACAGCCATACAAAGAGTGTTGATGAAAAGGAAAGAGGATAACCAAAGCATGTTTAATAAAAGTTAAAATATCAGAAAATTAAAAAAGGAAATAGTCGGCATATGCATTATTTTAGAGAAAGATAAAGAAGGCATAAGTTCTAGTATGCAGTTGTGTAGAAACTAATAAAACTCTTCAAAAGTACTAGGACTTCTGAGTTGTCCTTGGTGCCTGGATTCATGCATCACTGATTGAACCATAATATGGATTGTTTGGTTTAAGTCTGTTGCATGAACAAAACTCTTGTTTATGAATCATTGCTTCCATATCAGAAGATATGGAGAGAGCTGCCCCATAGAATTGCCAAGAGTCAGAAACAACATAATTATCATCACTTACAGCGTAGTGCTTATTCAGTAAACTATGGTTTAGGAAAAATATTGTGTTAAATAGCTTAATGATGTTTCTCTATACTGTATTCCATAGCTGCAAAAATGTATTATTTGGGTTGTGTAATGTCAGGCAATGGCATTTAATAAAGAACAGTAAACATGGTGGGAATCGTTTGTGGATCAGAACAAGGATATTTTGGAGATGGAAGTAGCAAGCTGTTTGGTTGGGCTCTATTTTCCTTGGAAAATATTTTCCTTGAGAGAATGAAATGATATAGTTTGTTATAGCAATAGCACTTAGACTTATATACTGCTCTATAGGGCTTTACAGCACTCTCTGAGCAGTTTACAATGTCAACATATTGTCCCCAACAATCTGGGTCCTCATTTTACCGACCTTGGAAGGATGGAAGACTGAGTCAACTTTGAGCCTGTCAGGATCTAATTCCAGATTACTGAGCAGAGTTAGTCTGCAATACTGCAATCTAACCACAGCGCCATCAGGCTTATAGCTTCCTAATACATTTTCTAATACTTTATCAGAGAGTAGCAGGAGAAAACAATTCCTGTGCCATCCCTTTTTTCCCCGTGAAACGATAGGGGACAGCTAGCATTACCATTTTGCTTTCATTATCACCTAACGGAGGCATATATCTGAAATTGTTTTAGCAACGGATCTTTGTCCAATTTCAGCTACCAAGGAGAGTAATATGAAAAATGAAGGGCAGTCAGTCAAACTTTCACGCATAGGGGGCAGGACAATAACAGCTTCATTCACTACCATACCCCAAATAAATGGGTTTGACAACCCATTTTAATTTGGTGCACTCATCTGCTGCGAAGCCTTCTCAGGCTGACTGAAATGTACAGGAGTTTGGTTCTAGAGCAGGGGTCTCCAACCGTGGCAACTTTAAGCCTGGCGGACTTCAACTCCCAGAATTCAGAAATCAGGCTTAAAGTTGCTACGGTTGGAGACCCCTGTTCTAGAGTGCGATTTCTCAACTTGTGGCAACTTTTAAGGTATTTGGACTTCGTCTCCCAGAATTCCCCAGCCAATTGCCCAGAAACACTGAATTAATGTAGATAGAAAATCAATAATCAGGACAGTCCCTCCCAACAGAATCCCCTGGAAATGTATTGGACTCCATCTCCCCCTGTAGCCAATTGGTGCAGCCAGTCCCAAAGCCAATTCATTTTCAAAAACAAACCTTGTACCCAACAGCCATCCATCCATCCATCCACATTGCATTTGCTTGCATCCGCCCTGCTTTTCTTTTTCTTTCTTTCTTTCTTTTTTCTTTTTGCATTTTAATTTCTAACCCATTCTCCCTCCATTTTCGAAAACCCCCACATTTGGGTTTATTTCATGAAAAACGCAACCCATTGCTCCTGGCTGTTTCTTTTCAGCTGCTTTTGCAAAGTTTTTTTGTCCATTTCAAAGGGAATACTTTTTTTTTTTTACTCTGCTTTTCAAACTTGGCAACTTTTAAGGCGCCTGGACTTCTTCACCTCCCACAATTCCCCTGGGAGTTGGTGTCCAAAATCTTTAAAAAGTTGCCAAGTTGATTGGTTTGACAAATAAATGCCTTCACCTCAAATACAACTGCCCAACGTCAGTTTAAATTAATCAAGAGCCACCCTTGCAGCACCATCAATTGCCGACAAGGCTCTTTTTTAGCCCGACTAAAAATAATTTCTCTCTACCAGGCAAATCCACTGAGGATTCTTGCGGGGGGGGAGGGAAGGGGGGGGAGGAGGAGGCTCAGAGATCTCCCTCCTTCCCGGTGTGCTTTTGGCATCTTCCTTCCTTGAAATCTCCTTAGCAACGCCGATGCTTCTCGTCCTAACCTGACACGTCACACAGCGCGTTGGGGGATAGTTAAAACACGTCTGGAGATCGGGCGGGATAAACCCCTGGCCAGCCGCGGAGAAAGCAGGGGAACTGTAGCCTTTCCTGCCATGAGTCCCGCGCAGGAATCCGTCCCCTCTGGGCTTTGCGTGGGAGTCGCAAGGGTTAATCCTTCCGGGCAGCCGAAAGGGAGAGGAAGGGGAGGGGGAGGGGGAGAGAGCGAGAAGGGGGCGCTGTTGTCAAGGCGACGGCTCGGAGTGTTCCGGATCGTACCATTGCGCAGGCGGCGCAGGGAGGTGTGGTGCAGCCCAACCAGGCCCAGCCCAGCCTCCTCCTCCTCCTCCTCCTTCTTTCCCCCCCCCACGGCTCGAACGCGGCGCCGGGGCCCGGCAGGCAGCGAGCGAGTCGGAACCTGCCGACCGGAGGAAGAGGGCGAGAGGCGGGTCCCGTCAGCGGCGGCAAGAGTCGCAACTCGGCGGCGGGCCGCCCTCGCTTCGCCCGCCTCGGCTGGGAGACAAAGGAGGGAAAAGGCGGCAGCAGCAGAAGGGCTCCGAGGACAGAGCCGCCCGCGGGGCTGAGCACGATGCGGCGCGGGGCCGCCCGAGGCCGGGATCGAGGCGGCTGCGCGGCCTGCCTGGCGTGGCGCGGCTAGAGGAGGCGGCGGCGGCGCGGCCGAGGCCCGACGGACTTCCCTCCGGCCGAGCCCGCCCTGGCGGCGGCGGCGATGATGTGAAGGCCGGGCCCGGGAGAGGGCCGGAGGGCGAGGGCGCCGAGGCTGGGGCGAGCGGCGCGAGGACGCCGGGCCCGAGGCGCCGCGCGGCGGAGGCGATCCGGGCCCGGGCGATGGAGACGCACGTCTCGTGCCTGTTCCCGGAGCTGCTGGCCATGATCTTCGGCTACCTGGAGGTGCGCGACAAGGGCCGGGTGGCGCAGGTGTGCACGGCCTGGCGGGACGCCGCCTACCACCGCTCGGTCTGGCGGGGCGTGGAGGCGAAGCTGCACCTGCGCCGCGCCAACCCGTCCCTTTTCCCCAGCCTGGCGGCGCGGGGCATCCGCCGGGTGCAGATCCTGTCGCTGCGGCGCAGCCTGAGCTACGTGATCCAGGGCATGGCGGAGATCGAGAGCCTCAACCTGAGCGGCTGCTACAACCTCACAGACAACGGGCTGGGCCACGCCTTCGTGGCGGAGATCGGCTCCCTGCGCGCTCTGAACCTCAGCCTCTGCAAGCAGATCACCGACAGCAGTTTGGGCCGCATCGCCCAGTACCTCAAAGGCCTGGAGGTGCTGGAGCTGGGCGGCTGCAGCAACATCACCAACACGGGCCTCTTGCTCATCGCCTGGGGCCTCCAGCGCCTCAAGAGCCTCAATCTGCGGTCCTGCCGCCACCTGTCCGATGTGGGCATCGGGCACTTGGCTGGCATGACCCGGAGCGCAGCGGAGGGCTGCCTGGGACTGGAACAGCTGACGCTGCAGGACTGCCAGAAGCTCAGCGACCTCTCCCTCAAGCATCTGGCCCGGGGTCTCACTCGCCTGCGCCAACTCAACCTCAGCTTTTGCGGGGGAATCTCGGATGCCGGGCTGCTGCACCTGTCACACATGAGCAGCTTGCGCACGTTGAACCTACGCTCCTGTGACAACATTAGCGACACAGGTATCATGCACCTGGCCATGGGCAGCTTACGCCTTTCAGGCTTGGACGTCTCCTTTTGTGACAAAGTCGGAGACCAAAGCTTGGCCTACATTGCACAGGGACTGGATGGCTTGCGCTCTCTCTCCCTTTGCTCTTGCCACATCAGCGACGAGGGCATCAACCGCATGGTGCGCCAGATGCATGGACTGCGCACCCTCAACATTGGCCAGTGCGTCCGCATCACTGACAAAGGCCTGGAGCTTATCGCTGAGCACCTTAGTCAGCTCACGGGCATTGACCTTTATGGCTGTACCCGCATCACTAAAAGAGGCCTGGAGCGCATCACTCAGTTGCCCTGCCTCAAGGTGCTCAATCTGGGACTCTGGCAAATGACTGAGAGTGAAAAAGTAAGGTGAGAGGAGGGGACACCCGGAGAGCCCCAACCCGCCGGAAGGATTCACCAACTGACTGCTGCAGTAGAGAAAAGTGGAGGGGGGGGAGGCGGTAGCCCTACAAGATGGGTTGGGGGAAGGAAGGGAAAGCATCTTTCAGCCTTCCATCCTTCCGAGGTTGGTAAACTGAAGAGCCAGATTGTTGTGGGTAATATGTTGACTTTGTAAACTGCTTAGAGAAGGCTGTAAAGCACTGTGAAGCGGTATATAAGTCTAAGTGCTATTGCTATTGCTATCTTGGCTACTTGCCTGCCTCTGTGCCCGCACAATGGAGGTGAGAGAAAGGGGGACCATACAGGTAGTTCTCAAGTTAGGACCATAATGAAGCCTGCCCATCATGGTCATAACTCCATGATGGTTATAAAGTGGATCCCCTGATTTGACAAGCTTTTTTGCAGTGGTGGTCATGCGAATCTGTTGTCATTAAGCAAGTCAGTGGTCTTCTGTGGGTTCGGTTTTGCTGAAAACTGAAAGCAAATGCGGGTTTTCTGCAAAACTCTTATAAAATAGGGCCACGTGACTGTGGCCCCTTGCAAATCTGCCATAAATGTGGCCGGTTGCTGAGCTGAGTACCATCACATGCCCGCAGGGAGTGGGTGGCAGCCAGAACTTCGAACATAGGTCTTAAGTATACCTTAGTTAATCCATTGTAACTTCGCACAGTCTCTAAGCAACTGGTCATAAATTGAGGACTACCTGTACTTTTCCTAACTCCTTCCTCTGCATTAGAGGGAGACAACTGCACTCTACAGCAGCCTTCCGTGTGGGTGGATACAGTACCATTTTTTTTATTGGAAATGCAGCTTCTCAATCGTTTATGCACTGGGGATGGACGCAGCCCCTTTACCCCAATCTGATTTCACTTACTTCTGCACTAGGGATAAAAGAATCCTATCCTATACCCTTTCTAATTTCATGAGAACCTGCCTTTTATTGGGCAAATAGTCTCATCTTTTTCTAGTCCCTTTCGCCTATGCTTGTCCATCAACCCCTCACCGTATTTTTTGTAGTCTGCCATTCTTTTCTTAATAACGTAGGCGACCTGTAGATATCAAATTGACTTGGGCATTGCCTTATACCAACTCAAGCCATTGGCCTTTCTAGCTAAACAGACTGGCAGAAATTTCCTGTCTGAAAAAGACAAGTTTTTCCTGGCCCTATTGTTCTACCTCTCCTAAACCCTAGAACCCTTGTCCCACCCTTTTCTGCTCTTTTCCAGTTTGAGATTAGAAACATTAAGCCTTTTACTGAGAAGAGAGGCTTTTTTTGAAATGCCATTAGTTGGAGTGTCAACTAGAGCATGTGTTCACTTTGCTCATTGTTGCTTAGAGGGCCACCACATTTTCTCCAGAAACTCATTTTATGCTGTATCCAACCCACATCATCACCATCTTTCCTTTGCTGCTGGAACCATTACAAAGTTGAATCATCTTTTTCCTTTTTTTTTTGTTTTGTTTCTGTGGCTTTCCAGCCTCCTCCTCATTTCATCTTTTGGGGAAACAGATCTTTAAAAACAAAATAAGAGCCACAGTTTCGTTTTTGGGAGGATTGGAGGCAGAGTGATGGAATTAATCATCACCAGAAATGCAACAAAATGCCTTCTACAGCCCTGCAACCCTCCCTCCTTCCCGCCCTTTATACCTTAGCTGTTTTATTTGTTCTCTTATCCTCTTCATCCATGGAATAAGTTTGAAAGACAGCTGAAGTGGCTACCCTTGTGAATTTTAACTCACGTATACTATCGCTATATAAACATTTGGCTACCTCGGGTTTGGGTTGTTGTTTTTTTCTCCTTCCCTCAACCTTGGAATGTTTCTGAGAAAGTTGAAACTGAAATATGTTGTGCCTAGACTGGTAAGATTTCCCCTGGGGTTTATGATTTGGAGGGGGGAATAGGAAGAGGAGAAGGAAAAGTGACTAGGAAATTTTGTTCCTGTCTGTCACCTATAAACTTGATGCCTCTTCCTTTTTTGACTAGTTTTGGAAACCCACTAGTGCTTTTGTGTTCTCACTCTTATAGCACAAAGACATGGAAACACGGGGATGTCCAAATTAGTAATTGGGCAATGATGAAAGAAATTTGAAAGTAGGAACTCTTGTTTCTTTAAATATATGCAAACTCATGCCTTCCCTTCTCAAATTACTTTAGATCAAAGTAGGTAGCTTCCAGTAAGGAAGTGCCCAAAGAGGAGCAAGCAGAACAGACTGACTTGCAGTTGCCACATGAATGGGAAAAAGTCAACTTCAAGTCAACTTCTATTCTGCCTTTAAAATAAAAGCCACTTCTTGATGCTTGTCTTTAAAGGAGGATCAAGACAACTTTGAAGAAAGCAAAATTGATGGGGGAGGAAGGGCCAGTGTAGATTCTTCCAGTTCTCCACAGTTCTAGGAAATGTGAAATTTGGATAAGCCCAGAAACTACAGCCCCCATCATGGAATAAATGTACTGTTTATGAATTTGTATAAAATTAAAGATCCTCTTAAAAACATTTTATATTCTTACAGTAAAAGGCTAAACTGATATTTATATAATAAAAAAGGAAATATGAAGTATGTTTTTTAAAAAAAAATGTTGCATGTGTGTCTTTGTCCTTTAAAAGGTAGGAATATCCAAAGTTGTGAGGAGGGTTGTGGTCCCCTCCTTCCTTGGTTAATGAGCAATTTGGGCTAGTGAATCAAAGCCACTGGAACGCTTTTGTCCTTTTGAGCATAAAAGGTTAAGTAACTTCCAAATTAGAAGTTCACTGTTCAGCAAATGGTTTGGTTTGAAAGGATCTTTAGAACGTCTAGATTATCCTACCTGTACATAACAATTTGTACTTACCTGCGCCTGCCCTCTACTAGTTTTTAGTGTACTGTTGGGCAAATGCCTCCTGGCATAACAATGAAATGCACTCAGTTACTAAGAACAACATGTAGTTTTTCCTTTTAGTTTGTTACACAATAAGTTGAGTGAATTTGGAGAAATGGGGGGGGGGGATGGTTGGAATATTTGTAATCCAGGCTTTCAAATAAAAATCAATGCCAAATTTGGATGTTAAAATAGCCTAAATTGGATTGGGGAGGGGCCTTCGTATTCATCTCTGACTTTTCCTCTTGATAGCAGTTTTTTTTTTCCCCTAAACTTCTCCATCCAAGATTTTTAAACAACTGGGAGGAAGGTTAAGTAGCGTTTCTAGAGTATAATACAGAATACTAACTCGCCCACCACCACCCCGCGCAGCGTTTTTCTCTCCTCCTTATTAATAAACTAGGGATAGCGGGAGGGGGGGGGCAGTAGAGAATTTGAAATGGTGGAAAGAGGCAAATCCATTGTTCAGTAAAGTTAAAAAAAGGAGCTGTCCTTGCTTGCTTGCTTGTTCAGTCATGCAGACTGAATCGTGCTGTGCGAGGGTCCCTATGGAAGAGAGGAGGGGTGGCTATTTTCCTTTTTTTTTTTTTTAACATTCCTCTCCAGGCCTGGCTGTCTTTTAAGCTGCTTTTCCTCTGGGTGAGGGGGAGGGCCTGGAGTTCCTGTACATTTGCATTTCAAGGGCTGTCTCAGGCTGGGTCTGTGATGCATTGAAGCAGTTCTGGCGTCGTTTTCCTTCACTCACTCCAGGTAAGTCTGTGTCACAGGTGTGTATTTGGGGAAACCAATGCTTCTTCAGCATAACCCTCTAGGGCAGTGTCCCCTTAACACCTGAACTTCCAGTGTTTCAATATTGGAGAAAAGAAGACGACCATTTTTCACCTTTAAAAGAAGACAAAGGAGATGGGGAGAGGAGACATTTCTCCAGGAATTCTGTTGTTGCCTTAAAGAGAAAGTGCAGCAATCTTTTCCAATCTTCTCCAATCTAGTATCTTCCCAAATGCAGAAGTTGTGCTTCAACTTTCAAAAAAAAAGATGTCGGGGTGGTGATGGTGGAATTATGGGAGCTGAAGTCCCAACATAAGACTTCAACTCCCATAATTCCTATCCATTATCACCACCCCTGCATCTTTTTTTTTTAAAGTTGAGGAAGGCTGGCCTAGACTTCTGCTTTTATTTAAAACCTTCCATGCTTTCTGTTGGGAGCTGGTGACAAAAGCTGCATTGTTCTCATTGGCAAAAGCCAGCACAATTGGATCTAATTGAGCCTGACACTACATCCATCTTCTTTTACTTGGAGGGAAGTGCAAGGGCTGCTTCTATCCCACCCCCTTGGCCTCTGGGTGGGAGTTTTTAAATTTATAATACATCTGTGGCTGAAGAAAATATGAAGCCTATTAAAATAAGGCTTGACCTTAGCCACAGTCTGTCAATGGTAGACAATGCAAGACTGAATTTTTTAAAAAAACACAACAGAAACAGTTCAGACTTTCGTATAAAGTATGTTTAGCTTGGCAAATCGGTTATATTTTAAAATAAATTGTACCGAATCTTAAAAGTGATTTGGACTCCGCAAGCTAGGAAGTTGTGGGAAGTTAATTATACATACAGCACTTTTCATGAAATGGTTCCATTCCCCATTCTTTCTGTGAAACGGTTACCTTTGGCACCAGCAGTTCTAACGAGCAATATTTTTTTTTTACCCCCCAGCAAATTTTTGTAACTTCAAATGTTGCGTTTATAGTGATAATGCGGTCGCTTAGTTGTTTCGTAGGTCAGTGTCTCGTGTGTACCAGCCGTTAAAAACTATGATTATGAATTAGCACATGCAAACTCAAGTCAACTGTGGCTTGGGTTTTACTTACCAGACCAATATTAAATTAACCAGTTTATTAATCAGATTTCTAGACCACTGCAGTCTCGAACTATTCTTCACAGTTTACCAAGAGTGCAGCGGCTGCCAAAAAAGCCAACACAGTTCTAGGCTGAATAAACAGAGGGATAGAATCAAGATCACATGAACTGTTAATACTACTTTATAATGCCTTGGTAAGGCCACACTTGGAATACTACATTCAGTTTTGGTCGCCACGATATAAAAAAGATGTGGAGACTCTAGAAAGAGTGCAGAGAAGAGCAACAAAGATGTTTAGGGGACTGGAGGCTAAAACATGAATAACGGCTGCAGGAATTGGGTATGTCTAGTTTAACAAAAAGAAGGACTAGGGGAGACATGATAGCAGTATTCCAATATCTCAGGGGTTGCCACAAAGAAGAGGGAGTCAAGCTATTCTCAAAGCACCTGAGGGCAGGACAAGAAGCAATGGGTGGAAACTAATCAAAGAGAGAAGCAACTTAGAACTAAGGAGAAATTTCCTGACAAGTAAAACAATAAGTGGAACAACTTGCCTCTGGAAGTTGTGAATGCTCCAACACTGGAAGTTTTTAAGAAGATGTTGGGTAACCATTTGTCTGAAGTGGTGTAAGGTTTCCTGCCTAAGCAGGAGGTCGGACTAGAAGACCTCCAAGGTCCCTTCCAACTCTGTTATTATATTCTATTCTAAGATAAAAATACAACACCAAGCATCCACAATATAAGTACAGTAAAATACATGTAACAAAACTAATCTATAAACCCAACCAAGATGGTATTATCATCCAAATTGCCCTCCCAAAAAAGTTCTAGATGGGGCTGTTTTTAAAGATAACCTAGAACAGGGGTCCCCACCCCCTGGTCCATGAACCAGCCTCGGTCAGCGGCATGCCAGAAACCAGGCCATGCATGCAAACAAGTAAAGCCCCATCCACAGGATGAAGGCAGCATGCAAAACCACACCTTCTCTTCTGGACAGAGCTCTGATGTTTCTGGGACCTGTTGGAGCCACTCTCCCAGCTTAAGAGTCATGGCTTCAAGTGTTCCTACACCCATAGGACCACTTGGCTTTTACTTTCCACGTCTTCTCTAGTTCATCGTTCAGAGGCTGGTATTTCCCCAGTTTCTCATGCTATCATGACTGCTGTCTTATGCTCCTTGTCCCCTAGAACAGGGGTGTCCAACCTTGGCCACTTTATGACTTGTGGACTTCAACTCCCAGAATTCCTCAGCCAGTCCACAAGTAATAAAGTGGCCAAGGTTGGAGACCTCTGCACTAGAACGACGTCTGGATGATTGGCCAATAGTTGCCTCTCCATCTGGATCAGGAAGTCCCACAGGATCTTAGCTCTGTTATCCTCCACAATTTTCTGTGGAATCGCCCATCTGGACTTGGAAGGATCTAGCTCAGATACTCTGCAGATGTTTCTGTACACAATGCTAGTAGGTTGTGCCATTCAGTGCATGCTGTTCCTTTCTGCATCTTACACCCTGCCACAAGCTTATGCATTGTTCTTTCATTGACATATTCTGTGCAAAAACAAAATGTCCCAGCTATTCTTTTGCTGCATATTATATATGTGTATTTTCACACACAGGCATTTTAAAATGAAATGCTGCAATATGGGGCTGAAAAATGGGAGGACAAGCAAGGTTGCTGCATAGAATTTCAATTTATTCAGGATTGAAATATTCCCTTGAAAATGCAAGATATAATAATGAAATAAACGAAGAAGTAGCTCTGGGTCTGATGGCCTGAGAAGCAGAATGTGTGAGATTACTGAATCTGGTAAGAGGCCGTATGCTGTAGCTGCTAAGCTGAGAAATCCTCAGTTGAAATCTTTGGGTAGCCAATGATACTTTTTTGGCTGCGACACTGAGAATAAGTTAATCAATTTGATCTGAAAAAGGTTTCCCAACACTGGAAACTTTAAGAAGCGTAGAGTTCAACTCCCAGAATTCTGGGAGTTTAAGTCCATGTGTCTTAGAGTAGCTGAGGTTGTGAAACCCGGAGTTAATGGAGATTCTCAGTGACCCAGGTCATGGTTGTCCCAAAAGTACTTTTTCAAAAGGCAACCGGACTTTCTGTGTTTTTCCTTGAAGACGTTTCACTTCTCATCTGAGAAGCTTCTTCAGTTCTGACTGAATGAGGGAGCATGGAAGGATTTATATTCCTTGCAGTCATCTGATCGTTAGCACTCTTTCTGGGAGTCGTTGAGGCCACTTGGAGGTTTATCTGTGTCCTCAGGTCATCTGAATAGTGCAAATGAGTATGGAAACTTCTTGGAAGTGCTGAAAGAGCACATCAATGAGGCCATCTATGTTAAGACTGAACAGTCCTCTCTCAACAGAGGGGGAAGAGATACGACACCACCTGTCTCCTGTTTACAACTCAGTTCTTTCAGCAGTTCCAAGAAGGTTCCACACCCATTTGCACCCTGAGGGCACAGATAAACCTCCAAGTGGCCTCAACAACTCCCAAAAGGAGTGCTAACGACCAGATGACTGCAAGGAATATAAATCCTTTCATTTTCCATCATTCAGTCAGAACTGAAGACGCTTCTTGGATGAGAAGCAAAACATCTTCAAGGAAAACCAAAAGTAATTCCAGCTGCCTTTTGAAAAAGCATCTTTGAGAAACCCTGGGTTATATAAATGTTGCATTCCTGTCATTTTACAGACCGCCTAACACTCAATTATGCCTCATTTCAGAAAGAACCAGACTGGCACTGAGGAGTTAATGCGGCATGTATCTGCCTCTACTTGAAGGCAGTTGGGAGAGGAAGCATACGAAGAATTGAAAATAGAAACTTCTGCACCTCAGTGCTAGCATTACAAAGAAGTGTGTTCTGCAAGATCTGCTGGGCCAGAGAAGAGGGGGGCGGTCTAGTTCCAGCAAAGTGAAATCTTTGTTTCTTCTCCCTCCCATGAAGCCCCACTTCTATAGGCAGCTGCTCTTTCATGCTGCTGTCTGCGAAGAAAAGATAATCAATAAACTCTACTGGAAGAGCTGATGCTAGTTTTGAAGACCCCTAAGGATGTCTTCCAGGCAGTGTGCCAAGCCTGCTGGCAGGATTGCATAATACTTTTCCTGCAGTATCCAGTAAGAGTCTTTCTGTCAAAATCTCTTGCCTTAAAGCTGCATGGAGAATCGGAGAGAAGGGGGTCAGGAAAGGAAGAGAGAGAACAGAGGGCAGAAGTGGAGTCCAGCTTTTCTGGCAGAAGTTAGACCTCAATGCTATTTCTCTCTTGCAAAGCAGCTAATGAATTTCCTCCCCCATTCCTCTTTCTCCTTCTCCTCCCCCTCCCCCTCTTCCCCTCCTCCTCCTCTTCCTCCAGTCTAATTGTCGAAAACAGACTCTTAATGCAAACCGAGACAAAATTAGCATTAAGCTTTCACACAAATGTAGAGCAAATTCTCTCTTTTCCTCCTCCCTCCCCCACCCGGAGACGAGTAAGAATAGGAAAGCATGGTTGCCTTTAAAATCAGCATTTATCAATATGAATCTCTACCGCTGGTGGCTGGACTGAAAGGACCGGCCCTAGCTCAGCGGGGGAAACACGTGCATCACATACAAAAGGTTTGAGGTTCAGTGCCTGGTCAGAAAAACAAAACAAAAGGATTCCTGGCTAAAACCCTAAAGTGCTATTTACAGAGTGGAGACAATATTGATCTAGAGGAATATTAGTCTGACTTGGTAGAAAGCCTAGCTTCCTAAAAGCGATGAATCGGAAATGCATTGTTATCGTTTTCCAACGAAAGCATTGAAGGCATTTTCAAGATCTTACTCCTGACCTCTGTCCTAAAAGCAGAATAAACCTCATTGGGGATATAGGCGACATATGATATGTTGGAGGATTCTGGAAATTAGTCCAATTAAAGATGCTCCCAACTCTAGTTTCCATTTTCCCAAGCTAAATATTTTGATGTACAGGCAATCCTTGACTTACGGCCACAATTGAGCCCAAAACTTCTATTGCTAAGCGAGATAGTCAAGTGAGTTTTGACCCATTTTATAACCTTTCCTGCCACCGTTGTTAAATGAATCACTTCAGTTGTAAAGTTAGTCACACGGTTGTTAAGTGAATCTGGCTTCCCCATTGATTTTGCTTATCCAAGAGTCACAAAAGTTCATTTGGGGCACACTTAACCGTCATAAATATGAGGCAGATATCAAGCGTCTGAATTTTTACCACGTGACCATGGGGATACTGTAAGTGTGAAATATGGTCATAAGTCACTTTTTTCAGTGCCGTTGTAACTCTGAATGATCGCTAAAAGAATGGTTGTAAGTCAAGAACTACCAGTAATCGTGATCCGAGAGTTAATCTACTACACAGTAGTAGACTAGGCCAATTTCAATCAAGTCCCTCCCAGAATACTAAAAATACAATCCCAAATTCAGTAATTGGTCCTAAATGCTCTTTAATCCTTCACAGGACCCACTATCTAAGACAGGGGTCTCCAACCTTGGCAACTTTAAGACTGGTGGACTTCAACTGCCAGAATTCCTCAGCCAGAAAAACTGGCTGAGGAATTCTGGCAGTTGAAGTCCACCAGTCTTAAAGTTGCCAAGGTTGGAGACCCCTGATCTAAGAGGTGATATTTTGCTAACCAAAAAAAAGGCCCTCATTTTTCGATTAATATTTCAGATCTCATTCTCTGGGTGGCCACAGGGGAGGGAAACAACATGTACAGGTAATCCTCAGTTGGGACCAGAATTTCCATTGCTATGCAAGGCGATTGTTAAGTGTCTAATTTTACAGCTTTTCCACCTTGGTTGCAATCACTGCAGTTATTAAGTAAATCATGTAATGATTAAATGAATCTGGCTTCCCCCATAGACTTCGATAATTGGAAGCCCTCCAGGAAGGTCACAAATTCTGATCACATGAACCCGGAACACCGCAAATTGTCGTAAATACATGCCGGCTGCCATGCAACCAAATTGGATCATGCAACTGTGGGGATGTTGCGGCAGTCTTAAGTGTGAAAAACAGTCATGAGTCATTTCTTTCAATGCCATTGAAACTCTGGTCACTAAACAAATGGTTTGTAAGTCCCATCTCAACTATGTGTCTGAATGGTCATCTATTTGACAGCTTCAAATTTCGATCAATAAATGCTTTGTCTTACATTCTTAAACGCAATCAGAATATCAAGTATAAGCTAGGTGGCACTGAAATAGCTGATGACCCTCACTTTGTCAAGGACCTAGATCCGTAATAGGCAAACCTATGGCACACGTGCCACAGGTGGCACGTGTAGCCATATCAGTGGGCACTCGAACTCAGCTCCGGCACTTATGTGTGCCAGTCAGCAGATTTTCGGGTCTTCTGGGCCCACCAGAAGTAGGGAAACAGGCTGCTTCCTGCCTCCAGAGGGCCTGTGGGTGGGGCTAGGGGGAGGCCCGTTTTTCTCTCTCATCTGGCTCCAGGGCCTCTCTAGGAGTCTGGGGAGGGCAAAAACGGCCTTCCCCACCCACCCCGGTGGGACTGGACCCCCGGTAGGACCGGAAGTTGTCAATCAAGCTGTTTTCAGCCTCTGGAGGACCTCTGGGAGGGGGAGGCCATTTTCAGTCTCCCCAGACTCCTAGAGAGGCCCTGGAGGCTGGGGACAGCAAAAAACGGGCCTTGTGGTCCCAGCAGAAGTTGTCAAATGGGCTGTTTTCAAACTCTGGAGGACTTCCAGGGAGGTGGGGAAGGCCGTTTTCGCCCTCCCCAGACTCCTAGAGAGGCCCTGGAACCAGGTGAGAAAGAAAAACGGGCCTACCAGGCCATCACATGCCAGGAGTGGGGGGGAGGGGGTAGTGCATGCATGCGCAGGGTGCATAGAATTATCACACACACGAGCATGACAGCCCTGTTCCTGGCATGCAATGGCAAAAGGGTTAGCCATCACTGACCTAGATGTACTTATCTCTGACGATCTATGCTCCAAAATTCACTGTAACAGGGTTGCTAAAAAAGCATTAAGAGTTGTAAATTTAATTTTGCAGAGTTTTTTTTTCCTGGAAATGTGGCTTTCCTAATTAGAGCTTATAAAACTTATGCTAGACCTATCTTAAGAGTACTGTTCAACTGTTTGGAATCCCCACCATATATCTGACATCAGTACAATTCAGAAGTATTTCAAAGAAAAGTCTTGCACTCTTCTGCACACAATAAAATTCCCTATGCTACTAGACTTGGAATTCTCAGTTTGGATAACTTAGAACTGCGTCGCTTGCAGTCACACCTAGGTATTGCATACAAAATTATACCTAGTAATGTTTTACCTATAAATGCCTTTTTTTGTTTTAATCACAATAATATGCGCGCTAACAACCGCTTTAATCTCAGTGTAAATCGTTCTAAACTTGACTGTAAAAAATAGGATTTCTGTAATAGAGTTGTCAACGTCTGGAATGCTCTACCTGATTCAGTTGTTTCAGCTATAAATTTTCAGTTTCAGTTACAAATTGACTTCTGTGGATCTTACATCATACTTAAGTGGTCAGTAGAGGGGATGTACATAAGTGCACTAATGCAGGGCTCTCCAACCTTGGCAACTTTAAGACTTGTGGACTTCAACTCCCAAAGTTCTGGGAGTTAAAGTCCACACGTCTTAAAGTTGCCAAGGTTGGAGACCCCTGCACTAATGTGTCTATGGTCCCTGGTCATTGTATTTTTATTCTTTTATTTTTCTCATTTTTGTTTGTCAAATTGTAATAAATCATTTATTTATTTATTATTTAATTTTTATAAATGAATTTATTTAGATTTTTATAAATGAATAAGTCGAGGACTACCCTATATTGTCATCATCCAAGGATTATAATTCCAAATACGAAAAGAACAAAAACAGGCGCGATATACGAGAAAATATAAAGGCGTCTCTGTTGAAGAGAAAAATAGGCCTGGAAATATAAGAGATCCTAAAACTACTCTAGGAGAGTTCCTAGCAAGGAAAAGGAAGGCCGGACATGGAGGCAGGGTAACAACAGAAGGCAAAAGACTAGGAAGGATAGCAGGTGGCCCTCACTAGTAATGGATACTGACAGGAAGGACGCAGCTGAGAAATGGGCTGAGTGATTTATGGCTATAGTCCCTGAGCCACTCATTCAAAAGCTGGAGCCTAATTGTGGTGGGGCTCTTATAATTGCACATGCGCACCGAGTATCAGCTGGCCTCCCATGATAAATGGAAGGAAAGTATTTTCAGGCCTTGCAGTCCAGACTCTCTTCATGACATCTCTTCATTCTCTATTATTTCTACAATTAGCTGTACAAGAGACCAGCCGGTCAGTAAGGGAGATGGGAACCTCCGTCCCCATCATTCTGCTCCGGGAAAAATGCAGAATAATCCCACTTTTTGACCTAAAAGAGACTGACCTTTTGACCAACTGAGCATTTCCACAGGGGTCAGAGAATTCTAGAACAAAGGCTCTGGGGGGAAACAAAGGGCTGGAAAGAATATTAGTGCAAAAAGCCAGGGTTTTGCTACCCATTAAATACTAATACGTGGGATTAACGCTATTAGTTAGTGTTGATTTATTTTATTTGTAGAGCTGAGTTTATTTACTTTATTTGTGGGGTTGACCACACCAGTTATTTCGGTAATTAAACCTGCCCATAATTTCCTTCAGAGGAACTGGTCCTGACAAATGTTTGGTATAGTAATCTTATTGGAGGAAAGATGCTGGCAATCATTTATGTAGGACTGTAAAAGCATTCTTGGTAAGAACCCGGTATACTTGTCACCCTTTGGAGTTATTATCATTGAAGGATGGCTGTAAGAGTACCTCTTTCCCTTCCATCTTCTAAAATGAATTTAAGGCGTTATAGAGTACTTTCCAAGCTGTTTCCAAGGTTTTTCTCCTGCTGCAGGTAAGCAATTGTGTTATTATAATTACAAGTAATTGTGTTAATTATAAGTAATTGTGTTCTCTTTTTCACAATTATATTTTTCATACTTTTATAATTTCCTAATTTCATACTTTGGAGTTTTCATATCAAATGATCTAAGTGCCAAAGCCGACTGCAACTACATCTCCAAAAAGGCTTTAAAAGTTGTAAACTTAATCTTGCGTAGCTTCTTCACCAGAAATATTACACTACTAACCAGAGCATACAAAACATTTGCTAGACCAATTCTCGAATACAGCTCGCCTGTCTGAAACCCACACCTCATTTTGTGGACATCAATACAATTGAGTGTGTCCAGAAATATTTCACAAGAATACAACAAAATACCTTATGCCACCAGACTTGAAATCCTGGGTTTAGAAAATTTAGAACTCCGCCGCCTTCAGCATGACCTGAGTCTAACTCATAGATCATCTGTTACAATGTCCTTCTATTGAAGACTATTTCTGCTTCAATTGCAACAATACACGAGCACAAAATAGATTTAAGCTTAATGTGAACCACTCCAACCTTGATTGCAGAAAATATGACTTCAGTAATAGAGTTGTTAATGCCTGGAATACACTACCTGACTCTGTGGTCTCTTCCCAAAATCCCCAAAGCTTTAACAAAAGACTATCCACTATTGACCCCATTCCTAAGAGGTCTTGAAGGGGCGTGCATAAGGGCACTAGCGTGCCTACCATTCCTGTCCTAATGTTCTCTTTGATCGTATCCAAATCGTATAGTTATTTCATACTTATGCTTATATATATGCTTATATATCATAAATAAATAAAATAAATAAATAAATAAATAAAAATTATATATCATATAGTTATTTCATGCTTATGCTCATATATATTATTTCATGCTTATGCTCATATATACTGTTGTGACAAATAAATAAATAAATAAATAAATAAATAAATAAATAAATAAAAAATTCTAGAATCCATCCAGAAAGTGACATGTGACTTTTACCACTATATACTGCTTTAGTAAGACCATACTTGGAATACTGCACTCATTTGTGGGTCACAGCTATATAAAAAAAAAGATACTGAGAATCTAGGAACAAAAACAGAATCTAGTACAGAAAAGGTCAACAAAGATTATTAGCAAGTCGGAGGCTAAAATATATGATGAATGATTGCAAGTATTGGGTATATTTAATTTAACGAAGAGAAGGACTGGGGTGAAATGATAGCAGGTTTCCAATATTTGAGGGGCTAGCACAAAGAGGGGCTCAATCTATTCTCCAAAGCACCTGAGGGCAAGACAAAAAGGAATAGATGGAAAGTTATCGAAGAGAGATCCAACCTAGAAGTAAGGAGAAATGCCCTGACAGTGAGAACAATTAATCAATGGAACAGGTTGCCTTCAAAAGTTGTGAATGCTTTGACATTGGAGCGCTACTTCTCTGAAATGGTGTAAGGTCTCCTGCTCCTGCTTGAACTAGAAGACCTCCAAGGTCCCTTCCAACTTTGTTAGGTATACCCAAGCACATGATGATTCCAAGTAGCCATGTGCCTTGTCTCCATTTTCCCCTTCTTCAAAGACAGAGGGTGACAGGTTCCCAACAAGTAGAGCCTCTTCATGGCGCCCCTTGTCTCTACTAATATTGATGAGTAGCAGGTTGTTGCTAGGATTGGTCCCAAAGAATAAGATAATTAAAAAATATGTATGGAGCATACAATAAAAAAATTAATTGAAATGCTCCTATCACCCATCGGTCAACCATGCGTCTTCTAGAATACTTTACAGGGGCTCCTTATTTGGCAACTGCCTTGTTCAGCAATTGTTCAGCTATGACCACGATGAGAAAGTAACTTTATTTCCAACCCCAAACAATAACAATGGAGGGAAGGATTGGTCCATCATACATGAATAGAAATATTAAAAATAATTTCTAATTGTTTAATGGTGCTTATTAATTTAATTCAAAGAGGAAATTCAGAGTATTTCTGTGGAATTAGGTATCACAACTCCCATTAGCCAATCACTTCATTTCCAGAGATTTGAAATATTGAAACTTATCCTAAGCCTTGCTTTGTCCCCAGAAATCTAAATGAAATATATTTCAGGGATTGATTTATGCACAATCCCTTCTGTATTCTTTTATCTACAGTGACCTGATTCTTAGGATCTAGCATATAAGTTAAACATAATTACTGCTTTACAAAATAATACCTTACAATAGTATATTGTAATCAAATACAAAATAATATCTAATCTTACCAACATGTTATTGTAAAATATCATAAAATCTATGCCAAAGAAGAACATATTGCTTTATTATTTCACTTATCGACACAACAGATAACACAACAGATAAGAAAAGTCAATCCTTTGTCATCCCCTCTACACCCCCAACTCCTGGTACAATATAATTCCTTATAGACATAACATTTTGGTATGTAATTCAACAGCACATTACCATCTTTAACATTTAGGAATTTCCCCATGAATCTAATTATGTACATTAAAACATTACTGGAGGAAAGCATCAAAAATTCACAAGGTCACAAGTATCATTGTGGCTCAACTAACTATTTTTTGCATCTTCAAAAGAAATGTCCCTATTCTTTACATTCATTACGCGGGAGTCCAATACACTCTAAATATATATCGTTTCCCCCAAAATAAGACATCCCCTGATAAGCCCAACTGGGCTTTTGAGTGCATGGCAATAAGGCCAAGCGCTTATTTCAGGGTTCAAAAAAAATATAAGACAGGGTCTTATTTTCGGGGAAACACGGTCTTTTCTGATGAATCAATTTTAATCTCAGGATTGTTGAGACCATTTTAGAGTTTTTAAGGATATGCAGCCTTTCATACGGCATTATCAGAGGTAAAATTCAAGAGCTTTTATTTCTATCATGTACAACAGTGTTTTTCCATATTAATAACTTTTAAGATATACAGACTTTAACTCCCAAAATTCCGCAGGCAGCATGCCCACATATTTTAATGTTGCCAAGGTTGAAAAACACTGCTGTTTTGTCTAACGTTTGTCTATCTCTACTTTAGAATATTTTTGAAAAAAAAGAAAAAGGATGTCTTTGTTCTGCCTTCTATATCTCCTTCTATTTGTATACCCTGGCTAGTTGTATGACTTAGCTGCCACTATGCCATAAATATTTCAGATTATTTCTATAGCAAAGCTATTCTTTTCAAGTGTTACACAGTATAAACGTCACAGCCCCAAATATCTGTCCTACTTATACTGTTTCAGCAGCCTACTTCTAAATTGCTTTGCAGTATCACAACTTCCACTTTGTGCCAGAAGTTTGCACTTCTAGAAGTGTCTTCGAGAATCTCCTGCTTGAGCAGAGGGTTGGACTAGAAGACCTCTAAGGTCCCTTTCCATCCCTGTTAACTCTGCTAAATCCTGTGTGGCAATGCCACACCTCTCAAATGGGTTCAGATAAGCCTCCAAGCATATTGTTAACACGAACAAATTTCATGTAGGGATAACCACAGTACCAAAGCGTACTGTTTACACTCACAGAGGTAAAGTATCAAAAAGTTCCATCAGCTTATAATGAACTTGATTTATTTTGTCACACACTGATGCTAAAGTTGAAAAGACTTCAGAGGATAATTAAAACTGCAGAAAAAACAATGGCTACCAACCTGCCTTCCACTGAGGACCTATATACTGCATGAGTCAAAAAGAGGGCTGTAAAAATATTTATGGACACCTCGCATCCTGAACATAAATTGCTTCAACTCCTACCCTCAAAATGACACTATAGAGCACTGCACACCAGAACAACTAGACACAAGAACAGTTTTTTCCAGGATGCCATCACTCTGCTAAACAAATAATTCAACACTGTCAAACTATTCACAAAGTCTGCATTACTATTACTATTAATCTTCTCATCGTTCCTATCACCCATCTCCTCCCACCTACGACTGTATGACTCTAACTTGTTGCTGTATCTTTACGATTTATAGTATAGTATAGAACAGGGGTCTCCAACCATGGCAACTTTAAGCTTGGAGGAATTCAACTCCCAGAATACTTTGCTGGCTGGGGCTTTCTGAGAGTTGAAGTCCACCAGGCTTAAAGTTGCCAAGGTTGGAGACCCCTGGTATGATATGGTATAGCATAGCATAGCATAGCATTTTTTATTGGCCAAGTGTGCTTGGACACACAAGGAATTTGTCTTGGTGCATATGCTCTCAGTGTACATAAAAGAAAAGATACCTTCATCAAGAATCATAAGGTACAACACTTAATGATAGTCATAGGGTACAAATTTAACACTTAATGATACAACGTTGTTTCCTAGTGTGATTTGATTGCTTGTTTGCACCCTATGACAATCATTAAGTCTTGTACCTTATTCTTGTCGAATGTAGCTGAGAGCATATGTACCAAAGACAAATTCCTTGTGTCCAATCACACTTGGCCATTAAGAATTAACTCTATCTATCTCTCTATCTTCCCCAGATTGGAGAAAACTGAGCACGGGTTTAATTATGCCCCGGGACAATTATCTCTAGAGTCGCCCCTTTGTGTCCCCTCCCCGCCCCCCTGTCAAGGCAAAAACCACCACACCGAACATTTTCGCCCCTTGTTCAGCGGCAGCAACACAAGCTCAGTATTCCAAGCTGCATCCCCGCACCGACGAACCCCCTGGCGGTTACAGGCAGAGCCGACTTTGAAAATGAAGCACAAAAGAGATTGAGGGGAGGGGAGGGGAGGGTTGGACTAGAAGACCTCCAGGTTCCCTTCCCACTCGTTATTCTGCATTCTGACGCATTAAAGCGAAACCCAGGGCGCGGGAGGCTTCGCTGCGGTCATTCTGCCGCAGGGCAACCAACCGCCTCCCCCTCCCCCCCACAGGCGAGATCAGCCACCGCGCAGTCCCCGCAGGCAGATGAGGCCCCGCTTCGCTTGCTATCCGAGTCTCATGATTGGAAGCGAAAAGCAAGCGGAGGAGGAGCCTTGAACCAGCCTTTCGCGCGCTTTCTGGGCTGCACTCGCCAATGCAGAGGTCCGGCTCGGACGGCAGGGGGCAGCATTGCCTTCCAGTTTGAGGGGAGGAGCCCGTACCATGTTGGTCGCGGGCCCAGGTGTTTACACAAGGGACGCTTCGATTCGGATTCTCTTTTCTCCAGAAGCGCTGTAGAGCGCGCGGGCGCCAAAGGTACCCACCTAGCCTCGCTTCGTTTTCGTCTTTTGCGATTTCATGTGTTTCAGGTCGCTGGAAATAATAAAAGTCCAGACGACTTTAGCGCGCAGGGAACCCATCCAGACGTCCAAGAATTAGAATAGAATAGATTTTTTTTTACTGGCCAAGTGTGATTGGACACACAAGGAATTTGTCTTGGTGCATATGCTCTCAGTGTACATGAAAAGATACCTTCATCAAGGTACAACACTTACAACACTTAATGAAATCCCGGCTCTTGATGATTTATATCCTACAATGGTAGGATAGCTCCCACAGGTGTGTGTGTGTGTGTGTATTTTTTTTAAGAGAACTAAGCAAAAAAGACAATTCTGGTTTGCAAAGCGAAGAAGCCATGGTCACCTTTCAGGTGATGGCGGCTTTCAGTAAATCAGCATCAGCTGTGTGGGAGGCAGCTTTTTCCAGGCTGGGACTTCCAGATATAATAGAGTTGGAAGGGGCCTTAGAGGTCTTCTAGTCCAACCCCCTGCCCTGGCAGGAAACCCTACACCACTTCAGACAAATGGTTATCCAACATCTTCTTAAAAACTTCCAGTGTTGGAGCATTCACAACTTCTGGAGGCAACTTGTTCCACTGATTAATTGTTCTACCTGTCATGAAATGGTTGCTTCTCTCCTTGATTAGTTTCCATCCATTGCTTCTTGTCCTGCCCTCAGATACTTTGGAGAATAGCTTGACTCTTCTTTGTGGCAGCCCCTGAGATATTGGAACACTGCTATCATGTCTCTCCTAGTCCTTCTTTTCATTAAACTAGCCATGCCCAGTTCCTGCAACCGTTCTTCATAGGTTTTAGTCTCCAGTCCCCTAATCATCTTTGTTGCTCTTCTCTGCACTCTTTCTAGAGTGTAAACCAGTGGTGGGCTCCACCAGCCTGCCCGGATGTCTCTGCGCATGTGCAGAAACATCGTGCCCACGCACAAACACCCACGAGTGAACCAGTAGTGACGGGATTTGAAACCCACTACTAGTCTAAACATCTTTTTTACGTTGTGGCAACCAAAATTGGATGCAGTATTCCAAGTGTGGTCTTACCAAGGCATTATAAAGTGGTATTAACACTTCATGTGATCTTGATTCTATCCCTCTGTTTATGCAGCCTAGAACTGTGTTGGCTTTTCTGGCAGAGGTGCAGCAGACTGCTGGCTCATATTTAAATGGTTGTCCACTAGGGCTCCAAGATCCCTCTCACTGTTACTACTATTGAGCCAGGTACCACCTATACCATACCTGTGCATTTGACTTTTCTTGCCTAAGTGTAGAACCTTACTTTTTTCACCATTGAATTTCACATGTCTGCGTTCAACTCTTAAGATGTAACAATCTACAGAGCTGACTGAAGAGAGATATTTGCTACCACTGGCACAGACAGCCTGAGCTTCTATATGGTCTTCATTGTAAACCACAGGGATGTGAAAATGATGGTGTGTCAAGATGCCATCAAGCAAAGGATGCAATTTACCACTACAGCTATAGGTGGTCCTCTGCTTGTAACTGGTTGCTTAGTGACTGATCAAAGTTAAGGCAGACCTTCCTGGGGATACTTAACAATCTATATTTGAAGTTTGGATGGTCAGGACCTCCCCTTAAGTCATGTGACTGTATTTTACAACAGTTTTGCCCAAAGCCAGCATTTATTTCCAGTTTTCAGCAAAACCAGCCCATAGCCAACGTTGGTGTAAAATCAGGTCATACGGATGACCCAATCTATAATCATCAATTGTCACAAGTTATGACAGTGATGAAGTTAGAGTCATTATGGTCAAAACACAAGGACTACCTATACGCAAGCTTTCAGTTTTTGCATTATACTCATATGTTACCATTTGCTTTCTTTTCTTCCCTGCACATGCAGGGAGATTCATACAGTGTGCTAAATTATGGTTTGCTGAATAAGGTACAGCTGATTGGATTTGCACAACATACTCAGTTATCAACCACTTCTTTGCAGATCACAGTGGTTGATTTCATACACTGCACTGGCTCACACTTTATTTTAAGCGTGATGATTTTAATAGGCCACAATAACTGGAATCATGTGCTAAATTATGGTTTGCTGAATAAGGTACAGCTGATTGGATTTGCACAACATACTCAGTTATCAACCACTTCTTTGCAGATCACAGTGGTTGATTTCATACACTGCACTGGCTCACACTTTATTTTAAGCGTGATGATTTTAATAGGCCACAATAACTGGAATCATACAATGTGCTAAAATCAGAAATCAGTTTACCAACCAAAATCAACTGAGCATTACATTAAAGCCATTCTTGCCTGACATACTAACTCTGATAACAACTACAGCAAAAAAACTGCAAAAATAAGTACTTAGGCCTACAAGTATATGAAATTATTTTTTCCAGCATAAAAAAAAGGACTGGTTTTTCATTTGCAATATTTTTCCAACAAATCTTTACTTTCAAGAACACATGCTAGCAATAATGTAGAATTCACAGTGACTTGCTTTTCAAATTTCAAACCTCCTCCACCCCACCCCCTGCCCACCCCCCCAAAAAAGCATGATGAGTCATGTTATCTACAGACTATAGCAATCATACATTTGTAGATGCTGGATTGAAGCCAATTTGCTGGAATCAGAAAATAAATTACATAACATAAATCTAGGTTGTTGAGTCCATCTACAGAGGAGGGAAAGAAAGGAGCAATTTACAAGGTCAGGATACACAAAAGTTGGAATGACTACTGTTGTGAAACCCTTCCCCCCCAAATCCCCAAGACGCTGAAAAAGCCAGACACTATTTGATTTTAAAGCTGTGCCAGCTGGATGGTGGCCATGAGTACAGAAAGGAGGATATGTCCTTTTGCCATATGTCTGGTAACCCTAGGCTGGGAAGAATGGAGTAGAAAAAGCTAGACATATATATATGCATCAAATGATAGCCAGATTTAACAGACTTTTTTTGGGGGGTGGGGGCATGATATTTCTGAAAAGTCAAAAAGGTAGGTACTGAAAAATCTGGGGATTCCTCTACTAAGTGGTGAGTTTACATATTGTAATAAAGAAACATCAAATATGGTATTAAGCTAAAACCATATCAAACATCTTATTTTCAGTTCTAATTTTAAGTCTTTAGAAGCAATTGTCAGAATAGAATAGAATAGAATAGAATAGAATAGAATAGAATAGAATAGAATAGAATAGAATAGAATAGAATTCTTTATTGGCCAAGTGTCATTGGACACACAAGGAATTTGTCTCTGGTGCATTAGCTCGCAGTGTACATACAAGGAACAAATGATAAATCATGGTGATAATCATAAATCATAAGATACAACACTTCGTGATAGTCACAGGATCAGGAGTGAAATCTGGCCGGATCTATCTTGCTTGCGCGATCTGGTAGGGCTGGTGGCGGGAGGCTCTGCCCACCCGCCGGGATGTCATCACCTCCTGTTTTTTACCCTCCACGCATGCGTAGAGGGCTCTGCACATGCGCAGAAGAGACGCGCTTGCTCACATTTCCGAACCGGTAGCGAAGATAAGTGTATTTCACCGCTGCACAGGATGCTAAATAAGCAATCAAAATAAATAATTCTAGGATACTAAATAAAACAATATAAGTCATAAGATACAAGCAACAAAGTTACCGTCATAAGAAAATAACAAAATAGGTAATAGGAAAGATGAGAAGAATAATAGTAATACAGCCCTATTAGGTAATTTGACAGTGTTGTGGGAGTTAGCAGAGTAATGGCATGGGGGGGGGAATTGTCCTTCTGTATAGTTATTTTGGTGTGCAGTGTCCTGTAGCAGGGGTGTCAAACTGGTGTCCCACAGGCCAGATGTGTCACACGCAGGCCATGCCCACCCCAGCTCCACGAAGGGGGAAAAACATCATGATACATCACATGATGGCAATGTGATGCTGCAAGTTTGACACCTGTGCCCTATAGCAGGGGTCTCCAACCTTGGCAACTTTAAGACTTGTGGACTTCAACTCCCAGAGTTCCTCAGCCAGCTTTGCTGGCTGAAGAACTCTGGAAGTTGAAGTCCACAAGTCTTAAAGTTGCCAAGGTTGGAGACCCCTGCCCTATAGCATCATCTTGAGCAGAGGTGTCAAACTCAAGGCCCACAGTGTGCTTAGATCTGGCCCACGGAGCTGCCATGTAAACTGCAAACGACCAGCCCTCCTGAGCTCCATTTTTGCTGGCAGAGTGGTGCAGGAGGCCATCGCAGGTGAAAACGGAGCTCAGGAGCCTATTTTCGTTGGCAGAGCACTCGGGCCACCACAAGCGCCCCCAACACGAGTGACATTGAGCTGGCCATGCCCACCCTGGCCATACGCTCCGAGGTCAAACACAACCTTGATGTGGCCCTCAATGAAATCGAGTTTGACACCCCTGGTCTTGAGGGTAGAAGTTGAAATGATATCCAGTATTCCTTAGAAAGTCCAGTTACTCTGATCAGGGCTTAATTTTTTCTGAATTCTATTTGAAGACGCATTGTTACCTATGCACCCTAATTGCTCTCTATTAACCTTCATAAAGTGGTTTAGATTCTAAAATAATAATATCACATCTTTTGTAACTTCCTTTAATACTTTTGCAAAGGATAAAATACACCATTAAAACATAAAAGCAGTAACAATTATATACAGTAAAAAGAGAGCGGAAAGGGGAAAAAATGAAATTATCCAGGAATTAGACAAGAAAATCTAGATGAAGAGATGGCAATAGAATTTCAGGGAAGAAAACATACTAAAGTAATGTTTCTTAATCATAGCAACTTTGAAATGTATGGACTTCAATTCACAGAATTCCCCAGCCAGCCATATAATGAAATATGGGATTTATTTATACAAAGTACAGTAGATTAAAAAAAACACGACAGTTATATAAGTATATCAGAAATGAATATATATTGTTTGCATTAGATAACTATATATAGAATTGTAATTGTTTACAAGTAGTCCTTGCCTTACGACCATTCACTTAGTGACTTTTCGAAGTTACAACAGTGTTGAAAAAAGTGACTTACAACCTACTTGCACTTAGACTTAAATACTGCTTCACAGTGCTTCACAGCCCTTTCTAAGCTGTTTTCCAGCATATTGCCCCTCAACAATCTGGGTCCTCATTTTACTGACATGGGAAGGATGCAAGGCTGAGTCAAGCTTGAGCTGGTGAGAATTGAACTGCTAAAACTACTGGAAGTTCGGAAGTCAGCAGAATTAGCCCGCAGTACTTTATTCCAGCTACTGCACCACCACAGCTCGTAATTCACTTTTGTTCTTGCTATTCTGAATAATAGAGTCAGAACTGGCTGCATTGCAGGCTTCTGTTAATTGATTTGATTATGTGCCATCAAGTTGGTGCTGACTTTTAACGATCACATAGATCAGGGGTCCCCAAATTCTTCAGCTTTTCAACTCCTTCACGAAACGTTAGATTGTTCATCGACACCCAAACATTATATGAAAATAACTTAATAAATATTACTACAGTACTACAAGTAATAACAATAAGCAAAGGTAGCACTAATAGTAATAGGTGTACAATCCAGCACCACTTGAACACCCTCAGCACTGACAAAATCACCATGAGTCAATTGCAAAAGGCAGCCTTACTGGGAACAGTTTACATCCTGTGATGACACCTTTAATACCATGTGACAATACCTTTAGCACCCTCAAGCATCAACATCTGCCTATCCCTGGTCCTTGACAATGACAAATCCAATCCAAACATCTGGCTGCCTGATGAACCCTAAGGACCTCTTAGATAGTCCCATTATCCTTTGGGGTTTGATACCGATCACTTTGGAGACTCCTGACAGTTTTTCTCCATAAACAGACCATTGTACCTCCAAGATTTATAAATAGGATTAAAAGAATTTGTTCCAATAAAATTCAGAGTAGTTTGAGATTGAATTCCTTCACTTATGAGATCCTCTCTATTCTAAACAGCTTCAGTCTCCCTTAACCAGAAAGAACATCTGTTTTTATATTGACCGATAAATATGTTCAACAGCCTTGAGATGGCTATTAGCTCACACTGTGGCACATTGTATTAAGCCAAATGTGGCCAGTTTTAGGTTTGTTACACTGAGTGAACCCCATCATTATCACCTGTAAATACAGTTAATGTTAGCGTGTTATGATTTCATTTAAAAATATTGTTAAATATATACAGGCTTAATGTGATATATCATGCAAGACACCAAATTGTCTGTCTGGTTTTGATAGTGCAGTATATTGTGCAATTGTTAAATTGTTAAAACGTAAACAATGTTTTTGAGCAGTATATGAACCAGTAGGATTATGCAGTACTTTTGGCTTGAAGGCCAAAGGTGATTAAGAGCAGCAATCTTCAACTCTGCAAGAGACCTGATTCTTTTCTCAGGGTTATGCAGTTGTCCCTTGCTGTCCTGGTAAGATCCTGTCCTATTTCTGGTTTCAACTACCTGTACTGACTTACACACAGTTGTTATGTTAATTCACAGTTCAGTCAAAGTCAAAAGATGATAACAGTCAAAGCATGTAAACAAAGCAGAATCTCAGACACTTGCCCGAATGATTTGTTGGTAACAAGAACACACAGAGGAATAGTCCAAAATCATTCCATGGTTGTGAGAGCCAGTTCAGGATTCTCAGCCAGTCCAGAGATTAAAGGCTTCTTACACAAACAGGATTCAAACAGGAATATCACAAATGTTGTTTCCAGCAAAAGGAACCTCAAATTATGCTTGCGTCTTAAATGAGGCTGCAGCTAGTGACACTACTCGAGATTTATTCCCTTGCTTGACAAAAAGTCTCACAGAATGCTCTGCATTCTTCTCTACTTGTTGGGTTCAGGGACTGGGAGACCTTATGCCATTTTCATCTGATTGCTCCAACTGCCCAGGTGATCAGCTGCTTTGATCAGCCCCATGTAACTCTTGGCTTTGTGGCTCCAAAAGACAGCATTCCACAGGTTCAACTGGAGAAACTTCTTCAGATACAGACACTTAAGTCCTGTGCATCAGTGATGACAGATCCTGTGAAAAGCCATGCTTGGTTTAGGACAGTATTTCTCAGTCTCAGCAACTTTAAGATATCTGTATTTCAACTGCCAGAATTTTGGATGTTGAATTCCATATCTTAAAAGTTTCTGGGACTCAGAAACTTTTAAGGAGTCACCGACTGGGACTATATGCACAACCTCTTCTGATCCAAAGTGCTGCATAGCCCTATGAACTAGATTGTTCTTTATATTCTCCGGCTTATTTCGCTGATTGGCTTGAGGTATAATAAAACAGCCTTTAGCAATGCAATATTCACCTCCTCTTTTCCTGATAGCTTTTTAAGATATTAGCAGAATGACAGCAGCATCCCAATCTGTGGGGCATGCTTAGGATCACCATGGAAGTTTCCAGCAGTGCCTGTAACAGAATCCAAATCACCTTCATAACTTCCAAGATTGCATGTTATCCTTTCATATTGTCTGTAAACCACACCTGCAAGAGATTAAGTGCTGAAGAGGGGGGAAAAAAAACCCTGGCTTTTTCAGCCTCAGCCTGTGCCAGAAGTCATTATAATCAGGGACAAAGGCATTGCAAATTGCTTTTCCCCAAAACAAGAATGTAGATTCTTTGGCACTCAGACAAAATACTTTTTATTTCATGCAACAAATGAAAATAACATTATCCGTACTATCAGTCTGTCTGATAAGTTTCCTATCTTTTAAAAGAATAAAACTTTCTTTTGGGATTTCAAGCATTAAATCTATTTCCAACAAGCTAGTTTTCTTAATACTACAGAGCCTTGTATGGCCCATCCATGTTTAATATGCTCAGTAGAACCCAAATGTTTATGGACCGACATGAATAAATGCACACATCTGGCAGATTAATCTTTTGTTCCTAGAATGTAAAATACGTTCAAATGTTATTTTTAAAGCAACACTGTGGCTTCTCAACAACACTGCACTGCTGGCACTAACTGCACTGTGGATGCTTTCCTGGTAGTAGCTGAATTTTAAATCTAATTTAGTTTCTTCCACTCACAAGCCTAGCATAGAACTATACCTCGAAAGACTCAGAATGAAAGGAAACCTCCAGAGAGTTTCTGAGTTGTTCTGAATGTCTAGAGCAGTTTAGAATATCTAACAAAAATATGTATTTCCTATCCCTCATTAACAAGCAACACAGCATATAGCTTAAGAAAGGAGCCACTGGATGCAACTATGGAACTGTTGCAGTGGATAGATAGAATCACAGCAAAACAAATTACCTCACAATATAAAAGTACTTAGGGTTGGAAGGACAGAGGACTTCTAGTCCAAACTGCTGTTCAGGCAGGAGGCTATATACCACTCCAGACAAATGGCCGTCCAGTCTCTTCTTGAAAACCTCCAGGGGTGAAGCACCCACAACTTCTGGAGGCAAGCCATTCCACTGATTAATTGTTCTCATTGTCAGAAAATTTGTTGTTAGTTCTGGGTTGGATTTCACCTTCATAAATTTCCATCTGTTACTTCTTGTCCTGCCCTCAGGTGCTTTGTAGAATAGGTTGACTTCTGTCTTCTCTGTGACAGCCCCTCAAATATTTGAAGACTATCATGTCACCCGTGGTCTTTCTCTTCGTTAGACTAGAGATATCCAGTTCCTACAAACATTCAATATATGTTTTAGCCTCCAGCCTCCTAATAATCTAGTTGGTCTTCTCTGCAGTCTTTCTAGAGTCCCAGCATCTTTTCTGTATGGTGGGGACCAAAACTGGATGCAGTATTCCAAATGTGGTCTTACCAAAGCAGTACTAACATTTCAGGTGAGCTTGATACCCTCCCTCTCTTGATGCAGCCTAGGGATGCATTGGCTTTTTTGGGCAACTGCAGCACACTGTTGGCTCATATTTAAGTGGTTGTCCACCAGGACTCCTGAATCCCTCTCCCAGTTACTGCTGTTGAGCCACATACCACTTAGTCCCGTGATGGGGAACCTATGGGTCTCTGTTGCGCATGCAGGAGACTGCACGCAAGTGCAGGGGGGCAGGGCATATGTGTGGGGATCGCATGTGCACGTGTTGGGGGTCACGCGTACATGCACGGGGGAACCACACGGGGTTGTGTGCACATGTGTGGGGGCAGGGTGTACACGGGATCACACGCATATGTGTGGGGCAGGGTACACGCAGAGGTTACCTGTGCATGCGCAGGGGCCCAAGGGGGGGGTTCGCATGCGCAATGCATTATGGGTGTGTGTGCACACGCATGCTTTTGGCACTCAGTGACTTATTCTATACCAGTACATTTATTTTTCCTTGCCTAAGTGTAAATCTTCACTGAAATTGTATTTTGTTGGCTAGCACTCAGTGTTCAAGTGTGTCAAGATCCTTCTGGATCTTAAGCCTATTTTCTAAAAGTGTTGGCTATTCCCACCTACCCCAGTTTGGTATGCTCTGCAAAAAGGAATAGAAATAGAAATTAAAAAATCATTTTTCAAATGTAAACAAAGGGTGTAAGTCTATTTCTCCTGTTTCCATGTACTCTACTACTTAAATGTCAGTGGATGAACTGACACACATCAGTTTAAACTATTCTAACCAACAGTCCAGTCTCTTGCCTGTTATACATATCAAAGCCCTAGTTAAACAGTTTAACTCTGACTTCTGTAGGTAAAGAACTTAGTGCTATAAGCAAATTAGCTGTGAAACAGCTAAACAAAAATAATCTATTTATACGTTTAGTCTTCCCTGCTAGAGCATCTTCTGACAATCTTCCTTTCATTTACATCTGCAGAGAATTGTTTTATATCTGCAGAAACCTGTAACAATAGTACAGAATATTTGTAGCTCAGAATTGAATTGTAATGTCCTTGGAAACAAAGAAAACAAAAAGACTAGAGCGCCTCACTAGCAATCAACATCCAGATATGCAAGTATTAACATTAAGACTAATATCAGAACTGCCAATCAAGCAGTACACCATACCTGATCAAGGAATTACTAACTGTGACACATGATCAAACAGTAAACAACAATCAAATCTAATCAAGAACCTACGAAGAAGAAAACTACACTCCCACTAACATTGACAGGGCAAGTCACTGCATACAGAGAGCAAATCCTAATCCCTTTAGCAGTGAAGATGTACCCTGGTTGGGTAATGAAACGTCTTCAAGAAACAAACAAGCTCAGAGAGCACCAAGGATTCCATAGAGACAGGTAAGGAATAGGACTCTTACTGTAGTCGTCCCCAACTTGTCATACTCAGATGCATTGGCTCGCCATCCTCCAGAGGATTATGTTGACTGGGAAATATGGAAGCCGCATTCTCAACTCGTCTGAAGAATGCTACCGTAAATTGGGAAAGACTATTAAGAAAAACTGCCTAAAAAATGGATATTTGGATCCCTTGCAGAGCATGATGGTAATTATATTTAAAAAGCCACACAATGCAAAAAAATTCCTTGTAAGTGTGATCTTTGCAACATGTTCTACACTCTTGAGTTTCCGGAGCTTCTGATAGCTCCCTGCTGAAAGAGCATTGGGTGTTTCCAGTGAAAAACTGGAGGTTCTGTGGATGGTTTAAACCAAACGATTAAGTTTGCTCTCCGTGATTTGGTTAAATGCTCAAACTGCCAGCAAAGTATACATGTGAGTGCTATTTAGAGCTGTGGTGACACAGTGGTTAGAATGCAGTACTGCAGGGCTAACCCACTGCTCACTCCAGCAGTTCGATCCTGACAGGGCTCAAGATTGACTCAGCCTTCCATCCTTCTGAGGTCAGTAAAATGAGGACCCAGATTGTTGGAGGCAATATGTTAATTCTGTGAACCGCTTAGAGAGGGCTGTAAAAGCACTGTGAAGCAGTATATAAGCCTTAAGTGCTATTGCTATTTGCGTTATCCCATTTAGGATAGAAAAAGAAAATCCAGAAGGTGATGACTTCAATTGAATGACTTAATTAATTAGCGTACTAGAAATTGCCAGCTACTTCTTGAAGCGTAACAACCCTTCCAAGGAGCATCTATGTGTTAATATTTGTGCAACTAATCATACGTGCAACCACTCATCTACACTGCCAAAAATTGAAACAAGTAGATGAATTTGTGTACCTCAGTTGGATTCTTACTAAATATGGAGACTATGGGGGTTGTTTCTGACAGGAAATTGGAAGGAACAATTGTAAATTAAGCATCAATGAGGGGGGGAAACCCAGAGCAAATAAATGAATTGCGTGTTCCTTGGTAGAACGTTTACTTAAAATGGCAAAATAGATGGAGACATTTTAAGATATATAAACACCGGTTAAAAAGGTAATGGGTAGCACAGTATGTGGTCTGTTGTGAGGAATTAGTTTGTGGAAAGAAACAAAACCAGCTGTGTATAAGAGCTTCTGCCTACGTTGTTTTATGAAGTGAGATCTGGACACGTCAAGTAAGTAAACTAAAATGTAAGTTGAATTCAGCAGGAATGGGGATCTTAAGAAGCATCTGGCGTTAAAAAAAGATAAAAGGTCAAGAATTAATGGATGCTTAATGAATGTGGACCTGATATAAAAGTGTCTGGTACAGTACATGATTGATGGAAACAAGGATGACTTGCAACAGAGTAGTGTGATAGATGCATAGATACATGCCAAAATCAAGGCTGCTGATGCTAATCTAACCCTGTCTCGCAGCCGAGATGCTTTTCTGTGGCTAAACCCATTATAATGGTTTTACTAAAATCCTGTTTTGAAGGGAAAGAATCCCAGCTGGAAATTTCAGGGAACACCACAATGTGAAAGTCGGTGGGTGTCTTTTGCCAGTCTCACAAAAGCCTCTAATCAAGTGGAAAATTTGCTGGAGACCAGAAGTTCGGGGCTGCAATTATTTTAAGGGATTAGCTGGAGAGAATTGGAGGCGCTTAGCATTTATCCCCTCATTTTCTGTCTCTCTTTATGTTTTGTTCGATGCCGCTTTGGATAGATTCAGCAAGAACTTTCCACAGCTGCAGCTGAAGAATCAAGTGTCCTAGTAATTATTTCACTTCTCTTTCACAGAAGAATAGAAATCATAAACTCTGGTTTGAATAGGATACTAGCTGAAAAGACAGCTGCCAGATTTGTAAGCGATCTGTTCCTTTGCCTTGGCCAGAATCCTGGGATATCAAGATTTCACAGGTAAAACTGTTTTGGGCAGGGAGAAAAAGTAATCAAGGTACAGAAAAATGGTTCGGGAACTTATCCGGTTCAAGGCTGAGATTGCAGGCGAGACAAACAACGTTAATCAAATTGATATTAAGTTCACCACCTTTTCAAACTCCGATATCGCTTTCTTAGCCAGTTACCCTTGTACTGGTCTGTCTAATGGAAATAATAACGGCCCTTTGTCATCGGAATAGGAACAATTACATGAACAAGTACTCCTTAACTTACAAACATAATTGAGCCTGGCAAGTACAGTCATAAGTTGTGATGGCTTTAAAGTAGGTCATCGTGTGACTGGATCTGCTTTTATGACCTTTTTTTGCAACAGTTGTTAAGCCAATGCTGTGGACATTAAACGAACCCATTGTTCACTATAGACCAGAGGTGTCAAACTCGCAACATGTTGTCGTCACGTGACGTATTGCAACTTTTTCCCCCTTTGCTTAAACGGGAGTGGTCAGTGCATGACGCATCCGGACCGCGGCCAGGAGTTTAACACTCCTGCTATAGGTTTTCTGTCAGAAAACAAAAGTAAAATGCTGGTTTCTTCCATAAATCACAGTCATGGGATTGTGCAATTCTGAAAACAACTGTAAATGCAGGCTGGTTGACAAGTGCCCAAAATGCAGTCATGTGACATCAGATGGATAGGGGGACATCAGAATTTTCAAACTGGGCCATAAATCCCTTTTGGGAGCCCATTATAACTTTAACCTGTCACAAGTCAAGATCTATCTGTACACTGATGTAAAGAATACATGCATAAAATTACATATTGACCAGTGGTGGGACTCAAATTTTTTTTTACTACCAGTTCTGTGGACATGGCTTGGTGGGCGTGGCATGGCATGGCATGGCGTGGCTTGGTGGGCACGGCAGGGGAAGGATACTATAAAATCTCCATTCCCACCCCACTCCAGGGGAAGGTCACTGCAAAATCCCCATTTCTTCCTGATCAGCTGGGACTTGGGAGGCAGAGAATAGATGGGGGTGGGGCCAGTCAGAGGTGGTATCTACCGGTTCTCTGAACTACTCAAAATTTCCACTACGGGTTCTTCAGAACTCGTCAGAACCTGCTGAATACCACCTCTGATATTGACATATTTTGGGATAAAGTTATTTTGGCGTTAAGCAATATTATACAATAATATACAGAAAAGGATCAATATATAGTGGGAAATCTAACTCAACTGAGTTTGTGACAACAGAATCCATATATCTTTCTGCCCATGCAAGCCACCCTTGCTTCCCCTATGTTGATAGACTAAATCATACATTACTTATTCTTTAAACTTTGTGGATCATCAATTCTATACAACCACTATCTTCTCAGTAATTTCCTTTTTCTTAATCCATTCATTCTTTCTTCATGTAGTTTGCAATTTATTCTCTCCTTATTACCAAACCACTTCAAAATACTACTTTCTATACTAGTCACTCACTTTTGTAATGAATCCATGCTCATATATCACCCATTTATTCTTGATCCTACGTCTTGTTTGTTCTTAACATGTCCCATTTACTTTGCTCTTCCTGCTAACATACTGAATTTCTACCTAATAAAGTGGGAGAAACACCTTCTTGCTACACAGCCAATTTTGAGGATCATGAATTCTTCACTACAGACTTCATATATCTTAAAATTTCTCCATTTCCTTCCTTTGTTAAACTTTTTATCAAGCTACCCAAATTCACCTGCCTATTCTAGTTTTTTTACATTTATGAATAATTGTCATTCACACCATTTTCTTGTCAAACACAAGCACAATGATTTTCAATACATTCTTTTCCGATACTTACTCCTTGTTAAATTCTACTGCCTATTTGTTCCAAATCACTAAGATTCTCAACTAATAGCAAAGCATCATCTGCATTGAAAAGTAATATTACTTTCCTTACATATTCATCCACAAACATATTAATAAACCAAGGGGATGTCATAAATTCTTGCTCAATGTTGAATTGTTAGCTAAGGAAGCCAATTATTCTCAGCCACGCTTCACTTCCTTCATGTATCGTTCTTATCCCATTCAAAAAAGAAGCTTCAACCCAACAGTCACAGAAAAATTGCACAATGGAAACTACTCACTTTATCATATGGTTTTTTTATATCAACAAGCATTAAATTCTCACCTTTATAAATTTCTCATTAGCCTGCTGATCTGGTAAGCACATCTGCCACCCAATGCTTCCTAAATCTTACCTGCTTGTAAACTTTTACCTGCATTCAAAAAGACTTTTATCTAATTAATAAATTAATCGAGTGTAATTTTTGCATTCAATATTGTAAACTTCTCCTTTGTATAACAGAACAATAACAGCACTGTTTCAACTATTATACACGGATCAATCATCACACACAAATTAAACAAGCACGAGTACTCCATAAACAAGGTATATCTATCAATTCTACATGCAGTTCTACATTTTTTCCAACATTTGCCCAGCATGTATGAGTTCTTTTCCATCAATTTTTTTTCCTGAGTGCTATTTATAGCATTCATTTCAATCCTGTTCTTCAACATATTAAAATGATTAAAAAATAAATGTGTTAAATACACTTTCTAGCATTTTGGTCACTTCAGTTTTGTCCTAAATTTTCATCACTTTCACTGTTAATCCCATCCCATTCACTCTGCTGCAAGTTGTTTTTTTTCACTCATGTATAAAACACTTCGATTTCCATCAAAATCTCTCTGTAGTTTCTCTAGCTTTTTTCAGCGTAAGTATTCCTTGCTTTCTAACTACATTTGTAGCAATTATCTTTTAACACTAGAGCAGGGGTAGTCAACCTTTTTATACCTACCGCCCACTTTTGTAGCTCTGTTAGTAGTAAAATTTTCTAACTGCCCGGGGGAGATGCGCGAGCTACTCTGGGATGAGGCTCTTTTGTTTGTAGTTGCACTATAGCGGCATTTAGATTCATTTACGTAACGTGAACTAAACTTATGCGCGGGCGATACAAATAGTATATTTTCAGAAATTTAAATTGTCACGGGGAATTTTATGAAAACCTAATGAAAATGTTTTTAAATAATGCTATGAATTTTTTTTAAAAAGTCAATTAAATTAAAAAAAAGGAAAGTGCTTCAGTATCGGACAAAACCCATACCGCCCACCATGAAAGCTGGAATGCCCACTAGTGGGCAGTAGGGACCAGGTTGACTACCACTGCACTAGAGAATCAATTATACCATGTTTCTTGACTTCCTTTTTTTGCTTCAATCTTATATGCATTTTTCCATTGATTTTTTTTTAATAACAGAAGGAAAGAAGTCGGCTAGGTTATGGTTTTAGTTTATACTCCTGTCACATGCAGCACTTCTTGTTCTCATTGGTCAATTTTGGTACATTTGAGCTAGTATATTAAAATGGCAATAAATAAATAAATCTCTATTTTACCTCCAAAATGCTTACATTATTGAATACAAGCCAGAATCTTATAGTGAATATAGAAAATGTCCTTGAAGAATAGAGGAAAGATCCATTAACAAGCCAACATTCAGATAAATGAGACTTGAACCCAGCCCAATAAATGTAAACACCACTAACAGCCCCCCACCAAATTCTCATATAGAGAAACTAGGGAAGAAGAGAAGCCTATTCAAAGCGATAAGCTTCTGTCACTATTGCTGCTCTACTGAAAATAGCCTTAGGTCTACACAGTGTCTGATTCTTAGTCCAAGCTATCAGATATGGCTGACAGCTCTCTAATTTAGAGATGATTTTGAAAGTCAAGATTTTTGCACGGCCCCTTCCTAACTGTACCGCTTTGGGCATTCTACACGGATCAGCTCGTTGAAGTTCTACATATGAAAATCATTTCAGCATATTTGATCCAGGGGTGGGATTCTACCGGTTCGGACCGGTTTGGGTGAACCCGTAGCTCCGATGATCAGCTGGGCCCTCCCACCCACCCCTGCACTTTACTTACCTATATCTTCACAACTGATCAGCGCGGCAGAGCAGATTGCCGCACTTCAGCTGTTTTAATCCCGTAGCATTAACATGGAAGGTGATTTTTTGTTTAGTTGCAAAGTGCGCACAAAGCGCACACAAAGCACGTGATCCCCGAACCGGCTGTTAAATCGGTAGGATTCCACCACTGATTTGATCCCTCTCTTTAAGGACCTTCTCTCCAATCTAATGTGCCTCAAGACCAATGGCACTACAGCTCTCCAAATCCTCAGCTGTTGTCCAAGAATCCTGGAAGTTTATTTGTTTCTTTGTTTTTTAAATTTCTAGGCTGCCCATCTTGAAAAATGACTCTGGGTGGCTTCACAAGAGAAAAAAAAGGAAGAAAACTATTATATAATAGCAAGAGCACTTAGACTTATATACCGCTTCACAGTGCTTTACAGCCGTCTCTAAGCAGTTTACAGAGTCAGCATATTACCCCCAGCAGTCTGGGTCCTTGTTTTACCCACCTCGGAAGGATGGAAGGCTGCGTTAAGAAAAGAACAGAGTCAGGAGTGATTATGGATTATGATTTGTGCTATATTTTAATTTTTGTTGTTAGTTTTATACCCTGTATTCGGTTCTCAGAAGTCCCGGGGGGTGGGGGGAGGAAGGGGAAGGGAGGGGGAGGGGGGATGAGGGTAGGAAATGGATTGATAGTTAATGTACAAAGATGATTGAAGAAGTATAATTAATGTAAGATCGGAGCTGCCTGGCTACCACTTCAGAATGATGGGAAAGAAGGAAGTAGAAGAGAGAAGGAGGTAGGAAAGAGAAGAGGAGGAAGAGGAAAGGAAGGAAGAGGGATAGAAGAGGGAGAAGAAAGGAGTAGGGAGGAAGGAGGAGAGGATGTAGATAAGAGAGGGGGAGGATGGTTGTGGAAAGTAGAAGAAGGTAGAGAAGGAGAGTAAAAGGAAGGGGGTGGTGACCGGGCAGATCCGATTAATTGTATATGATGGTACATTAAATATGTTATTGGATATGTTATTGGATAAGAATGTTAAAATAAAACTTTTTTAAACAAAAAAAAAAGAAAAGAACAAAGTCACCCTGAGGAAATAAGTGTAGGATACCGTCCCATATCACTCCCAACCTAAAGTGATACAAGAAACCCTTTAACCCAAGAGCTAGGTTCTTAGACAAAGGCAAGTAAGGTAGAAAGCATTTGAATTTCTGGAGGAATGCTCCTTTCAGAGGACAGGTCTTGCAAATTGTAGATCAACACCATCTTGAATCACCCCCCCCCTCCCCAGTTAAGGAAAAAAACTATAGGTATGATACAAGTCCTATGATGTAAGTCCTCGACTTACAAGTGTTCATTTAGTGACCGTTCAAAGTTGCAACATCACTGAAAAGAAGTCACTTAGCACTGTTTTTCAAACTTATGACCCTTGCAGCATCCCCAGGGTCACATGATCAAAATTCAGACTCTTGGCAACTGACTCCTATTTATGACGGCGCTATGCTGTACTATTTAGCCACGTTTTCTAAGCCGCAGGCATGCATATAAGCCACGTGCGAGCAAAGCATGTGTGCAGAAGGCCAGGTGCCTGCACAGAAGGCGTATGCGCACATTTTCAATGTGTGGCAAATTGGTGTTAAAATTATGTGAAACTCACCTCTGCATAAAATGGGGCGAAACTCAATAAACACAACAGAAATGTTGGGTTCAATTGTGGTCATAAGTTGAGGTCTACCTGTATTTTATTTACCTCAGGGGCAAGATTGCAGCTGCTGTACTCTCATTGTATCAGGTTGGATTTTGTACATGTATGTGCTTAACCTTTCCCTATAATCATGGAAAGACAGGATATAAACGTTTTAGGTAAACAGGCCCAGAAGTTGTAATGCAGGTAATATGCAACCTCACTCAGGTCCCAAGATCCCCAAGGCAGCATTCCTGCGACTTAAAGAAACACAAGAAGCTGAAGACATGTTAAAAATAACATACACTTCTTTTCCCCTGGAAATCCAAAGTCTTCATCAACAAGCACAGAATTTTTAACCCTTGCTAAAGGCAAAATTTCTGGCATTTTGCATATTTTCTCTCTGATTTTTCCTATATTACTTAGGGCTTACTTGTCATAAGACAGCTTTGCAACAAAACATATGCCTGCCTCTTGAAAATCTAATTCAGATTCTTCTCTGGATTTCAGGAGATTTTATTCAATCTCATCTATAAAGACTTTTCTGATTTTCAACATCCTCAGGCAGAACTAAAAACCTGAAAAGGAAGGAGGATTTAATGTAGGGCGCAGGTGACACTAACCTTTTGCTTTATCAGCAAGGATTGCTCAAAGTGGTTTTTACTTTTAATCAGAGCTGTTGCGATGGTGGGGAAAAAAAGAGCAATGCATGTCAGCAAAAATCCTAATGCAAATATCAATATGCTCATATTAATCACTCTGATTAATATAGAAATAAGTCAAAATAATCCAAGCTACCCAATTCATTGTTATTTGTTATTTATTCCATGGCCTCGTGTGGCTTCTGTACATAACAGGTTTATGCCTTTCTGAGAACCGAGTACAACATGTTCCCAGATCCCTATTAACAGCAAAAACACATACAGGTTTTGGCTTTACAAGAAGGAAGAAAGCTTCATTATCCTTACTTTTTCTTGTCCTGACTTTATGCCAGTTTTTATAACCTATGGCTATAACAGACATTCCTGAGGGAAGCAACATAATAGCACAGTGAGGGGAAGAATCCTAGTTCCATCTGTGAGAAAACTCACAGCCCACAGGTGTTGCTCCTTGAGGCACATAACCTAGGCTTGTATTTAGAGCACCCCGCCCAAAATATAGGAACTGCAGATATTGCCAACATGCTGTTCTCAAGGTCAGCATGGGATGTTAAGCTACACACTTCCTTCAAGCTCTGAGTCACTTTAAACCAAGGGCTCCTTTGCTGACACTTGGGTAGGATGCTTGTAACTAGAGGTCTTGGA
This sequence comes from Ahaetulla prasina, assembly GCF_028640845.1. Taxonomy (NCBI): domain Eukaryota; kingdom Metazoa; phylum Chordata; class Lepidosauria; order Squamata; family Colubridae; genus Ahaetulla; species Ahaetulla prasina. The sequence continues at coordinate 83,816,439 of NC_080545.1, read as the reverse complement.
AGAAGTTAGCCAACTATTGCACAAAAGGTATAGATCAGGGGTGTCCAAACTTGGTCCCTTTAAGACTTTTGGACTTCAACTCCCAGAGTCCCTCAGCCAGCAAAGCTGGCTGAGGAACTCTGGGAGTTGAAGTCCAAAAGTCTTAAAGGGACCAAGTTTGGACACCCCTGGTATAGATGATACATTTAAGCTACACATGGTCAGCGTGACATCTACAAGGGCAATAGGAATCTAGAACTGCCTCCAGATAAAGATGGAGACTAATTATGGTCTTCAAGATTTATCCAGAAATCCAAACTTTTGATAGGACAAGACCCAATCAAATTATCTTGAACCACTTACCTTTCTCCTTAATGTAGTATAGAATTCTACCTATATTTTTGGAAAAACCATAAAGCATTACAAAAATAGATTTCTTATGGATCTAATCTAACATTTAGGTTTTAAAAGGCTTGGATTTTGGTATGTTCTGGTTATTATTATTATTTTTTCGTGCAGACCATTCCATTAATACAACTTGTGTAAACTATGTGTGCTATTTACTTGATCAGGTATTTGATTTCATAGATCTAATCAGATTTTCATTACAGATATTTTGTATTGCAGACATAAATATTTCCTCATTCAGCTTCAAACAACATCACATCTATTTCACATGGAAGCCAGCATTATGGAAGATACAAAACTGAGACTGGCAAGGAGCTGAGCTTAGTTAACATCAAGACTTCAATGTTTCCTCAATTTAATACATGTTTATAACTGATGCTACTTCGTTGGTCATTGGAAGAGAGGTGTGTGTGCACCATTGTAGGCAATCATAGTTACTCATAGTTTAAGTTTTCCAAAGGACACTGATTCTTTAACACTCTTAAAAATGCTCTGCAAAATCACCGTTTCGAATGCTTAGCACAGCCTTACAATTTAGCCTATTATGATATTCAACCATCCATGATAAGTAAATCATGTCTTAATAAGATCTATGGACCAAGGGATGGTTAAATCATTGAACAGCTTTTGACTAACTGCAATTTTACATCTAACTTGATAGCCCCGTATTGCCACAATTTGAGTTGTTTTGCCTATATCCATAACTTTATTGGAATTTAATTCATCTGAAATCTGAATGGGCATGCCTTATTACCGATATGTTCCTAGGATGTTTGACATTAATAGATGCTATGTTTAACTGGACACTTTTTATACCATTGGGAGGAAAATACTTTTCTTTTTTACATATTAGAACAAGTTTGCCACTGCTAATATTGGGTTTCAGATAGAGGTGAAGTGAGATTCAACAAATCGAGGCCCAAGAGTTTATTTCTGTAGATAAGCAGGACTGCAGGGAGAAAACCTATGTCAACATGAGTCCTATGGAAAATATTGCTGTTGTAACTAGAAGAGAGACTGGCGATGTTTGTGTATTCAGCCACTGTATATATGAAGATATTTTAGAAGCCTCTATACTTAGCCATTGTGGTTTTAGATCTTTTTCCAGACCAGGGATAATTGTGTAAGCATGTAGTCAACTCAGGCCAATAAGGTCTTTTAAACTGTGCCATCACTGCCAATTTTATGTTGTTGAGGATGATGATTTTATCTCTGATAAATGTGCATGCTGAAACCAAATTGCTAAAAAAAATAATAACAATCAGAAAACGTGACGAGGTTCACCATAGTCATGTGTTGTTTTTTGATACCAGTCTTTCTTTACGCGATTAAGTGTCTCAAGTCAAGATCTTGCTTGTGCGCCAAGGTAAACTTAAGGGGGGCACAGGAAGTGATGACGTAGGTGACTTAACGAGGGCCTCTGCTTCCTTTCTGAGTCAGACCTGAATCAGTGCCACAGTGCGAGGACGCTAGGAAGTGGTCTTTCTTTTCTATAAGAGAAATACGGATATTTGGCCACTTGTGGTCATAAGAACTAGAGTCAGTTTTCATAACTGGGAAGGGTAGAGAGCACTGATCATTAATAAAGCCAAATTCCTGGAGCGATAATTATATTTTCCTTGCAAATTTTTTCCTGACCCTGCATTGTGGAGAGAGTTATACTTCACTTACTTTCCAGAACATTGGTATTTGCTATGGTTTAGCAACAAATCAAGGCAGCTTCCATTTATGTTGCCTGGAACCATCAATATCTTAGAGATCTGTTATCAAATTGTCATCTGCGTGCATAATGAAGTATTGGGGAGGATGTTTTAACATGAAAAATCCAAATGGTGACCCCATTCTGGAGCTGGGATCATTTTGAGGTATCAGTTCTATGAAAAATTACTTGAACTAGAATCTAAATTATGGTATAGCTGGTACTATGTTTCCAATTTGTTGGAGAGTGGGATTAAGACCATTTTCTCCCCCCAAAAAATGATAAAATCAAGATTACAATTATCACTATAACTTCAGATATCTCAGATGTGTTGTAAATATTGTACCTTGATGAAGGTATCTTTTATGTACACTGAGAGCATATGCACCAAGACAAATTCCTCGTGTGTCCAATCACACTTGGCCAATAAATATTCTATTCTATTCTATTCTATTCTATTCTATTCTATTCTATTCTATTCTATTCTATTCTATTCTATTCTATGTTTAATAGCCTTTACTGGAATATATGTTGTAAAACTTTCTGGAATATCCCTAGACAAAGTGCCCTTAAATCAAATGATGAGCACTCTATATGATGTTTACTGTTTCTACACAATATAAAATCTATATAATTTCATTTCTCAATCGTCCACATTACAAAACTAGTGATCTGACTTGATTGGAATTTGAGGCTTAAGCCAAAATGGCAAGGAAAGTTCAGAAACTCTTATGGATTATTTTTATCACTCTGGCAGAAATGTAATAGTACAAAATTTCATTTCAGAGCCACAGTAGTAAGGTTTCTTATGTACATTTGCTCCTGTGCAGGCACAGTTCTTCTTTTCTAAAATATAATCTGTGAAGATAAATCTGATTGAAACTCTGCTATGGAAAAAAACAGATTTCTAGCTTTTGCTTCAATTATCATTCCTTTCAGAAGCTTGCAACTTTTTATTCGCAAAAAAGTACTGAAAGGCCTTTCCTTTCATGTCACATTCTCAAAATTTTCAAATTTTAAATTTAACTAATTTAATTTTTTAAACCTTAAGAAAACAAGAACCAATGATATATTGCTTGGCTATAAGCTGATTCCAGAGTCCTGTTTAATTCCTGAACAATTTCCAATTACTTGAGAATGCATCTTGATTCACTGTTCCACATTTTGGACCTTTGGGTGTAAATATTACTACTTTTTGGTACATTATTTTCAGTTAAATTATTGTGCCTCCATTTACTAGTTTTTAATGATATTTCAAAGTCTACTATTATGTCTAGGAAATTTACGAAAGCCAGGGATGTGGTCATAAATACTGTGTTTCCCTGAAAATAAGACCCTGTCTTATATTTTTTGAACCCTGAAATAAGCGCTTGGCCTTATTTTCGGGGAGGTCTTATTATTTTGGGGTACATGGAGCAAGATGGGGCTCCTCATACTGTCTTAGCTGAGTTCCAGCTCTGCATTTAAATATTTTCGGGGAGGGCTTATTTTTGGGGGCAGCTTATTTTAGCGCATGCGCTCAAAAGCCTGATTGGGCTTATTATCAGGGGATGTCTTATTTTTAGAGAAACAGTGTAGTTATGCAGAAATGTTATCACTGTGAGAGCATGCTTCACAAGTAGCATAATTAGCTAGAAGGGGTGACAATTGTAGCATGGTGAATGTTCAGCTATGATTAGTCCAGAGGTGAAATCCTACTGGTTCGGACTGATTCGGGTGAACCGCTAGGGATTATGGGCATCAGTTTGCCGAACCAGTAGTAATTACTCCTCCTTGGCCCCACCCATACCCGGCCGGTCACCACTCATTTCTTCCGGACGCTTGTTATTCCACAGAATTCAATGTTAAATGAAGCAGAGAGAATGCTAACTTTTCTCCCTCCATTCAGAACAGAGCTGCTGCAGCCTGTCCCTTTAAGGTGGTCCCCAGGAAGGAGGGGGTCAGGAGGGAACCATAAAAGGAGCAGCAGCTCCATTCTGAATGGAGGGAGAAAATTTAGCATTCTCTCTGCCACAGAATTCAATGTTAAATGCAGCAGAGAGAATGCTAACTTTTCTCCCTCCATTCAGAACACAGCTGCTGCAGCCTCCTGTGTCCCTTTTAAGGTAGCCTTAAAAGACTAGGAGAGACGGGGACGGGGGGGGGAACAATGGAATGGAGCAGTTTTTGTGAAAGGCAGGAAAACGGGGAAGGGGACTTTCCTGCCTGTCATCCATTCCTCAATCTCAGCGCAGACTGTGGGAAGGAGGGAGGCAGGAATATTCCCCTCCCCATTTTCCTGCCATTCGCGACAAGGAGTGGCTGGGAGGGGCCGGTGAGGAGCCCCTCAATGTGAGTGATGTTGAGTTGGCCATGCCCACCCAGTCACATGACCTCCCCCCAACAAGCCACGCCCACAGAACCGGTAGGGGAATTTTTTTAATTTCACCCCTGGATTAGTCTCTCCCCTCACTGCCACTTCTAAAAATGGAAAACAGCATTTGATTTTAATCATATTTTCCAGTATCTCCCTATATTTACTTGGGGCTTTGACTCCTAGGATAGGACAATGGCTCCAACAGATCCCAGCAACAACATCTTATCTCTCTGTCCAGAAGAATGCAGTGCCAGCAAGAGCAAAGATACTGTGCAGAACCCTCAAACCAGCGGTAGGATTCAGTCAGTTTGCACCAGTTCAGGCGAACCGGTTGTTAAAATACCCCACCCCCACTCTGCTATCAAAGTGGATCCTGGGCGCTGCACTGCAATGGAGAAATGGGCAACTGAGTGGCCAACAAAAGGGAAGGAGAAGGCCACTTTCCCTCTTTCTTTTCCCTGCTCCTCCTCCTCCCCTCGTGCAAGCCGCTTTGTTGCCCGTTTCTCCATTGCAGCGCAGTGCAGTGCCCAAGATCCACTTTGATAGCAGGGGGTAGGTATTTTAACAACCAGTTCGCCCAGGGTCAGGTTGGCCATCATGGGAGGCTCATCTTACATGTGCAGTGGAACTGCAGGATAGGGATGGGCCATGACTCCCACGACAGCCAACCCGAACCAGTTGTTAAATTATTTGAATCTCACCACTGCCTCAAACCCCTCCCCACCAGATCAACCACACTGGATTATTGGCTGTTCTCCTGTTGACTTCCAGTTGGAGGATTAAAGGAAGATCCCGCAGCTTTGCTCTCATTATGGCCATGAGAAGTTGGATTCTCCCATGCTGCTCCTCCTGACCTGTAGGCTAGATCTGGCGGCTGGATGATTTGCCATTGTTGGGTGCTGTCCAATGCCTCATTTGCTACAAGGAAGAACAGGCTCTAGTAGTCTTCAGCCCTATTATATCCACTGCACCGGTTTCTTTTGGCAGCAATCACTGTGCAATTGGCGATCTGATTGAGTGCTCTTGCAGGACTCTCTCTTTCCAGTTGAGTGTTGGGTCTTTCAGGTTGGCCAGGCTGCAGATGGCAATGTCTGGTTGAAGATTCTGTTGAAGTGTGGGGAAACGGTTTTGAGCAGCCTTAAGAAATTCCATATTGTATTGAGCTGAATATTGAGCTGAAGAAGCTTCTTGGGTGAGAAGCTAAACATCTTCAAAGAAAAACCAGAAAGTCCAGTTGCCTCTTGAAAAAGCACCTTTGGGACAACCATGACCTGGATGACTGAGAACCTCCATAGACATTCCATATTGCAAGCAGTCTTGAAAACAGAGTATCTTGCGTCCTCCATGCTCTGGTCCCTCAGAGGTTGAGTCAGGTTCTTCTTCTGGTGCTCTTCCTCTTGTGTCGCATGCAACCCTCAGCCTGTCTATGTGACCCTCTCAGTTATGACCCTGCTGGTGTCTGGCTATTGGTGCAGAGGGGTGGAAAATAGTGGTCCCCTTATTCTTCCTAGATCCCAACATGAAGTTAACGGAAGGCAATGATTTTGACTAAAAGGAAAGATTGCCTTGCCTTCTGCCTAAGTCAGCTCATCTCCACTGGTCAAGAACCTCATGGAGGTCCTACCACGGATGCATTTGGCATCAAAATGCAATTCGGTTTTTTTCTTGGCAGAGCATAGGCTGCCACTGAAATTGAAGCAAGACTCCTCCTTAAAGTTTAAGAGTGGGTTCAGATATTTATTTGGCCAGATGAGCGTTCATTTCATGTTTTATATTTGATATACTTTTGATGTTGTCACTTCGTAAGAATTACCATTACAGAATGGTTAATTTTTGGCAGCTCAAACAGATCAAGCTCTTTTTATGGACAACATAAAAACAGCAGTTTGCCTGATGGTCTCTCCATTAAAAGTTTTAGAACATTGTTTTCAATGTACAGCTTCGTTTAAAGTTACAGTTAAAGTTAAAGATCATAAGCAATTCACACTCCAAGCATAGATATATTACCCCAAACAATCTAAACCAATTACAAATATTTCAAAAAGTGTTTCCTAGCGAATTCTAAGCTGCTATGTTTTGTATCCTCCTGAATATCCTTCTGAAATACGCAAAGTACATTTCTTTATTATTCATTAATAAAGAACTTCATTAATTATAAACTCACTTTTCCCAAGTCTTTCCAGAGACTTCATAAAAAAGAAATTGGTCTGTGACCTAGATCAATTACATCATGTGTTCTGATTGCCAAAGTGAAAATGAAGAATATTAAAAATCAAAACATAAATATACCTTGATCTCTTGCTATTACATTCCATGTTAAAATCTGCAATCAACCAAGGTCAAATGGCTCTCATAGCACAGAGAACATTTTTATTCATGACTTCTTTTCTACAGCATCAGTTGTGTTGTAATGCAATGCAATGTAAAAAAAAATTCCTTCCCCTGAACAATCCTCTTGTTGAAGGCTTTAAAATGCATTTAGAGCTATAATTCATCTTGAAATCTAGCAAGGTCACAGAACACCCTTGGAATTTTTATTGCACAGGTTTCTGTTTTATTTACTGTTGGAAAGAGAAGGGTGTTCCAACAGTAAAGGACGATAGTACAAAAGGAGGCTGAGTCAGGAGAATATGAGGGAGAGGAATAAAACTCACCCATCCAAGCCAGTTCCTACAATGTTGCATGAACAATTGTTTTAAATCTCTTAGAGAGAACTTAGCAACTTTATTCACCCTGATGTAGCTACAGAAATACGATGATTCAAGAACACATCTAGAATTTGGACAGAGGGATAGAAAGAACATTTAATGAAGTTCAATCCCAACTATGATTCTCAGCCCTGACAATTAGCTACACTCATGGGCATACATATATAGACATCCCCATGAGGGCTGAAGGCACCTTTTAGTAACCTACGAATCACAGAAAAAAATATTGAAGGAGAAGAAGAAGAAGAGGTGGAGGAGGAGGAGAAGAGAAGGAGGAGGAGGAGGGGGAAGAAGAAGAAGATTTGTCCTAGCAGAAGAAGCAATGGCAAGTATGGTTTGTATAGAGACTTATTTCTCATACCCTGTCAAATTCATTGGTGAATAACTCATTGGTTACAACTACACGTTTTAAAATACCACATGATAAAATTACTCCCAACGACGGCTGAGCAAATCCCACCAATTACAAGATATTGTTAGCAAGCAACCCAGCTAAAGTGCATCACAAGCACAGGAAACCGAGGTCTACCACAAACAGGGAATATCCAGCTTTTTCATTCCTGTCCTTTGCAAATGAGACGTTTCTGTCTTTCGGCCTCAGGAGGAGCATAGACTATCGTAAGTCTTTCCCATCCTTTCAGTATTTAACTGGGGAGACTGGATCATGGCTATGGACCCTGCCTCCCAGCCTACAGATTGCAACAGATGAGAGCCACACATAAGAATAGTAGGTTGGGTTTACCTTCCTTTGAGGAAGGTTGTGTTCTTCTGCTGTGCTATGACAGCGTAGGAGATGACCAGGCTGAGCTCAAGGGAGGGGCCAAATACGTCATCAGTCACGAGTCCCTTCGCGCCCACGAGAAATCTTAAGTCCAGCCCACCCTGAATTCCACTGATTATTATCTCCTACAATTAGCTTGGACTGTTAGTAGCTCAGATTCTTATAGAGAGCTTAAGCTTCCAATAAATCCTTATACCCATTTGAATTGCCTCGATCTTCCAATTTCCCCGGTGCTTAAACAGCCAGGGCATTTAAGTGTATTGGCTTTGTCCTCAGTTTCTGGTTCAAATTTCTCAGCCTGGCCTGATGTTGTGTCTTCAGCCCCCGAGCCTGCCCTCCTGGCAGAGAATGACTCAGAGAGTGAGGGGGAAGAGCCGACAGGGCTTCCCTCTGCAGAACCTTCCTCTCTGGCTCCGCTCCAGGTCCCAAAGACAGGCCAGATGGAGGAGATGACGAGGCCTCTTTCTCCCGCACCTTCCCCCTCCCAGGAACTGCCTCAAGACTCAGCTGCTGACAATCAGTCCTGGTTAAATCCCAGGCATCGCAGAAAGAAGAGGCGGGAACAACAAAAGAAGGGGTGGGGCAGGCCTAGAGAGTGCTGAGTTATGGAGCCATACCCCACAGGGTATAAAAGCAGGAGGAGCTGCTCTATAGCTTCTTGTGATGGACAAAAACTGACTCTTGGAAACTTTGGCTGCAATAGTTTGAGATTAAGACTTTGGCTTCTGTTTATTTCTGAACTGCAATTACACTGGTCTGAGGAGATAGGAGAACTTGGCAGGCAATCACAGGTTCGTTGCCAGAACTGATATCTGTCGGCGGAGTAAATTGCTGGCAGATATAGTCAGCTCGCGTGTCTGCTTGGTTGTGGTTGGTGGGGACAGAACACCTGGGTAGAAATGTCAGAGTAGCAAGTTAGACTGCTACCTTAGCACGGATGGCACCCTGGTTTGCACATCTGGCCTGCAGCGAAGTGGAAGGTAAATTTTAGTGGCATGCCTACAACTTTCCCGTTCGTTACCTCCCATCTGCCAAACAACCCATTCCGTTCACAATTCATGAAGCTAAGTGGAAGAAAGATGGCTCATATCGGGTGTACTGGGAATAATTTGCAGGCAAATACCTCACAATGTGGCAAAACAAGCGATCCCTGGCTAATATTTTCCACATGTGTTGGGAGATAAAGTCGAACACATCTGAATAACAACAGATTGTGGAGGAAGATCTGATGTAAGATCTGCTTTGCCAGATGAGATTACAGTTCTGCCAAACGTAGTCGCCTGCCCCTGGAAGCTAAGTCTAAAAGGAATTGTTATTCCATCTGGATTTTCCTCAGGAACTAATATTCCTAGATACACAACTTTTGTGGGTAATAGGACACAGACTAATTCATCCTTTATGAACCTGTCTTCATGAAAATAAGAATATATAAAAGAACATAGAAAATTGGACATATGGAAAAGATAGAATTCCCTTCTTGCTTTGCAAATCTCATAAAAAGCCATAATTGGCAGATAGGCCTTTCTCTTGCATTGTTCCCAGGCTACACAATGCATTATATTGAAATAGTATTTGGTCCTTATTTCCTTGGCATTTGGAAAAAATCTGAAACTACTACTCTGATTCACCAAGCTTTCTATTAGTTTAAACGTTTTGTTTCCAGATCCAGCCCCCGGGGTACTTAGATCTCACGGGGCTGCGCTGGAAACAGCGAAGGACCGGCCTGTGGTGCCTCGGCCAGCGAAAACAGGCTCCCGAGCTCTGTTTTTGCTGGCAGAGGGTTACAGGAAGGCTGTTGCAGCCAAACACAGAGCTCAGGAGCCCGTTTTCGCTGGCAGAGCGCTTGGGCCACCACAGGCGCCCCCAACGTGAGTGATGTTGAACTGGCCACGCCCATCCCAGCCCCTCCCCCCCGAAGTCAAACACAATCCTGATGCAGCCCTCAATGAAATTGAGTTTGACTCCCCTGATTCAGATGCATCATGCAGAGATCCAGTTCCCTTGGGAAATCCATAGTTGTTGGAAGAAGAGAACAGCCAGTCACAAGGTGGATAGACCCAATTAAGACTCCAAAGCACCTGAGGGCTGGACAAAAAGTAACGGATGGAAAGTGGTCAAAATTGGCAATGCTCTATCATCCTGTTCCTGTCAAAAGTGGCGTTCCCCAGGGCAGCGTTCTTGGACCAACACTCTTCATATTCTACATTAATGATCTCTGTGACCATATTACAAGTAACGGTGTTCTTTTTGCTGACGATGTCAAACTATTTAACACCACCAACAATACAGCTACCCTTCAAAAAGACCTTGACTTTGTATCTGAATGGTCTAAAACTTCGCAACTCCAAATCTCAACCAGTAAATGCTCAGTCTTACATATTGGAAAAAAGAACCTAAACACAAAGTACAAGCTTGATGGACATTACCTTACAGATGACCCCCACCCTGTTAAAGATCTTGGAGTTTTCATATCAAATGATCTAAGTGCCAAAGCCCTACATCGCAAAAAAGGCTTTAAGAGTTGTAAACCTAATCTTGCGTAGCTTCTTCTCCAAAAACACTACACTACTAACCAGAGCATACACATTTGCTAGACCAATTCTCGATTATAGCTCATCTGTCTGGAACCCATACCACATTTCTGACATCAGTACAATTGAACGTGTCCAGAAATATTTTACAAGAAGAGTTCTCCACTCCTCTGAATACGACAAAATACCTTATGCCACCAGACTTGAAATCCTGGGTTTAGAAAATTTAGAACTACGCCGCCTTCAACATGACCTGAGTTTAACTCATAGAATCATCTATTACAATGTCCTTCCTGTTGAAGACTACTTCAGCTTCAATTGCAACAATACACAAGCACACAATAGATTTAAGCTTAATGTTAACCGCTCCAATCTTGATTGCAGAAAATATGACTTCAGTAACAGAGTTGTAAATGCTTGGAATAAACTACCTGACTCTGTGGTCTCTTCCCAAAATCCCCAAAGCTTCAACCAAAAACTATCTACTATTGACCTCACCCCATTTCTAAGAGGTCTGTAAGGGGCATGCATAAGAGCACAAGTGTGCTTACCATTCCTGTCCTATTGTTTCCTTTCATTATATCCAATTAATAGTTATTACATACTCATATATATGCTTAGTATAGTTATTACATGCTTATGCTTATATATACTGTATGACAAAATAAATAAATAAAAATAAAATAAATAATCAAGGAAAGATCTAATCTAGAACTAAGGAGGGTTGTTCTGACAGTTAGAACAATTAATCAGTAGAATGACTTGTCTCCAGAAGTTGTGGGTACTCCAACACTGGATGTTTTTAAGAAGAGATTGGACAGCCATTTGTCTGGAAAGGTATAGGGTTTCCTGCTTGGACTAGATTGGAATAGAAAATCTCCAAGGTATCTTCCAACCGGGGGTGAAATGCTCCTGGTTCGGACTGGATTGCCCGATCCGGTAGCAATGGCAGTGGGTAGTTCGGACAACTGGTAGCAAAAATCCCTCCCCCCCCATGCCCCCCGCCCATGCATTTTTCCGCTGAAAAAAATGCTTTTAAAAGTTAAAAAAAAGCCTCTGATGATCGTGCGGCTCAGCTGGGGTTGTCAGAACCTTTTAGAAGCATTTTTTCTACAACCTCTTCGGCTGAAGAGGTTATAAAAAAAATGCATTTAAAAGGTTCTGACGATCAGGCAACTCAGCTGGGATCACCAGAACCCTTGAAAAACATTTTTTCTACAGCCTCTTCGGCCAAAGACGTTGTAGAAAAAATGCTTTTAAAAGGCTCCCGTGGCGATCCCAGCTGAGTTGCCTGATCATCAGAGGCTTTTAAAAGCATTTTTTACAACCTCTTTGACCAAAGAGGTTGTAGAAAAAATGCTTTCAAAAGTAAAAAAATAAGGTGTTGGCCACGCCCACCCAGTCACATTACCCCCCACACCAAGCCACGCCCACAGAACCGGTAGTTTTTTTTTAAAATTTGCATTTATATCCCGTCCTTCTCCAAAGACTCAGGGCAGCTTACACTATGTTAGCAATAGTCTTCATCCTATTTGTATATTTATATACAAAGTCAACTTATTGCCCCCAACAATCTGGGTCCTCATTTTACCTACCTTATAAAGGATGGAAGGCTGAGTCAACCTTGGGCCTCCTGGTGGGACTAGAACCTGCAGTAATTGCAGGCAGCTGCTGTTAATAACAGACTGTCTTACCAGCCTGAGCCACAGAGGCCCATAATTTTTTTAAATTTCATCCCTGCTTCTGACCTTATCCTGCCAATTATTGACAAGAGCAAATGCCTTCAGAGACCTAAAGGCCATACTGAAGGCAGATTGTTCTGGAGTGAATCCATCCATGTGGCTTCTAAGAGTCAACACTGATTTGATGGCACTTAATCAAATCAATCACCTGAAACTTCTAATGCAAGCAGACAAAGTTGCCAATATGACAAAGTCACAAGACAACAGCTTTCCTCCCTTACTGATGTTCAGCAGCTGATGCTCAAAGTGTACGGCTTATGGAGTATGGCGGGTGGAGGAGACAGCAGACAGTGAGGAACAGATAATGGACAATGAGAAACACTAGCAGTCACTGAAAGCTGTGGTTTCTTCCATCCTGCCAGTGCTGCTATTGCCATACAGAACTACAATAGTGGCCAAAATTGTGGAAACCTTTTGGTAAAAGTGTATTTTTGGGGTTTGATGGCTAATAACACCACTTTCTGGGGGGAGTTTCAAGATAATCATATTCCACTGCTGGAATAGCCCAGACCTTAATCCAACTGAAAATCTATAGAGCTGACTAAAGAAACTTCTTAGTCAGAAGCGACCCAGCAATAAAACCCAGTTAATAGAAGCAATCATTCAATCTTGGTGTTTGTTTTTTTAATTTGCATTTATATCCCGCCCTTCTCCGAAGACTCAGGGCGGCTTACACTATGTCAAGCAATAGTCTTCATCCATTTGTATATTATATACAAAGTCAACTTATTGCCCCCAACAATCTGGGTCCTCATTTTACCTACCTTATAAAGGATGGAAGGCTGAGTCAACCTTGGGCCTGGTGGGGCTTGAACCTGCAGTAATTGCAAGCAGCTGCTGTTAATAACAGACTGTCTTATCAGTCTGAGCCACACAGGCCGCTAACTGTTCTAAAAGTTCACATTAGAACAGCTGCAGAACTAAAAGACTTGGTTCACTCCATGGGAAGACGTTGCAAGGCTGTAATTCATGCTAACAGTTACCCAAATAAGTATTAACTGACATAGTGATAATTTTTGTATATCTCATTTTTTCTATGGCAATGGTTTTTGTGTATCTCGTTCTTTTACGTGTTTCACTTTTCTTCTTTATACTGTAAGTGCTATTGTAATAGCAAATCCTTCATAAAGCTGCATTAAATGATCTTTCCATGATATATAATTTTATGGTACTGCTCCCCAAAAAAGTGCTGTTATTAAAAGTGCTAGTTTTAGAAAATACACTTTTCCCAAAAGATTTCCACAATTTTGGCCACTACAGTCTATAATCAACCTACCGTCAGAAAAGGGAAACAGATTCTGCTCTTCTGCTCTGCTTGTACGACTTTGAAAGGTAAGAGGAATTTAAATTTATTTATTTATTTATTTGAAAATCATTTATCGGGCTGTTCAACCCCAGATGACGTTGGATGGCAAACATGAATAAAAGCCATGGATGGAAGAGTTGTTCGGATAAAATACAGTGATTAGCCTGGAGGGAACAACATTCAAATGAATCTCTGCGGAGATGCCCTTCCAAAGGGCAACTACCGCAAGAGAGAAGATTATATTCCTGAGATCCTATTAGATAACATTGGTCGATGGATGGGACCTGGATCATGCACCCTCCCTTGAGTTCCAATAGGGCAGGGGTGTCAAACTAAAGGCTCGCAGGCTGGATCTGGCCCACAGAGTGTTTAGATTTGACCCGCGAGCCCGCCTTGGAAACAGCAGAAGACTGACCCGTGATGCTTCTGCCGGCAAAAGTGGAGCTCAGGAGGGCCATGCGCAGGCCTCCTGGGCTCTGTTTTGGGCTGTGACGGCCTCCTGCAGCCCTCTGCCAATGAAAATGGAGCTCAGGAGGGCTGGGTTCATTGACAGAGGGCTGCAGGAGGCCATCACAGCCAAAAACGGAGCCTCTATGAGTGATGTCAAGCTGGCCACGCCCGCCTTGGCCATGCCCCCTGCCCCCCCCACCAAGGTCAAACACCAACCTGATGCAGCTTTCAATGAAATCAAGTTTGACACCCCTGTGATAAGGCAAACAGAGACAATCTGAGATGGACAGTATCATAACTAGCCTAACCATACATATCATTGTTGGGTTTTACTGATGGTAACCAACACCAGAAGCTGTGACTTCTGTGTCGCAGCAGCCGCTCTGTAGAACAACACGCCCTTAGGGATGTCCCCACAACCTCGCTAACCTTTTGTAAAACTTTAAAAGATGTTGCTGTTCCCCAAAGTTGACAAGATTTGCTGCCTGGTTTGTATCATTATTTCATGTTTTTCTGCATTTCGTGCTTTGGATTGTTGATTTGTTGGTATGAAATCTTGTGTATGTCCAGAGTCATATAATAGGCGGCTATGTAAAAGAAACAAGCAAACAAGCATTCTATTTTATTCTTTTATGATCAATCTCAAACTTAATGTACAGCTAAATTGCAAGTCATACCACACTTTTCCATGCTGGAAGAAGAAACGTATTAATCTATAATCCTCGACTTACAACAGTTCATTTAGTGACCATTCAAAGTGACAATGGCATCGAAAAATGTGACTTATGACCGTTTTTCACAGGCAACTGGTTTGTATTTATGACAGTTGCTTTGCCCCAGTATCATGTGATCACCTTTTGTGACCTTTTGACAAACAAAGTCAATGGAGGAGCCAGGTTCACTTAACAACCAGGTTATTAACTTATCAGCTGCAGGGATTCACTTAATAACTGTGGCAAGAAAGATTGTAAAATGAGACAAAACTCACTTAATAAATGACTCACTGAACAATAGAAATAGAATAACAGATTTGGAAGGGACCTTGGAGGTCTTCTAGTCCAACCCCTTGCTTAGGCAGGAAACCCTACACCACTTCAGACAAATGTTTATCCAACATCTTCTTAAAAACTTCCAGTGTTGGAGCATTTACAACTTCTGGAGGCAAGTTGTTCCACTGATTAATTGTTCTAACTGTCAGGAAATTTCTCCTTAGTTCTAAGTTGCTTCTCTCCTTGATTAGTTTCCACCCATTGCTTCTTGTCCTGCCCTCAGGTGCTTTGGAGAATAGTTTGACTCCCTCTTCTTTGTGGCAACCCCTGAGATATTGGAACCCTACTATCATGTCTCCCCTAGTCCTTCTTTTCATTAAACTAGGCATACCAAGTTCTTGCAACCGTTCTTCGTATGTCTTAGTCTCCAGTTCCCTAATCATCTTTGTTGCTCTTCTCAACATCTTTTTTACATTGTGGCGACCAAAACTGGATGCAATATTCTAAGCATGGCCTTACCAAGGCATTATAAAGTGGTATAAATGTTGGGCTTAATTGTGGTCATAAGTCAAAGAAGCCCCAAACCAGAAGGATTTTCATAACCTCTTTTTAGACTAACAAATGTTATTAAATGTTATTAAACAAATGTTATTAAACATACAAATGTTATTACAGTTTTATGAATTGTAGCTCTTTCATCAAATATGTGGAGTATCAGAGTATTGGAAGCTCTCAGGATACTCAATTACAGATCTCCAGGTAGCTGTTTCACAACAATGACGTTAAAACAGAGTGAGAGACTTACACAAGCATCAAAGGTGTTAACAAACACAATGAGGTATTTTTTAAAGGGAAATCTTTTTTTTTCTTTTCTTTTTTTTGCATTTTCTATTCTTTCTCTTTGAGTTTAATTTGCCTTTCCTTTTACTACTACCGTATTTACAATATTTAATAATACATTACAATAAAAAAATAAATGAGGTGGAAAGCCAATTTTTGTTACATGCACTTTAGTTTTAATAGCAAAATAAAATAAAACAGCAAAATAAAAATTCCTAGTAATTCTATCCATGTTTTGTTTGCGATAAAATTGAAATAGTTTGCCCTGCGTCAACCTTGTAGCCTAGCATATAGTCCAGGATTTATTGGTGACTTCCCATCCAGATAGCAGCCTGATCATACCTTGCTTCATTTTACAAAATTACTCAAAATTAGTCAACAATTTTTATCCATAGCATAT
This sequence comes from Ahaetulla prasina, assembly GCF_028640845.1. Classification (NCBI taxonomy): domain Eukaryota; kingdom Metazoa; phylum Chordata; class Lepidosauria; order Squamata; family Colubridae; genus Ahaetulla; species Ahaetulla prasina. The sequence continues at coordinate 83,800,250 of NC_080545.1, read as the reverse complement.
TCTATTTATTTTCCAAATATGAATAATAAAAAGGGGAAAACAGTTCAAACTTTATATGTTTGAAATCAGTAACAGTAAATATTGGGTGTGTATATTGCTAGAGAATATAAAGATGGCACTAGGCTAACTCTAGATACAAGCCGTATTTTTCGGAGTTATAAGATGCACCAAGAGAAAAACTTTTTTTCACCGACTTTTCTGATATGTTGAGCACCTCATTCCAAGAAGAATAAAGAACAAAGAAGCTGGTGGATCTCATATAAAAACTCTACAGAATTCTACATATTTCAATAAAGACACTAATTAGTGTCTAATTAGTTTTATTTTTAATTCTGGATTAAGGTATCCAGGGGCTACAACCATGTAATTATTAGCTTTTCTATTCCATGGAGATTGCTCTGGTCCTCTTGGTTGTCTAGATTAATTTAGCACTTCTTTTAATAGCCTCTTTGCTTCAAACATTTTGGAAAAGCCGTCCCATTTATAAACTGATTCAAAACACTCTTCTTTTCATGGAGCTTGCTTTCAGATAATGTGTTTGCAGTGTTAAGCAATGTTCTGGCTGCAAAAGAACAGTTAAATCAGGCTAATGCCAGGCTATTGATATGTCAGTTTAACAGGAGCACAAAATATAGGTCAACCTTCCCAAACCAGTTGCCTAGACCTCAGGGAGAGTTGAGATCTAATACTTTTGTAGGATAATGGTACAAATGCTGTAATCCTTGAAATACCAGCAAAGTTTGGACAGGTTGCTAAGTGATGTGGTTATTAAGGGAGTGATGCCAATTCTATCAGGTTTTTATCTACCAAGGTCATTAAATAAATCACTGCAGTCATTAAGGAAATCACACACTGGTTGCAAATCTGGTTTCCCCCTCTGACAAATGGTAATCACGTGAACCTGGGACACTCCAATCATCATAAATACATAACAGGCAGGTGTGAAATGCTCCCGGTTCAGAGAACCCATAGCAAAAATCCCTGGGCTCCCCGCCCTTGCCCACCCAATCGCCTGGTCGCCCGCTTGCCCCTTCTTTTAAAAAATGCTTTTTAAAAGGTAAAAAAAGAGGCTCTGATGATCACAGTTGAGCTGCACGATCGTCAGAGCCTATTTTTTTACTTTTAAAAGCATTTTTTACAACCTATTCGGCTGAATAGGTTGTAAAAAAATGCTTTTAAAAATAAAAAAAAGAGTGCGCGCCACAGCTGATCACCCCCCCACGCTGTTCTACTTGCCCCATGCCTCCTTTTAGGCATGCAATGCGCGCATCTGCACGTGCGCCTCACATTTGGTACACATGCGCAGCCAGCGAACTAATAGTAAATGGTTCAGATTTCACCACTGATACCAGTTGTCAAGCACTAACATTTTGATTCCCTGACTGCATGTACTCTGTGACAGTCACCTGTGTGAGCACAGGTCATAAGTCACTTTTTTCAGCACTGTCGTAACTACAAAGTCATTAAATGAACAGCTGTAAGTGGAGGACCATCTGTATGGAAAAGCTACGAAAAGCTTTTGGTTTGATCCAGAAAGATTTATCCTGTTTTTCATTGGGAATGGACAGAATGGCCTCAAAGGGATTTCTTTTTAATTTAATTTTCATCTTCAGAAATTAGCATACATAGAAGTACTTTTCAGAATCAAACATTGGTTTGATTGCACTGAATTGAAAGCCTTCACCATAATGTCAAATCAGAATCATGGAACACGACCGTTATCAAACAAATTAGCCCATATGGCAAACCACAGCATTAATGAGCCACAGTGGCGCAGTGGTTACAGTGCAGTACTGCAGGCTACTTCTGCTGACTGCCGGCTGACTGCAATTTGGCACTTCAAATCTCACCAGGCTCAAGGTAGAGACTCAACCTTCCATCCTTTCGAGGTTGTTAGGGGCAATATGCTGACTCTATAAACCACTTAAAGAGGGCTGTAAAGCACTATGAAGCGGTATATAAGTCTAAGTGCTATTGCTATTAACTGTGCAGTTGATGTCCCGAAAGTGCTTTTTTTCAAGGGGAAACTGGACTTTCTGGTTTTTCTTTGAAGACATGTCACTTCTCATCCAAGAAGCTTCTTCAGCTCTGACTGGATGGTGGGGAATGGAAGGATTTATACCCCTTGCAGACAGACTGAGAATCTCCATAGACATGCAGCTGATGGATTCTTAGGGAGCAGCAGATCTAAACATGGACATTCTCCTAGATGGCACTGTATATGTTTCTCCATGAAACTCCAAAGCTATCATTGCCAAACAGAAAGAGAATACCAAGTTATAAACTAATAGGCATAAGATTTAGCAGTTGCAAATCTAATCACTTCAGTCCAGGCTGTACATCATGAGAAAAGATATTATCCCCATTGTGGAATCATTAGCCTTGGATTGCAAGTTGCTCTAGACTTCATATGGTATGAATATTCCAGTTCCCACTGTGATAAATTTATTCAGCAGGAGGTAGCAAATTGAAGGCAGAAAACAGTCCAGTTTTTCTTTAAAGGAAAATCAAACAGTGGGATAACTGGCATCTCAAAGCCCACAACGGACCCAAAACCTAAGATCTCCTAGAGAAAAGTTTGTAGCAACAGCCAAACACGGTCAACCTAAAACAGACCAGAAAACGCTGCAACAGCAGCCAGAACCACAACTCAAACCTCACAATATGTCAACCAGGGATGCATAAAACTGCCTGGGTAGTTTAAATTTAGATAGGTAAACATGCAAGCTGGAAGAATTGGCACTTATTCAAGTTTACTCAGGTAAGCTGTTAAGCAGAAACAATTAGGCTATTTACAGGAAAAACACATCCAGCCTCCCACCTCAGGGTTCAAAGGGAAAAAACATTAAGATCAAGGATCTAATTTTCAGAAAAAAGTGCGAACCCACACAAATGTGGTTGCGACAAGTATTTATTCCAGGTTTCCCATCTATAGCAAGTAGCATCCAAAACCTGGAGACAGGACATCTTAATGTCGGCTCATACAATGGTTTTTAATTAAAAATTATTTCTATTTAAATTCCAACTTTTCACCTACAAATGCCATTCAGTCTGACTAACAGCAATGCAAGATACGATACAAAATTATACAGAAGATATAAAGACAAACCAATGTGATTCAATCTTTGGAAGCTACCGATTTATTTCATTAGATACCTTGGTACCAGGGGGTACCAGGGGTGAAATGCTCCCGGTTTGGACCGGATCTCCCAATCCTGTTGTGTCTGTGCCCCCCGAACCGGGCCCCCTGCCAGAAAGTGACTTGGAAAGTGAGAGGGAAGGGCCATTAGGACGTACCTCGGGAGCACTGGCTTCCCTGGCTCAGCTCCAGGAGCCAGAGGCAGGCCAGGTGGAGGAGATAACGAGGCCTCTGTCCCCTGACTCTTTCCCCCCCCAGGCCACGCCTCCAGACCCAGCTGATGGCAATCAGGCCTGGCTGGACCCTAGGTTTCGTAGGCAGGAGAGGCAGGAACAACAGAAGCAGGGGTGGGGCAGGCCTAGGAAGTGCTGAGTCATGGAGCCACACCCCACAGGATATAAAAGCAGTGAGGGCTGCTATGCCTCTTCGTAGCAGGCAAATCAACTGCTTGACTAGAGCTGAAGTACTGTTTGTTGACTCATCGGCATCAAGGGAGATAACAGAGATACTTGGCATACACTTGCTAGTTTACTGCCAGAGCTGATAGTGCCGGCTAATTAAGTCATCGCTTGGACTGAGGCGAGGGGGACAGAACAAATCAGGTAGCGATGGCGGCAGCTGGCTCGGAGTACCGGTACCAAAAATCCCTGCCCCTGGCCATGCCCGGCTGAGCTGCGCGATCATCAGAGGTTTTTTTTTTTTTACTTTTAAAAGCATTTTTTCTTTGGCCAAAAAAACGCTTTTAAAGTAAAAAAAGAAAGCCTCTGATGATAGTGCGACTCAGCTGGGATCGTCAGAGGCTTTTAAAAGCATTTTTTCTACAACCTCTAAAGCCGAAGAGGTTGTTTAAAAATGCTTTTAAAAGGCTCCTCTGACGATCCCAGCTGAGTTGCCTGATCGTCAGAGGCTTTTTTTTTTCTTTTAAAGGCAAAAAAAAAATGTTTTTAAAAGAAAAGCTTTAAAAAAAAAAAGTTGGCCACACTCACCCAGTCACATTACCCCCCCACACCAAGCCACACCCACAGAACCGGTAGTAACAAATTTAACATTTCACCACTCTCGGTATTCCTCATTAATTGTTTCCTGGAAGCATGATGAGTACCAAAAATAATGTGTACGAAACAATTTTTTCCAGTAAGGAATAATATAGTGAATCATGAGGCAGCCGACACCAACAACTTATAGCTTGTGCGTTGAGTACCAAACAAACGATGAATACCAGGATAAAAAAAAATTCACATCAAAAGGTGTTGAGTACCAAATTCAGTGAGTTTCAAAAGCACCACTGTAGATCTTCAGAACAGATGTAGGAGAACGAGATTGACACAGTTGGAATTTGTGCGGTTTTGGGTCTAATAAATAGCCACCCAGTGAAGCAAAATATCACATCTTTACTTATGGCCATCATGATTGTCCACTTAGAAAATCCTTGGAACTGCAGTATGGATGGGGGTGAAGTATGAGAATCTTCAAATGGGATTCTCAATGTAAGGATGGAACTCTCCATCAACATTAGCAATCAGGATCTGACCTCAGAATCTTTTTGCATGGTTGTGGGAAATGTGCAGTAGCCTTTCCATCGAAATAAAGCTCTGCAACTTAGTATGCTGGCAAGGCACATGCTACATGCGAAAGAGAAGTGCACGCCACAGAAAAATATCCATGGGGGAAGGACTTGATTTGGCCTAATGGGAAGTGAGAAGTACTTGTATGCTGCATATTTAAAGGACAAAATATACAAAGAATATATACAAAAAATGAGAAGGAGAAGCTTTGCACAAAACCTCCACAACTGTATACTCTGCCGTTAAGAGTTAATCTAAAAATAAAATATATGAATTGAGCAAGTATAAAACAGCCAAAGGAATGTGCTATATAATATTACATGAACTAGATGAACTGGAAGGTACCCCTTTCTAAGAGAAGGGGGATCTTTTTTTGGCCCCCTTGGGCACAGAAACATGAGATACGAAGCCTAGAAACGCAGGAAATCTAGGTCTGGAATGAAGCCAGTCTGCCTGTCCAATTCTGCCTCCTCTTCTGAATTGGCACTTGGATCTCTTCAGATTTTTCCCCCCCACTTTTGCTATAGAAGTAATGAAAACCTGCTTTCATTAATAATTGGCACATTTATTGTTCCATGTTGTTTCATGTGTGAAATATGGATTGGCTGCATTGATTCTATGGGTACCAAAAGCTTAATGTTTTGCACACACAGCTTTGCTTCTCATCTTTACTTCCATAAGCACCTCTGTGACATCTCAGTTTGAGTGACCCACATCAACTGATAGATATATCAGTTTTCCCCATTGGGCACATCCAGGTGGCTGGGTTATGTAAGAGTTCTCTACCTAACAGACCAGAAAACTACCCACATACTAGAGTTATTTAGCAGTTACTGCATATATAGAGGCTATGGGTAAAATGGACACACCAAAAAGTAGTTATGAAATCTGGATAAGAATTTATGGTTTATATCAGGGGTCCCCAACCTTGGTCCCTTTAAGACTTGTGGACTTCAACTCCCAGAGTTCCTCAGCCAGCTTTGCGGGCTGAGGGACCCTGGGAGTTGAAGTCCACAAGTCTTAAAGGGACCAAGGTTGGAGACCCCTGGTTTATACGATATTCAAAAGGGAGATGGCAACTGACACACCGTGAACTTAATTGGGTTCATGTTGAAGTTTGAGGTGGCCCCTGAAAATTAGCCTTCTTCAAGTGCCTTCATTATCAGTGCAGGAAGAATGCGATACATTTTCAGTGGTGGCACAGTGGTTGGAATGCCATATTGCAATCTAATTCTGCCGACTGCCAGCAGTTCAAATCTCACAGGCTCAAAGTTGACTCAACCTTCCCTCCTTCCCAGGTCGGTAAGATGAGGACCCAAATTGTTGGGGGGCAATATGCTGTCTCTGTAAACCACTTAGTGGTTTATAAAGCGATATATAAATCTAAGTGCTATTGCTATATTAGGAAGACCAAATGATCCAAACCATTTTCTTCCCTCCATCTGCATCCCTCTGAAAATTAGTAACGGGAGTAAATTTCTAAAATGGGTCAAAATACATCATTTTGAACCAACAAGGTTCTAGGTTACTCAAGGATTCTATCCTTTCCATGAATCAACTGCTGCTACATTTGTTCTCTTCTGCTATCCATGATGTTGAGGAAAGTAGTTGCTTGGAATAGACACAGGATTTCCCCCTGCGCTCACATAATGGCTGATTATGATTATCTGTGTCTTTTAGCTCTGCTACTGCACAGAGAACCAATGGCTAGAAAGCAAAAATGGAAACGAACTTCAGTTTATTTCCAACAATCTGATTTAACACAACTATCCGGTTGAAAATGATCAAAATTGCTTAACACTGTGTAAGCCGCCCTGAGTCTTCGGAGAAGGGCGGGATATAAATTCAAATTAAAAAAAAAATATTTTTCCTCAGTGATGGCACTAAACCTTCTTCCAAACAGAGATTATTCCATGGAATACAACTGTGAAGCATATTTATTTGCAGACTATACACTGATGCCATTTATGTACGTTACTCCATTCTAAATATTTTGTGAGTATTTTTCTTTATTTTAACACACTGCCGTTCCCTGTGTGAGGTGACTCAGGTGTATTACTGTAGCTCCAGAATATTCATCTAATACTAGTTTATTTAATTCTTTGAACAGAAGCAATCTAACTTCTTTTTCCTGCCTGGTTTCTCAAGACATGCAGCTAGGTACAGTTTTTAATCAATTACATCTTTGCAGTGGAAACTGGTAAACACTAAATTTCTTCCATTTCTCCAGAACCAGGACAATGGGAGAAATTCATATTATCGTATTTTTATTTTAAAAGTTATTTGGAGTATCATAGAACATGTGTGTATGAAAAGGGTAGGATTAAAAATAAAAAATAAAAATTAAAAAAAAAAAAAAAAAGAGGGTAGGATGACAACTTACACTTTATTCCATAATAAAGGTCAAGTCGTTTTAGGTCAGTGTTGGCAAGTGAAGATATATATTATCATTGGTGGAAAAAATATTTAGAAGAGTTGAGGTTTTTCTAAAGCACTACAGTAAGTTGAAGCTAATGGAAGAAAATCAAGGCAACATTAGCTGAAGAGAGGACAGGTCTACATAATCTGTATCTGTTTAAATGTTTGGCTTGTCCAATATAGAAAAGGAAACAATATGACCTCACCAAACACCAAACACATCCTCAGCAAAACCAGAAATTATGGCTGTTATGTATATAGTGCTCAGAGATAAAAATCATTGCGCAAGTATATAATTGGTTTCTCAAAACTTAAGATGTGGATAAGAATTCCCACGTTACTAAAGGTGAGCTTGTTTTTATACTTTATATGATCACTTTTAGACTGAGCCAATTAATCACTGCAATTTTTTTAACTGTAAATCATCTCTCTCTCCCCCCCCGTGTTGTGTGTATTTTTACAGAAACTTTTAACAAAATAAACCAAAACAAACCAAAATAGAACAAAAGAAGAAGAAATGAAAAAGCAAAAAGTGCAAAAAAGTATATAAAAAATTAACAATATGTAAAGAAAGATATAAAGAAGTGGCTTTTGAACTTCTCCACAGCAGTTATCTAAAGTTTCATCAAGACTTTTTTTTCTATAATCTATCCTAACTAATCAACAAAACCAAAAATCACAAGTTCATTTTTTTTTCTTTTTGACATAAAATCAGAGGTGGGTTTTAGCAGGTTCTGACCAGTTCTGGAGAACCGGGAGTGGAAATTTTGAATAGTTCGGAGAACTGGTAGTAAGAATTCTGACTGGCCCCACCCCCATCTATTCTCTGCCTCCCAAGTCCCAGCTGATTGGGAGGAAATGGAGATTTTACAGTATCCTTCCCCTGCCATGCCAACAAAGCCACGCCCACCAAGGTATGCCACGCCCACCAAGCCACACCCACAGAACCGGTAGTAAAAAAATTTGAAACCCACCACTGCATAAAACGTCCACAAAGGTGATTGATAAACGGCGTACCTATTATCTTTTCTCTAATTGAATAAATCAGTTTAGCCATTTCAGCAGATTCTACCACCTTCACAACTATCCCAAAGGTGTTTTTCAAAAGGCAACTGGACTTTCTTGGGGGTTTTTCCCCTCCTTGAAAACGTTTCACTTCTTCAGTTCAGCTTCTTGAATGAGAAGCAAAATGCTTTTAAGGAAAAAAAAACACCAAGGAAGTCCAGTCGTCTTTTGAAAAGCACCTTTGGGATATTTTTATTATTTAGATTTTTATAAGCATGACCTGGATGACTGAGAATCTCCATAGATATCTTCACAAGTAATTTTTTTATTGTACATTATTGTTAATGCTGCATTCTTTTTTTTAAAATAGGTTTTTTTATTTATAACATAACACAACATAACAAACACAAAACACATAACATACATTCCCTTTTTACAATTGTTTCGTAGCAGTGATCTCTTAATATTTACATTTTTTTCCCCAATTCCCCTTATAATATTTATATCCTTCTTGTCCCATTATCCCTTATTACTCTATAATTCCTATCACTCATAATATTAAATGTATACATTTTATACACTATCTTACATACATCTTGCACTTATTGTTTCTCCCCTTTCACCACTATTCATTTTTTCTAGTCTCTAGGTTGCAGTGGCTGCTTTCATACATCACCTAGAGCCGGGGTCTCCAACCTTGGCAACTTTTAAGACTTGTGGACTTCAACTCCCAGGGTTCCTCAGCCAGCAAAGCTGGCTGAGGAACTCTGGGAGTTGTAGTCCACAAGTCTTAAAATGACCAAGGTTGGAGACCTCTGACCTAGACCAGTGGCCCCCAATCTTTTGGACATCAGAGACTTCTTCTATGGAGAGATGTTTTTCCATGGGCTGCAGGGAGCAAGACTTTGTGGACTGCCTCCATCCCATGAATGGGCCGTCATTTGTTTGCACTGCCTGGTTTCTGGCATGCTGCAGCTGGTGCCAGTCCATGGACCAGGGTTGAGGACCCCTGACCTAGAGTGACCTTGCTCAAAATATTCCTACAGAGGAGAGAGTTTCGGGTTCTTCACTGACTCTTCAATATATTAATATACAGAGTTTTTTTTGGGGGGGTGGGGTGTCACTTGGAGAGTGTCAGTAATACAATATCAATAGACTAGACTAGACTAGACTAGACTAGACTAGACTAGACTAGACTAGACTAGACTAGACTAGACTAGAACAGAACAGAACAGAATAGAATAGAATAGAATTTTTTTATTGGCCAAGTGTGATTGGACACACAAGGAATTTGTCTCGGTGCATATGCTCTCAGTGTACATAAAAGATACCTTCATCAAGGTACAACACTTACAACACTTAATGATAGTCATAGGATACAAATTTAACACTTAATGATACAACACATAATGTTAGTCATAGGCTACAATGAAGTTTCCCTCAATCTCTCTCTTCTTGATCCAAGCATCAATCTTGATCCAAGCATCCCAAGTTTTCACCCAAGAAGTCATATTTCTGGGTTTGAATCTATTGCTCCCTCTGTTTTGCTTTCCAACTCAACTCCTCTTTCGAACCTTCTCAACGTCTACTTGCCCCATTTAACGCAAGAGTCATCCAACATTCTCTCATAGCCAGACGCTCAAATGAGCTATAGAGTGGCGGTTTTAAAAGCTGCAGGAGGACAACGTTGAAGACGCAACATGGAATGGAAAAAAAAGACTTCTATAAATCAGACCAAATAATTCTGCAGCTCTGTAAAAAAGATTTGGTTCTCTCCAAAGACTTGAGCTGTTCCACTTCAAATTGCAGGTCTCGGCTGATATAGCAAAATGCCCCTCCATATAAAACATCCCTTCCTAAAGAAAACAAGAGATCAAGACAACCGTTAACCTTCGTCTTACATTCTGGATTTTCCTGCGCAGGCAGTGTTTTTTGTATACTGTAGAGAAGATTCCCAGACTGACATATTATAGCCCAAAGACAGTTTTACTGCCCTGAAAAAGTATGTCTAAGTCATTATAATACTAGTAAGAGGCCATATGCAGCTTCAAAGACCACAGCAATCTAAACTACCCTAATTCAATAACTTAATCTGAAACGGGAAGTATATTCCACTTCAATGCAAGGGGGAAATTGGTTGTGCCTGCAACACACACCACAAATGCCATCTGTTGAGACACTATCACAAGCAGCATCAATCATACTGTTTACAACTGGGTCAACAAAGCTGAGAAGGCAAATACAGCTGCTTGTTGCATATATATGAGAAGAAGTACTATCTATATAAGTACAGATAAGGGGGAAGAGCAGAAGTTGTACTTAAGTCTAGTAGCCAAAAGCCTGTCATAATATGTATACACACTGCTGTACAAACAGGGCAATAATATGGCATATATCAAACCCAGCTCTGCTGTATATTTAAAAGCCACCCCAATTCATTTAACCAAATATGGCTGAGTTGAATGGGGCCTATTTTATCTTTGACCAGCACTGCTACAACACAGAGATAATTTTGACTTTCTCAGCACAATAGCCATCAGCAATGGATACCCTCCAGAAGTACAGCTCACATAATTGCTGTCTGTGTTGCGTGTAAATTATAGAAATGGAAAGACCATTCTTTGGAAAGCTTGAGATTGGCAGTCTCTGCTGTAGATGGTTTAACAAACGTGGGATATAAAGTTGACAAAATATACAAATATATGCACATGTACATACAAGAACCATCGCTGGATTTCTAATCATACATTTTTAAAGCAGCCACAAGCGGTAAGTTAGGACAGTAGCATTGGCCGATTGGCCTGTTGACTTTCTTCAACTCAACCCCTTATCAAAGATAATCTGATCTGAGTTATCATATGCCACCATACTTTAGGTCCTGGGAATAATTCCCAAGTTTAAGGGCACTCAACTCTGTTCTCCAAATACCATTTCAGTGCTTACATACACAGATACTAGCATATAAATAAAGGTTATTGACCTCTGGAATGGACACTTATTAAGAAAATAGAAAGGAAAGAAGTTAACTATTTGCAATTACCAAAAATTAGAATCTAAGTGGTCCCAAAATCGGGTCTCGTGATTCCATATTTTTGTCTTGCTGGTTAGTGACTGAGATCCAAACAGCACCAGATCTGGTTTGATTTATGCTATCTGAATTGTATTTAGACATCTCCCCATACTTGTAGACTGGGTGTTATCTGCTCCTGAACAGAGGTCTTATTTGTATAACAGATGAGACTCCACCCTTCCATTGTTTTTCCACAGGGCTCTTTCAGTAATTAAATTAACCTGAGGTCTCTACCCAGCTAACCTTGTTCTCACTGTACAAGCAAAAAAGGACTAGTCCCCAAGGGCCTAATAAATTGCTTTGCTCAATCCAGGCAATGGCTCGTTCTAGGCTAGCATCCTTCCGTTCCCAAAGGCCAAATGGGATGTCTAGAAACCCACAAACGGACCTCTGTGATTCTACTGGAAGCCTGAAAATTGGAGAAATAGCTCTAGAGGCTGAATCTCTAGCAATCTCCTTTGCTCTACCTGGATGTCATGATCAGAGCCAGAAGAAGCATCCCCCTTACAGCTTCGTTCAAAAACAGCTGCACTCTATCAAAGGTTGCGGCACTGCTTTTGTTCATCTGTCAAGCCATCATCCTGTTGGAAATTCACCCAAAATGGGATAGGAAGGACCACCCAAAATGAAAAGAGACCAAGCAGAGCAAACTGTCCTTCAGGAGCGTCAACGCTGGAGACCACTTCCATCACCCAGACAGAAGGGAAGCCCCGAGCAGCAGACAGGAGCTCAGCCCAGCCTTTCCAGTCATCTCAATGCTCCTCATTTTAACATTGGGACACAACAGTTTACGGGTTGCCAGTCCCTAAGGTGCATCATTTGAAACGGAGGAATCGGGTTTCAATCAGGAAACCAAACAAGGACCTAAAGTTGATTATAATCCAGCACCTAAGGACCGTCACTCCTCTATACTCAAAATATTGTCCTGTTTCTTTAAGTTGGGTGAACTAATTATAATTATTTTAACAGATTCTTCATACTTTGGGGATGGAGGTAAATCAGTGGTGGGATTCAGCCAGTTCGCACTACTTCGGGAGAACCGGTTGTTAGCTTTCTGAGCAGTCTGGCAAACCGGTTGTTGGAAGAAATCATTAGGGCAGAGAACCAATTGTTAAATTACTTGAATCCCACCACTGAGGTAAACCACAGCAAATGATATTTGCTAGTCTAGTTGGCTTCTGTTCGGGACAAATCCTGCACCTGCTCTCCACTGGCTACCTGTCAGGATCCCTTTCAAACACACAAGGGAAAGAACTCAAAAGTGGTCTATTCAAATGGCTTTAAGTGGGCGCCGAGGCTGGTTTTCCAAGGTGCTCTAGTACAGGAGTCTCCAACCTTGGCCACTTTAAGCCTGGAGGACTTCAACTCCCAGAATCCCCCAGCCAGCAAAGCTGGCTGGGGAATTCTGGGAGTTGAAGTCCTCCAGACTTAAAGTGCCAAGGTTGGAGACCCCTGCTCTAGTAAGATTGTAAAAGGGAACTTCCCCTTCCCGGATCCCGTGAACTCTATTCGGTTTGCGTCCCCCGTCCCCGTCCCCCCCACGCCCGCATCCCGAAAAGCCCGACTTGTCAGCCCCTTTTCTCTGCGCCGAATTCACCGGCCCAGCCCCCCCTTCTAGGGATTCCAGGGGAGCTTTACTGCGCTCAAACAAAGGTGCAGAGATTTCGCCTCGCCGGCAAAAGTGAGAACAGCTGCGGGACTTTTTTTGCAAACACACCGAAGTTTTCCCACTTCGGGAGCGAGTCCCTTTCCTCTTCCCCGCCCGCCCCCCCCCGCACGCAACAGTTCCTTACCGGAGCCCAAAGGCGCTTTTTTTCCCCCCAAGAGGCAACTGAACTTTCTGGATTTTTTTTTTCCATTGAAGACGTTTCGCTTCTCATCCAAGAAGCTTCTTCCGCTTCTGAAGAAAATCCAGTTGCCTCTTGGGGGGGAAAAAAGAGCACCTTTGGGAACAAAACCTGAATAACTGAGAATCTCCAGAGACCTTCCTTAACGGGAACGACGACTCCCCCCAGTAACGGAAAAACGCGGCTCCCAATCCGCGCATCTTCCCAAGAATCCCGACTCGCGCGTCTCTCCAGAGATGCGCGCCGAAGAAAAGCAGATCCAAAGCCAGAGCCGGAATCAACCCCGGCGCCCCCCTTCACCCACGCCCGCCCTGCCTCCTGGGCAGCGGCCAAGAGGACGCCAACACGTGTTGCGTTCCCGGGAAGAGAGCACAACGTGTGAACGTGGGCTGGGGGGGGAAGGGGAAGAGCTTCATCTCGGCTAAGTTTGGTTCCAGAAACCGCGGCGCAACCCTCAGATGCCCTTCGAGGACCCCGGCCGTGGAGGAAGGAGGCGCCCCTACCTGCATCTGAGGACGCCCAGCCGGCGATGCTGTTGCTGCTGCTGCTGCTGCTTCGGCCGCCCCTCTCTCGAATTAGTCCCGGCGGTGCGGCGCGGCAGGTGAGTCGTTGGCTGGGCGGGCGAGGAGGAGGAGGAGGAGGAGGAGGAAGGCGGCCGGCCAGACGAGGCAAGGTCAAGGCAGGAGGCCGCGGAACCGGCACCTTGGGCCGCCTCAGGCTGAGCTCTTCTCGGCCCGAGCTCCTCCGCTTTGGGCTCCGGATTGGTTTCTTCTGCCCGTGAGGGAGTCCCGCTCGAGCCCCGCACCGCAGCTCAGACGGGCCGCTGGAAGTTTTAGCTGCTGCTGCAGCCGCGACGGAGCGCGCGGAGTTGTGGCTTGCATCGCAGGCAGGCAGGCGTGGCGATCCCGGGGGCTCCGAAAATGAGGCTCCGGCCCGCCTCCCCCCACGCCCCGCGCCCGCCTCTCCTCCCTTCCCACAGGCGCGGCGCCCCCCCCCTCCACACCCGTCCCGCAGTCTCGCCAGCGATGGGCACCGCCCGGGCGGTCCTTTCTTTCCCTCACCCAGGCACCTTCGCCCTCCCTCTGCCCCGCCCGATCCTGAGGTCCTCCCAGCGCAACCTGAACTCGCTCTTCCTTCTCCCCCCGCCCCGCCCCGTCTCGTCTCTGCCGGTTCCTCCAGAACAGGGGTCTCCAACCTTTGCCACTTTAAGCCTGGAGGACTTCAACTCCCAGAATTCCCCAGCCAGCTTTGCTGGCTGGGGGATTCTGGGAGTTGAAGTCTTCCAGGCTTAAAGTGGCCAAGGTTGCTGGCTAGGGGATTCTGGGAGTTGAAGTCCTCCAGGCTTAAGGTGGCCAAGGTTGCTGGCTGGGGAATTCTGGGAGTTGAAGTCCTCCAGTCTTAAAGTGGCCAAGGTCGCTGGCTGGGGGATTCTGGGAGTTGAAGTCCTGCAGGCTTAAGGTGGCCAAGGTTGCTGGCTGGGGAATTCTGGGAGTTGAAGTCCTCCAGTCTTAAAGTGGCCAAGGTCGCTGGCTGGGGGATTCTGGGAGTTGAAGTCTTCCAGGCTTAAAGTGGCCAAGGTTGCTGGCTAGGGGATTCTGGGAGTTGAAGTCCTCCAGTCTTAAAGTGGCCAAGGTCGCTGGCTGGGGGATTCTGGGAGTTGAAGTCCTGCAGGCTTAAGGTGGCCAAGGTTGCTGGCTGGGGAATTCTGGGAGTTGAAGTCCTCCAGTCTTAAAGTGGCCAAGGTCGCTGGCTGGGGGATTCTGGGAGTTGAAGTCCTCCAGTCTTAAAGTGGCCAAGGTCGCTGGCTGGGGGATTCTGGGAGTTGAAGTCCTGCAGGCTTAAGGTGGCCAAGGTTGCTGGCTGGGGGATTCTGGGAGTTGAAGTCTTCCAGGCTTAAAGTGGCCAAGGTCGCTGGCTGGGGGATTCTGGGAGTTGAAGTCCTCCAGGCTTAAAGTAGCCAAGGTTGCTGGCTGGGGAGTTCTGGGAGTTGAAGTCCTCCAGGCTTAAAGTGGCCAAGGTTGCTGGCTGAGGAATTCTGAGACTTTAAGTCTTCCAGGCTTAAAGTGGCCAAG
The DNA here is from genome assembly GCF_028640845.1 of Ahaetulla prasina. NCBI lineage: Eukaryota > Metazoa > Chordata > Lepidosauria > Squamata > Colubridae > Ahaetulla > Ahaetulla prasina. Next base: position 83,785,134 of record NC_080545.1, on the reverse strand, counting down.
ATTGGAGAGTCCTTGCTCCAGAATGCTGCCCCTGCTGGCCTGGGAGCAAACTGTGAGCCTTCCCCTCTCCTCCTCCCCACTCATTCGCCTCTTGCAACTAGCACCATTTCTTCCCAACCCTTGGAGTGTTTGCTGCCTGCTCCTGTCGTCTTCTGGCTCTCCTGCCTAATTCCTCATTTTCTTCTCCTTCTTCGCACACACACCCCCGGCTTCCTTTCCTGGATCCCCTCCGCTCTTCCTGTGAGATCTTGTCTCCTTTTCCCGATCTCATTTCAAACAGCAACAGGTTAACGCAGACACAGCCACTCGCCCCAAGCGATTCCCCCCTCAGTTTATTCCACGAACCCAGGTCCAATTCCTTTGGTTCCCCACATTGGGACAGGCAATTGGTCCTTGTCTTGAGGGGAACCGTTGATGCAGACAGAGGCAACAGCCGGGGGTGTCCCCCTCCATGTCTTGCCCCTGACACCACCTGGTTCTCTGCTCGGCTCTTTCTCAGAGCAGAAGGTGGCTGAGACACGAGTTTCCCCCAATCTCAGCTTAATGAGCGGAGCTGCACAAATTGCAGCTTAACAAAATAGTTCTCCTCCTCCTCCTCCTCCTCCTCCTTCTCCTCCTTCTCCTCCTCCTCCCCCTCCCCTCCTCCTCCTCCTCCTTCTTCTTTTTCTCCTCCTCCTCCTCCTTCTTCTTCTTCCTTCTTCTTCCTTCTCCTCCTACTTCTCCTCCTACCTCCCCTCCTTCTCCTTCTCCTTCTTCCTCCCCCCTCCTCCTCTTCCTCCTCCCCTCCTCCCCTCTTCTGCTTCCTCTTCCTCTTCCTCTTGCATTGGAGAAGATAACTTGCTTAAATGTTGGGTGGTGACAATGATTTTTAAGTACTGTACAAGATCCCATGATTATGTGGCACTTTAAAAGAAACCATGTCAGAAGAGGACAGCACATAGTGATGTCCTCTCATCAGCCATTCTCCTGCCAGCAACAATAGAATTAAAAGTTAATGATTTGTAAAATAGCAAATAAAGAATTTATTTGGAAATTAGAATGATACTGCTACTGCTTGTGGTTAGAACCAGTGACAAATACAAATGTAACTCCCAGGGTCCCAGTTGCCCTAAACTACAAACTTGAGACGATCCTGGCAATCCTAGACAATGTTCAATCTTGGGAGATATCCTAAATAAGCATTTCTAACTTTAACTGGAGTCACCTTTTCATGGGCATGTTAGCATGCTGGACAATAATGAATGTTAAAATCTGTTCTAATTTCACTTGTCAATGTTTAAGGAACTCTTTTGGTCCAGAATCCATTACTGTTGTCAAAGAAGCATGTAAATTATAAGCAAAGGACATCTTACCACGTGCACTTAAAGCAAGTGTCTTCTTATGATCTGCACTACACTGATGTGTTTCACAGCTTACGTTCCTGCAACAACTCCGGTAGCACTGCGTCACTTTACGGCCAGGTACTTGAGCTCAGCTTGGTAACAGATGAGAGGATTCTGTTTACTGGTGCACAATGAAGCATTACTGATTTTGCAGGATGATGGTTTCCAAGCAGCTGGCTAGGAAGAGAAAGTCCCAATGATGAAATCTGAACTGGTTTACTACCAGTCTGCTGGCTGCGCATCACACACCAAATGCAAGGTGCGCACACGCACAGTGCACACCAAAAGGAAGCATGGGGTAAGTAGAATAGCGCGTGGGGGGGTGATCAGCTGTGGCACGCAATCTTTTTTTTACTTTTAAAAGCATTTTTTTACAACCTATTCAGCTGAATAGGTTGTAAAAAATGCTTTTAAAAGTTAAAAAAAGGCTCTGATGATTGCGCAGCTCAGCTGTGATTGTCAGAGCCTTTTTTTACCTTTTAAAAGCATTTTTTTAAAGAAGTGGACAAGCGGGCAACCAGGTGATTGGGTGGGCATGGGCAGGGGGTGGGGCAGAGATTTTTGCCACCGGTTCTCCAAACCACCTGCCGCCATCGCTACCGGATCAACCGATCCAGTCCGAACCAGGAGCATTTCACCCCTGGAAAGTCCCCTTGTGTCTACATTGCTTCCAGCGATCTGCTTAGGACAGTGTGGAGGGATCTATGTGTGAAAGAGAGCTGGGGAGAATTAATGTGGTTTGTTATTTTTGAAACATGCTCAGTGCCTATATATAAATATAAATATATTCAAATGTATACAGCAAAAATTGCCCTGAATGGAATGGAAGTATATTCTACACCATGATAGCCTACTATCAACTCTGACTTTTACAATACAGAACTGATGCGCTGTGCTAGTAACTACTTGCCCATAGCAACTTACAACATCAGCTTTTCCATTTTTCTTTTTTCAGGTGAATTTTCAGAGGGCTTTTTTTAGCTGAATTTTGTACAGTGAGTGTGTTTTACATTTGGTCGTTTACTTTGTATAAGCCACAACAAAATATGTTTGGTTGTATCCCATCCTTATAGTGCTAAACAGATTATACTTCGGTAAACCTATTTTTTATATCCTTAATTTATTTATTTTATTTTATTTATTTATTTATTTATTTGTCGTAACAATATATACAAGCGTTGCATAAAGGGTTATATAATATATGAACGTATATATGAGGAGAAACGAGGTACTATAAACATATATATACATAGGGGAAGAAACAATAGGACAGGAACGGTAGGCACGTTTGTGCTCTTATGCATGCCCCTTAGAGTCCTCTTAGGAAAGTGGTGAGGTCAACCGTGGACAGTTTTTGAGTAAAGCCTTTGGGGTTATGAGAAGAAACCACAGAGTCAGGTAATGCATTCCAAGCATATACAATTCTGTTACAGAAATCGTGTTTTCTGCAATTTAAACTGGAGCGGTTGACATTGAGTTTAAATCTGTTGGTAGCTCTTGTGATATTGTTATTGAAACTAAAAAAGTCATTGACAGGAAGGACATTACAACGGATGATTTTATATGCTAAACCCAGATCCTGTCGAAGGCGACGAAGTTCCAAGTTTTCTAGACCCAGGATATCAAGTCTGGTGGAATAAGGTATTTTATTGATTTCAGAGGAGTGGAGAATTCTTCTCGTAAAATACCTTTGGACACGCTCAACTGTGTCCAAATTCTTCTGTGATGACACAGATATTTTGTGATTAAAGTAGTTGTCAGCATCTGAGAAAATAGTTCTAATGTAAAGTTGTAATTCTAATTCTGCTCTCAATTCCTTAACTTCCAAAATTATGTGGTGGTGTTTTTAAACAGCCAAATGATATGGTACTTGGATTCTTTAAAAAAACATAGATTGTCATATCTAATTTTCTCCAGAATTATTTCTAAATTTAATCTCAATCTCCCTCCCTCCCTCCCTCTCTCTCCACATTTTTGAGAACCAAGCACTTCTGTGAATTCTGCAGTACAGTAATGATGAAAGATGAGTAAAATAGGTCTTACAGAGGACCAATAATTTTAGGATTTTTCGTATTTTCGGGAAGAGAGCATTTTGTTTTTATCCTATAGTTGTGTGTTTCCTAGGGATGAAAAACTGAAAAGACAATGGGGGATGGATGTGATCCTGGACCACCGACTTCCCACTTCTGCAATGGGAGAAGAGCAGGCCATCAGCTGAAGATCACTGCTGGGCTGAACCTTGTGGCTGGGATGCTGGGAATTGTAGCACACAGGAAAAAGCTGCTTCAGTGTCTAATGCATGTTCACGTGTACAGCATCCGTCTGTAATGCATTGTATGTGCCAACAATCTGGATATGTCTGCCTTCAGATTTCTATCCTTATTAAATTTGTACAAGCTAGAAACAGACACTCTGACTTCAGGCCAATCCATTGTAGCATGGAAAGTATGCTAAGTAATCTCAGATTCCTGAGACTCTGAGATTTTGCTAACTGTTACTGGCAAATTTTTATGCCATTGCTATTAATACTATTAACTCTGCTAATTTTAAACAACTGGTTTATTTTATGACTTCTGATTAAAGATAGGTTTAATTAATTTTTTCAAGATAAAATTAGAAGACCAGTTGGCTGGTGTACATTTGCGGAAGGAAGAACAGGAAGATCATGTTGACGGCATGTGCATGCACGTGGGGCAGCTGCTCTTCGTGCATGCATGCGCACCAGAAACCGGAAGACCAGGTGGCCAGTGCGCATGCGCACGCTGGAAACCGGAAGATCATCTTCCCAGCATGCACATGCGCATTGGGAGGCTGCTGTTTCGGTTTCCTAATGCCATGTGCTCCCATTTTCACACTCGGTGCCAAAAAGGTTCCCCAACACTGATCTAGATGATGCCCTTTCCCTGATCTTCATGCAAGAGTACAAATCCTAATGTAACAAAAATGGGAGAGAAAGATCTGCGGAGTAGGACAAAATACAGTAGTAACTGAGGAGTAAGCATGCAGACTTTTCTGAAAATTGGATAGGGCAGACTCAGTATTGGGCAGGGAACTTGGTAACCTCAGAGTAGCAAGGAATAGAAGTGCCTCATACCCTGCTTTTTTTAATATATATATATATACATATACATATACGTTTTCTGAGGTTTTCACAGGTGTTTGTATGTAGGTCTTTGGTTATTCGGGTTTTCTCCCGCGTAAAATTGGAAGTGTCTTGGCGATGTTTCGACGAAGTCTCATTCGTCATCTTCAGGCTTCAGCTTCGTGCTTCTGGGAGCAATGTGTGATTGCAGCTGTTTCTTCCTTTTTAACTGCTAGTGGGGGTTTGAACTGATTGGGTGGGAGCTTGGCTGTGCTCTGATTGGATGGGGGTTTTTTTGTGCTCTGATTGGCTGGGGTGTGTCCTGTTTGGGTGGGGGCTTGGTTGTGCTCAGATTAGTCTGAGTTGCAGGGGGATTTGAGCTGGTGAGCTGCATTGCTGTTGTTTGGCTTCGTGTTTGTGGTCGTGCTACATCTTCATAGTGGGTGTCTGTCTGCTGTATGTATGGATTGGAGGGGTTTGAAATGGCTAATGTTGCAGCTGCGGTCTGGCTTCTGGTCCTTGGTCGTGCTTGATCAGTGTGGGTTTGGGTCTGCTTTCTGGGTGGATGTGTGGTGGTGATATCCTGTGTGGACCTCGTGAGTGTGGGTCTGGTGTCATTCCTCGTGTTAGGGACTCGTTTGTCAATAAGGGCGGGTTTCCAAATGGCTGGTAGGTGGGAGGTATCATCTCGTTTGTTCATGCTGTGTGGGCGTTTTTCTATCTTGATGGCTTCTCTGATTATTCTGTTGTTAAAGTGTTCAGTTTTGGCGATAGTTCTGGTCTTTTTAAAGTCAATATCGTGTCCTGTGGCTTTAAGGTGTTGGACCAGGGAAGAAGTTGGTTCCTCTTTTTTGACTGAGTTCTTGTGTTCTTCAATGCGTGCACTTATTCTTCTGTTGGTTTGTCCGATGTATGTGGTGGGGCAGGCGGTGCATGGGATTTCATATACTCCTTGATTTTCTAACTCAATTTTGTCTTTGGGGTTTCTTAGGATGGTGGATATTTTTTGGTTTGTGCAGAATGCTGTCTTGATGTTATGTTTGTGGAGGATCTTGCTGATTCTGTCTGTGGTGCCTTTTATATATGGGAGGAGGGCTGTGCCGTTTTCTTGTTCTCTGTCTTGGATTTTAGTGGGGGGTTCTTTTTGGATTAGTTTGGTAATCTTATTTCTCTGGAATCCATTGGATGTTAGTACGTTTGTGAGAGTGTGTAGTTCGGTTTTTAGGTGTTGTTCGTCAGCTAAGAGTTGATCTGTGCTGGGTGGTGTATTGCACCTCTATGGGGAGGAAATCCACCATCTGACCAGGACCTATGAAAAACTAGAAGTCCAAAGAGCTTCCATTTTGGCCTCCCTGCATGTCTGCAAAAACTTAACACTTCAGATCCCAGATATCTAGGGGAACCAGAATATCATTCTTTGGTACGTACAATGGCTAAGGTGCATCAGGACAAGGCCTCTATGTTTAGGAGGCTTCAAGCAAAAAGCTTCTTGCAAAGCTAAAACACCCCTTCCTGCTGGAATTCTTCTAGACAGGTAGTCCAATTGTGTGGGTAATTTAATACTTAAATATTTACTATCTGATTGTCTTGGGGCAATTACAGGTTACTTCACTGAGTAGAGGAAGCGCAAACAGAATGATGTGCATCTGTTTCATTCGTAGACTGTTTTGATGAGAAATGAAGATCTCAAAGCTTTTGTCTCTGACTCAGCTTCAAAATTGTGTTCTGTCATTCTGTAGCACATCTGCGCTTTCTAAGTTGCTTGTATAATATTAGACATATGTGGTTATTACTAAGGCTTCCAGCATTGCTCGAAAAGGAAGTTTACTCCAGCATTTTTCTCCCGTCCAAGCAATTACTGAAAAACCCACTTTTTTGTGTGAGAAAGAGTTAGTGAGATAGGGCAGCTGCTTCTTAGAGTAGTATTTATGCTGTACATGGGGCTACCCTTGAAAAATGTCTGGAAGCTTCAGCCAGGAGAGAATGTGGCTGTGTGAGCAATCTTGAGCACCCAAAGAACGACACATATGGCACCATTGCTGCACAAGTTGTATAAGGTGATGGTTTGCTTCCTGGTCCAATTCAAGATTGGACCTTTGAAGTCCTTCATGGTAAGGGACCAGGTTACATAAGGAACAATCTTCGCCCCATCACATCAATCCATTCCACCCATCAGACAGAGAAGATACGTTGCAGATGCCATCAGTTGAAGAATTCTGACTGGTGGGATCTGGGAAGAGAGCCATCTCTGCCGTTGCCTCTGTCCTTTGGACCATTCTCCCCCCCCCACACACACACACATACAAGGTGAAATGTCTAAAGTCCTGGCTCTGCCAACTCACTTGGAGGCTTCAGGAGAAGCAGGCAACCTTGGGGTGCCCTGAAGGCCCTCCCCTGCCTTTTAATTAACTTTTAATGTTGAATTTTAACTATCTTTGTCTCTTAACTAAATTTCATATACAGTTTTTATGTTTTAAAACATACATGTTTTATGTTTTAAAACATAACATTATGTTGTACACCATCCAGAGTTCCTTTGTAAGGGAGATTGGGAGTTTCTAAATTAGATGACGGAGATGATAGATAGATAGATAGATAGATAGATAGATAGATAGATAGATAGATAGATAGATAGATAGATAGATAGATAGATAGATAATTCACATAGAATAACAGAGTTGGAAGGTACTTTGGAGGTCATCTAGTCCAACCCCCTGCTCAGACAGGAAACCCTACACCATTTCAGACAAGCAGTCGTCCAATCTCTTCTTAAAAACTTCCAGTGTTGGAGAATTCACAACTTTTAGGGGCAAGTTGTTCCACTGGTTAATTGTTGTAACTGTCAGGAAATTTCTCCTTAGTTCTAGGTTGCTTCTCTCCTTGATTAGTTTCCGTGAAGAGAAACAAACTAGAAGAAAGAAAGAAAGAAAGAAAGAAAGAAAGAAAGAAAGAAAGAAAGAAAGAAAGAAAGAAAGAAAGAAAGAAAGAAACATTTATTTGCAACCACAGGTTTTAGCAGCTTATCCGTTTTGTTCCCTATCCTGTATGAGACCCTGTTGGGATGCGCAGAAAGCCAGACTGAGCCCTGTACAGGTGAAGGAGAGGGATGGAAGTATGTGTGAGAGAAGCAGAGGTAGGTTTTCCATGAACTGGGGAAGCTTCTTCCTAAAATTGCAGAAAGCTTGAACTACATTTTGTGCTTCCTTCAACAACAGGATCATTCTTTAAGCCTGCATTGCAAGTAAAGGTATCTAGGTGTACTTCAGTCAGGAATCAAATAGATTAAGGAGAATGGAATGTAGTACGCTGAGCATCTATAAATATTTTCACAGAAAGAAGAGTGAGAACAATAGTTGGATGTATGTGCCAAAAAGAAGTCAAGAAGCATTGTGTGCAGATGTAAATAGGAAAGGTATGTAAAAGTTAAACATTAAGTAGAATGCCTTAACCATGAGAGCTGTGCCTCAAGTTAGTCTGGGAAATTTCCAAGCAAAAAGTAAAAGCTGATACAGAACGTATTGGGAAAAAAATGTAATAAAAGATAGGTGACCAGAACCAGAAGTCTATCTTCAGTACTATAATTGGATTATAATCTAGGATTATTCCATTAAGATCGGACTCAATTTCTGGGCTGGAAAAAGCTTTCTTCATCACTGCGGTGTAAATAGATAACAAACTGCATGGTGCAGTATAAAATTAGAAAGCGAAAGAAAGCAAAATAAGGGAGAATTTTCATGGGAATCCAGAATTTTCATGGGATCCATGGATTTCATGGGATCCATTTTAAGATGGGATCCACTTAAAAACACTTTCACCCACCAGAAATCAGTTTCTGATCATGTAAATTTATGGACCTAATATCTGGAATTTGGGCTTTTTGCAATGCTACATGAGATGATCCAGTGTGTCTTCATAACAACAAACAAGCAATGCAAATGTCTTCAGGAATCATGGACGCTCCATCACTAGAGGTTTTTAAGACGAGACTAGACAGACACTTATCTGAAATGGTGTAGGTTCTCCTGCTTGAGCAGGAGGCTAGACTAGAAGACCTCTAAGGTCCCTTCTGGCTATTCTATTCTATTCTATTCTATTCTATTCTATTCTATTCTATTCTATTCTATTTTCTAGCAACTTAAGACTGATGTCTCTACCATGATTGAACCATGTAGTCTAGAAATCTATCAGCTCATAATCAAAATTACAGATACGCATTATGCTCCCTTTCCCAAGATGGTATCAATTACCATATTGCAACAACTTGAGAGTTCTAGAGTTGGAAAGAGCCTTATAGGGCATTGAAGTCTTTCTCTATTGTTCGTTGCAAGAATACAAAAGCATCCATGGTAGATTCTGGATTCTGTTTAAATATTTCCAGTGATATGGAATCCACCCCCGTCTAGGCAATTGCCTCTATTGTTATGTAGGAAGTTAACATCCACCCCTCTCCTAGGAAAATTTTAGGAAATATTAAAAGGGCAGACTATTTCCCCTAAAAGGGAGGCAGAAATGCAGCCCCCCCCCACACCTTTGTCAATGGGCCATTAAGGCCTGGGCCAGTCTATCTACAAAACAAAGTTCTACCTCCTTCAAGCATAGCCATAGTAGGACTCCCAAAGCCCTTTCATTACATCATCACCCAGCAAGAGTCAACCAAATTTGGGACTCAAAAACACAACCTACAAACATATGCCTGCATGGATCCATGGAAGTCTGACAACCAATCAAAATACAAGCTCAAATTCAAAAGCCCAGAGAGGGTATAAAACTCAGGCACTCTCAGCATCTCTTCCCTTTTTTCTCTTCACCCAAGATCTTCAAGGCATGTAATCCTGTCTACAATTAAAACCATCTTTCCAAGCAGCTACCATGTTTCCAGTGTCTTTTTCCCCACTTGGAACTGAACCCAGAAGGATATTTCTTCCAACAGTTATCTCCAGTATTTTTTTAAAAAAACGGATTCTATTTTTTTTTTTTAGTCATTTATTTTAGAATCTATATATTACGTTTCAAACTGGGCTTCCAGGTATAACCAAATATTTAAAAAATAACCAAAACATCCATGCAGAAATATGAATCCGCAGTAATATACAAACATGGGGGAAATAACTTTTTTAAAAAAGCACATAAAAGCTTCAAAGCAGAATGCTCCTTAAAGTGATAAAATTTAGAGAAAGAAAAAGACCTTGGCCTGAGACTTAAAGGATCATAGAATAGGTGTGAAAAATCTACTTTGAGGAGAAGAATTCCACAGTTGGGGGAGGGGAGGGGCGGCCATTTACAAGCATTGTCCTCAAGTGGCACATACCACTGTCTTTGTAGAGGGGGTGGTCTTGCAGAAGGCCCTCTAAAGTCCACCGGTAGCTCAGATGGAACGAGAGATTGCCTCAAGTACCATGGAAAGTACTTAAACATACATTTTACTCTGTGCCATCCTCTTCATTCTTGTTTTTAAAAAGGCAATAGCAGGCTGGGAAAAAGATAAGGAATCACTTAATTCCCCCCCCCTCCTCAAAATTGGAAGACTTCCAACAGGATAGAGACTAGGGAACGGAGGAAGCCCTTCCATTCTCTATCAGGAAAACAAACAAAAAAAAGGAGGAACTTTTTTTTAATCACTACCCTGGTGTTGATTTTTTCCTTGCCTTTCTTTTCCTTTTTCTTTTTTTTAAAGAAAACCTTCAGCAATTAGCATCCACTCTTATCTGGCCTTGCAAACAACCCATTTTCAACTCTTTCTGTGTGAGAATCAGCCAACCCTCCCCCCCCCCAATCTCTGCTCTGGTAAAAAGCCCATGTGACCTGGGAATGATTGGCAGACCCCAAGAGGGTAATTCTGAGTGACACCTCCTAACCCGAATGCTTTTAAAGTGCCAAAGTGGTTTGTCTACCGGTGTGATTAAAAAAAAAACAACCCGATTGGCTCTTTTTGCTTTTGGGATTGGGAGGACCAAACACGACTCCTGTCTACAATTTTTTTTCCATGCTGACCTGTGGAGTCATGGAAAATGGTGTTCCGGTTTAGCCAAGTTTAACCGTTTGGCATGATGGGGCTTGTGGGAATTTCCAGAACACCGACACGGTAGAAACGTTTCTCATCTGCTCTCAGTTAAAAAACATTTCTTAGATTATACTGGATCACGAAAGGCAAACCGTCTGGTCCGATTTCTGGGAAACACCGACGATGAGACACTCAAGTTTCCTGGGAGAGCAGCATTCCTTTTTAATCAATAACAAAGCACAACACACACTTCCTGATGACTATAAATGGAATAAGCTAGCCTTCTACAACATCTTGCCCCCTAGGTCTTTGTAATTGCAGTTCCCACCCCTCTCTCGGGCAACGGAGGTAGGGCTTGAAATTCTAAAGTAGAGTCAATGTCAGGGTTCCAAGCAGTGGTGGGTTTCAACCAATGTTACCACCGGTTCACTTCATGCACACGCTTCATGCACGCTTCACGCAAGCGCATTTGTATTACAGAACAGCTGAGATGCCGTGAAATATAAGGTGTCTATAATCCAGGGGCGGGCAGGAGAGCCAACCTAACCGTCAGAGAGAACTGGTTCACTCTCAGATCACCATCATCACTACTGGATTGCCCGAACCGGGCCCAACCGGTAGAAACCCACCCCTGGTTCCAAGTAACACCCCCAACGAAAGAAAACTCCGAGGCTTGAAATTCCTCAAAGCTACATTTTATTAGAGATCACACATTGGCACATCTGGGAAAACCTGAATTTGAAAGTTTCCAGGTTTTCCCCACCCAAAGAAAAGTTCAAGTCCCTGCCCAACACCCACAAGTCCATCACATGGTCCAATCAAACATCATTCCAACTGGAGATGCCTCCCAGGTCCAGCCTTCCTTGACTTCTTGAGAAAGGAATGTTATAACTATATATCACCCATGGTCCATACAATTCCCCCCTCCCAGCTTCCCACAGTGTAAACATGGCAGGCCTGAAGGCCTAACATGGCCCTCCCCCCAGGTCAGAAAAGCGTCTCCTGAAACATAGAGTAGCATAGTGATTAATCATTCAGCAACATACTAACCACCTCTCCCTCCCTCAGGAGGACCCTTTGGCTTATCAGAAAACTTATCATGAAACTGTTTTACTTTTATATTGGTGAGAACCAGATCATTTCAACAGGAAATAGCAAAGATTGATTGGCACTTTCGACATTCAGATCCATTCGACATTCAGAACTACTGCTTTTCCTCAGTTGGGCAACTTTTTTGCTTCCCTTTCCTCACTTTTGTAAGTTCTTGGTATAAACTTCATCTTTTTATTTATTAATTTATTTATTATTTAAATTTCTATACCGCCCTTCTCCCGAAGGACTCAGAGCGGTTTACAGCCAAAATAAAACAATCAATATAAAAGTAAAAACCAAATTAAAAGCAAAAATTCAAAGTTGGCTGGATCATCTAAAACCAATAAAAACCCAATTTAAAAACCATTAGGCTAGTCCTGCGTGATGGAACAGAAATGTTTTCAGCTCGCGTCGAAATGCACATCTTTATGATGTGCATTTGGAAAACTAGCCGGAGATTTACCCGAGCCCATATGTACTAACTTATACTCCAAAATGCAGTAGCTACATGGAGAATTCTGAGAGCGGAAGTCTACACAACTTAAGTTGCCAAGGTTGAGAAAGCAACCTTGAGAAAGGTTGCTTTAATGTCATTTGCTCTTTCCATTTTCCAATAGAAATGTTATCATTTCTCTAATTGCATTTTATTCCTCTATATATCCGAAACATGTGCCTTTCTTTCATTGGGGAAAAATCTAAGCCTCCACTCAACAGAACCAACAGAATCATCCAGGCTAGGTACGTCAGAACTTGTTTAAATTCACAGGATTAGGAATGGTGGCCTGACTAGAAGCTGGAATAAAGGTAAAAGTTCGTCTCTTACATATGTGCTAGTCATTCCCAACTCTAGGGGGCGGTGCTCATCTCCTTTTCAAAGCCGAAGAGCCAGCTCTGTCCGAAGACATCTCCATGGTCATGTGGCCAGCATGACTAAACGCCAAAGGCGCACGGAACGCTGTTATCTTCCCACCAAAGGTGGTCCCTATTTTTCAACTTGCATTTGTTTCGTGCTTTCGAACTGCTAGGTTGGCAGACTCTGAGACAAGTACGGGAGCTCACCCCGTTACACGGCACTAGGGATTCGAACTGCTGAACTGCCAGTCTTTCGATCGACAAGCTCAGCATCTTAGCCACTGAGCCACCTCATCCTTTAGAAGCTAGAATAGAGGTAGAAATAAGAAATAGGGGGAATATTAGCAGATATAATTTTTATATAATAGAATATATGAGAACATATGCACCAAGACAAATTCCTTGTGTGTCCAATCACACTTGGCCAATAAAAAATTCTATTCTATTCTATTCTATATAAGTAATAACTAGATGGAAAGATTAGAGGTTGAAAGATGGTATTACTGTGTATGCTTAATAATATCATTGGCATTAAAATGGAACATTTAAATATTGAATAACAACTCTAAAACAAACATGTATATTAATACTCTGATTATATAAGCTTGATTAATGTAACAAATATTGTCATTATTATTATTGCTATTTGTATCAAAATGAATTATTCCCAGGGGCCACACTGTTTCTGTATTGATATTGATGTATATTTTAAAATAAAAATCCAATAAAACTTTTTTTAAAAAAGAACTTGTTTAAGTTCTGGAAAGAAGTATTTTGGAGTAAACAAATAAGTTGCTAATCTCTAAAAAAAGAGTTTGCCTTAAAGACAATGTACAATTACTTAAAGGCATTACTGTTACAGGTTTCAATGGGGGCCTTGGTACCCTCTGAACTTGATAAAGCGTTTTGCAGACATTTCATTACCAAACTAGGTAATGTCATCAGTTAGGTAACATCATCATCAATAGTCACGTCATTGTTAAAATAGTCTTGGGCCATTTAGATACACCAACTCAACACCCTCTCAAATATTCTAAAATGTGGGAATCAACATGTTTCTTTTATTAGTAGAAGAAGCCCTTCACTTGCATTAGAATATTACATTGTATTTGACATGTTAAGCAGGGCGATAGTTAAGAGACTCAGGCTTGACTGTGGTTGTTAAGTGAATCACTGCAATGAAGTGAATCACATGGTTGTTCAGCGAATCTGGCTTCCCTTATTAACTTTGCTTGTCAGAAGCTGGCTGGAAAGATTGCAAATGGGGATCACGTGATCCCAGGCGCTGCAACCATTGTAAATACATGTTGGTTGCCAAGCGCCTGAATTTGATCCCATGAATCTAGGGATGCTGCAACAGTCACAAAGGTGAGGACTGGTCATAAGCAGGGGTGCTATTCAGCAGGTTCTGACAGATTCTGGAGAACCGGTAGTGGAAATTTTGAGTGGTTCTGAGAACCGGTAAATACCACCTCTGGCTGGCCCCAGAGTGGGGTGGGAATGGAGATTTTGCAGTATCCTTCTCCTGGAGTGGGGTGGGAATGGAGTTTTTGCAGTATCCTTCCCCTGCCACGCCCACCAAGCCACACCACACCTACCAAGCCACGCCCACAGAATCGGTAGTTTAAAAAAAATTGAATTCCACCACTGGTCATAATTCACTTTTTCCAGTGCTATTATAACTATAAATGGTCGCTAAACAAATGTTTTTAAGTCAAGGGACTATCTGTAAAATGAAAATGATCCCTTGATAAGTGATTAATTTCCGCCGTGTTTCCTTCATCCTGACAATGAACAATATTATTGTTGTTGTCCTTAAGTACAAGCTTACTTTTACCTGATGTTTTCCAGATCTCTCAGTTCACATATCTGGAGGGCACCAGGTTGGAGAAGACTGCTGAGGGGCTTTCATTCATCACTCTTCCAGCACTTTTGACATCGAGTTGATATAGATTATTCTGAAAGCTCAGTTTAAAGTGGTTGCATGTGAGTACAAAGGGCGTTATAAATATTATTTTACATTAAATTATTATGTACTTTACTACAACCAGAGAAACGTGTAATTACCTAGTTCAGATTAAAAAGTTGTCCAGTTGAGAATGATTGGCCACATGACAACCGGAGTCTTATTTTTCTCAAAAATAATATAAAAAAAACCTTTTAAGTATAGATAAGAAACTAAACTTGGCATCAAAAGGCAGCTGTTGCAGTATTATGGAAGTATCTGCCCATTTCCTCTGGATGAAATGCTTGCTGCTGGAGGGGGTATGATCAGAACCACATCAAACAGTCTTTGGTCTATTTTTTCCCCAATCCCAACATTTTCTTCGGTGCTTGCCATCCTACAACAAATCTAAATCTTTCATGTGTGTGCTTGCAAAGCTGGATTCACACATCGTGGTAAGCCATCCTGCGGTTTTGTGGTCTGGGCTTAGCGTGTTGTATGAACTCAGTCATTGTGATTAATGGCGTGGATGGCTAGTTTGAGATTTGCAGGGCAGCAGGTTCACAAAGCCTCATCTTTTTTAGACCAGCAGTTGTTGAAAATAAAGGATAGAATTTCACAGCATTCTGACGTGATGTGGGTAAGACAAAAGCGAGCCATGTCCATTTATTGTAATTTAAAGCAATAAAGAAATCTCCCCAGACATCCCACTGTAAAATAGAAGCAAACCTGACTAATCCCGACCTTGACAAGGATGCACACTTATACCAGGGCTATAAAAATCTGGATGATCACTAGATCAGTAGTCACCAACTGGTGATCTGCGGACCACTGGTGGTCCGTGAGAAAATTTTGGTGGTCCGCAGAAAAATTATTTGCATTTTTTTTATATATTGCACTAAATCAGGGGTCCTCAAACTATGGTCCCTGGGCTGGATACATGCAATGAACGTTTGTGTTGCTGCAGAGAGACTCCCCCTTCGGGGTCTTTTTGTGTGGGTTGGAGGGGGGCAGAAATTCCGACTTGGGGTCTGCTTCAGCCTCCTGGTGTGGGGCTTTGGGCAAAGGCTGGGGGGAAGTTGTGCTGGTGGCAAAAAGCCGGAGGGCCTTGTTCCAGTGGGATTGCATCAAGGCCTGGAACTGACTGACCATCTCAGCCCGCTGAGCCTCCAGGTGCCGGTACCTGGCCTTGCACTCCTGCAGGTCTTCCCTCTGCTTGGAAAGCCTATTCTTGTAGTCCTCAGTGAGGTGCTTCTGCTGACCCACCTCCTCGGTCAGATCCAATTTGAACTAAGCCAGCTTTCTCATGGTGGCTGCTTCCTGTTGGAGCCCTAAGGAGCCCAAAGCGGGGAGGCGAGGAGTGACTGTCAGGGGAGGGGTGAGTAGAGGCCGAGGAGGCACCCCTCGATGTGAGTGACATTGAGTTGGCCATGCCCACCCAGTCACATGACCACGCCCACCCTGTCGGTCATTAGGCAGATCATATTAGCCGTCCATGGGATTTAAAATTATGAACTTAGTGGTCCCTGAGGTCTGAAAGGTTGGGGACACCCACACTAGATTGTGAAAAACGGGGTGTCCTGTATCTCTTCAGTACCACCTCGTGGTTGTCTGGATTTTGCAGCCTAGATGTTGTATGCTTTCTACTTATTTTACATCCCACCTTTTCTTTAGAAGCTGAAGGAGCAGTACACAATACTCCCTCCTCCACTTTGTCACCATCACAGCAACCTGTGAAGAAGGTTGAGCGGAGAATTTAATGGTATCTGAGGATGGCCTTGGGAGAAAGCAACAGCCGGAGAATGGTCAGATAAGAGGCAGCTTAGCCCGTAGAAGGAATGTGGGCATAGCAAACATCACAGAAGAAACCCTCCCTAGTTTCTTGAGCTGTAAAGGTGAAGGGAAGGAATGTACTTTCAGATTTGCAAAACTATGTTAATTTAACTTAACAATGAAGTAGAATTAGTTTATCTAGGCATGCTTCCTGTTAAGTTCGGGAAGTAACGAGGCTGGAGACCAGGGTAATGACAACAGCTCTTTAATATAGGGTGAACCCAGCAACCTGGCTGGGGAAAAACCTCTCCTTATATACTGTTTCACCGGCGGCTTCAACCAATCAGCAACGTGCTTGTTTCCCGCCAAAATATTTAAAGATACATAACACTCCTCCCCTCCCAGAAAACACTTTACCTATATTTACACATTATTTACATGTTATTTTTCGACGTAGTCACGCAAATAACCTGGGCGTCTCCTGATTCTTTCGGACCTGCGCGGTTCAGTCCTTGGGAGTGGGTTGAGCTGGTCGGAGGGGCCGTTTGCTCCTCCCAGCTCTTTCTCTAGGCCATCCGGCCCTGGATTACTTGCAGACTCTTTTTCTAGGCCATCCGGCCTTGGATTACTTGCAGAGTCGTCCCTGCTGTTTCCAACGGGAACCTGATGGCGTCGCTGGACCTCCGGGAACTCAGCTAAGTCTTGCGCCTCCCCCGGGTTAGGGTCAGCTGTGGGTTCAAATAATGAGTGGTCATGATCTGTCTCATTTAGCTCGGGTTGTTCGGCTATTCGTTTTCTTATCTGATCTATGTGGCGCCTCCATACTCGGTTGTCTTTTAACTCAACTAAGTATGATTTTGGACCGGTTGCTTTTATGATTTGCCCTGCTAGCCAACTTGGGCCGTCCCCATAGTTGCGGGCCCACACTCGGTCGCCTATGCCCATTTCTCTAGTTTTTTCCAGTTCCCCCTTGTAACCCTCTGGTGTGTAATGGGGATTTAAACGTCAAGTGGGCACCGGAGCTTCCATCCCATCAATAATTCGGCTGGGCTTCTGCCTGTAGCAGTGCTGGGGGTTCTGTGCTGAACGGCCAGAAAGAAGTCTATCTTTGTTTGCCAGTCGCCTGGCTTGAGTCTGGACAATGCCTCCTTAGCGCTCCGGACGGAACGCTCTGCAAGGCCATTCGACGCAGGGTGGAAAGGCGCAGAGAGGGCATGTCGGATGCCCTCATCTGCCAAGTATTCCTCAAACTGGGTTGCCGTGAATTGCGGGCCGTTGTCGGATACTAGCGTGTCAGGCAACCCGTGGGTTGCGAATAGGTGCCGCAGGGCTGCGATTACTGCCTCGGCTGTCATGGATCTCATGAGAATGATTTCCAACCATTTAGAGAAAGCGTCGACTACCACTAGGAAGGTTTGGCCGTGGAAAGGGCCAGCAAAATCAATGTGGATTCTCGACCAGGGCCCTTGGGGTTTTTCCCATTCTCTGACTGGGGCCGTTGGGGGTAGGGGTCTGGACTCTTGGCAAGCCTGGCATTTCCCTACCCTCTCAGCAATTTCTGAGTCCATGAGTGGCCACCAAACATAGCTTCTTGCTAGCCCCTTCATCCTTACGATCCCTGGGTGACCCTCGTGGAGGAGGTCCAATACCCTTTCCCTCAATTTCTCCGGGATCACCACTCGATCGCCCCATAGCAGGCACCCCCCTTGAGCCGAGAGTTCCCCACGTTTTTTTACAAATTCCTTAACACGCTCGCCCGGCGCAGCGGGCCACCCTCTTTGTACCCAACCGAGTACAGTCCTCAAAGTAATGTCCCGGTATGATGCCCGAGCCACCTCCTTAGATGTGACTGGGCCAGAGTCCAAAGAGTCAATTAGCAGGATGGGCGTCCCCGGAGTGGGGTCTTCGATCGCCCTGGTAGTGGGCATCTGCTTAAGCGTCCGCATGCCCCACTTCTTTTCCCGGTCGATGCTGCAGCTTGTAGGAATAAGCGGCTAAGAAGATAGTCCATCGGGTCAATCGTGGCGAAAGTGCCACAGGCGTTGGTGATCGCCAGCCAGTATCCCTAACAGCGGTCTATGGTCAGTAACAATTTCAAAGTCTCTACCAAAAACGTATTCGTGAAACTTTTTTACCCCTGACACAATTGCTAGCGCTTCCTTATCCAACTGGCTGTAGTTCCTCTCTGTGGAGGACATCGTTCTGGAGTAGAAGGCTATAGGGGCTTCTGTGCCGTTTGGAAGTCTGTGGCTGAGCACAGCCCCCACCCCGTAAGGGGAGGCATCGCAAACCAGTAATAATGGCAATGAGCTATGATACTGAATCAGTAGGCTATCGCTTGAGAGTAGGTTTTTTACTGCTTCGAAAGCCCTAGCTTCCGACTTTCCCCAAGACCAAACAGTATTCTTTCCCAGAAGCTTATGCAGCGGCTCAGCAACGGTCGCTTTGTTTTTAAAAGACCGTAAAATTCACTAGCCCCAGGAATGCCTGTAGCTCTGTTTTGTTTTTGGGCGCTGGAGCCTTTCTGATTGCCTTGACCTTGCTCTCAGTGGGGTGAATTCCTTTCTTGTCTATTCGGTAGCCCAAGAACTCGACGGATTCTACCCCTATCTGGCATTTGTTCACTTTAACCTTTAGTCCGGCTGACCGGAAAATGCCCAGAACTTTTCTCAAACGCTCCCCCAATTCCTCTAAATTTTCGGCTGATATCAATACATCATCGAAGTAGGGGACTACCCCTGGGAGCCCTTGCAGAAGTCGTTCCATTAAATTTTGGAACAGCCCCGGTGCCACACTCACCCCAAATTGTAATCGGGTACACTTGAAAGCACCTCTGTGAGTTACAATCGTTTGGGCTTCGGCTGTGTTGGCGTCTACGGGCAGTTGTTGATAAGCTTGAGCCAAGTCTAACTTTGCAAAGACTTGCCCTTGCCCCAACGAGTGCAGCAAGTGTTGCACCACGGGAACCGGGTAAGCGCTTTTCTGTAAGGCTTTGTTTAACGTCGCCTTGTAGTCAGCGCAGATTCTAACTGACCCATCTGGTTTTACTGGGGTGACGATTGGTGTCTCCCACTTTGCGTGATCGACTGGCACCAGAATCCCCTGATTTATGAGTTTATCTATCTCCTTGTCAATCTTAGGTTTAAGGGCAAATGGGACTCTCCTTGCCTTTAACCTAATGGGGGCTACCTGGGGGTCTAAGTTGAAGGAAATAGGGGTCCCCTTGTACTTGCCCAGGCAGTCCTTGAAGACATCTTCGAACTCGTTCATGAGTATGTCTTTCAGGTTACAGTCACTTCTGTAGATGCCAGTCACTCCCATGCCCAGTGCACGAAACCAGTCTAGTCCCAACAAACTAGGCAGGGTCCCTTCGACGATCGTGATGGGCAGGGTCTTCTTGTGTGGTCCGTACTCGACTCGGACAGAGGTGGTCCCTCGAACAGGGATGCGATTCCCTTGGTAGTCGTGGACTCGTAGCCGTTGTGTTTGCAGGTGGCGCTTCGCGACTGATGGCAACGCCTTCGCCAAAGTGTCCCAGGACATGATGGTGATCGCTGACCCGGTGTCCACTTCTAGTCGGCACGGCACTCCTTCTATTTTGGGCTTGGTGAAGATTTTCTTCTCCACCCGGGTTGTGGCGCGGCCTATGATCACAGTCGTTTGATTCGAGTTCGCGCCTTTTTTGTTTGAGCCAATCACGGGTCGCCTTGCCGATCCCGCGCTCTGATTGGCCGATTTGAATTTTCGGCGGGAAGGTTGGGGAGCTCGACAGACTTGAGCTAGGTGCCCCTTCTTCTCGCACCGCCGACATGTAGCGTCCTTGAACTTGCAGTGTTGGCGCTGGTGTTGACCTCCGCAACTTCCGCATTCGTCCCGGTCTTCTTTGCCGCGTTTCTCGGTTCGACAAACCCCTTCCTCATCCTCACCGTCGGATTCGGTTTGGATCTCTTCTTGGTGCACCGGGGTTGACTTTGTGCTCGCCTTCGGTGTGAGTGGCTTTTGCAGGGTCTCCGCCGCTTGGGTGGACATTTCATGCGCTCTGGCCTCGTCCAGGGCGTTTGCCAGCGTTAGATTGCTTTTCGATAGCAGCCGCCTCCGCAAACGCATGTCTCTGACCCCACGGATTAGTTGCTCCAGCAACGCCTCGTCCAGGTCTCGGTACCCACAGTCTTTGGAGGCTTTCCGCAGGGCGGCCATGTAGTCGCCGATGGATTCTCCCTCTAGCTGTCGGCGCTCTCCGAATTCAAAACGCCGCACGTATTTGGACGGCGTTGGCGCGAAATGGTTTTTTAGCAGGGTTTGCAGAGTTTGCCACGATACCGATTGTACCGGCGTTGGCTCTGCCAGGGCTTCCGCGATGTCGATGACCTCGGGACCGCAGTGGCTCAAGAAGTATGCCCTTTTGCGGTTGTCTGGAACTCCTTGCAGTTCGTTTGCTTCTAGAAAGCTTTCGAAACGGGTCATGTACGTTCCCCATTTCTCTCTAGCTGGGTCAAACGGCGCGGGCGGAGTGTAACTGGCCATCTCCGCGTTTCTGCCCTGTGTTTGCTGGGTTCGGTTCTTCCGTGCTTCAGCTCGGTTCTGGTTCTCCTTAGCCTCGAGATCCCACCTTCGTCGCCAGTGTTAAGTTCGGGAAGTAACGAGGCTGGAGACCAGGGTAGTGACAACAGCTCTTTAATATAGGGTGAAC
This sequence comes from Ahaetulla prasina, assembly GCF_028640845.1. NCBI lineage: Eukaryota > Metazoa > Chordata > Lepidosauria > Squamata > Colubridae > Ahaetulla > Ahaetulla prasina. The sequence goes on along the minus strand of NC_080545.1, from coordinate 83,764,317 downwards.
CCAGCAACCTGGCTGGGGAAAAACCTCTCCTTATATACTGTTTCACCGGCGGCTTCAACCAATCAGCAACGTGCTTGTTTCCCGCCAAAATATTTAAAGATACATAACACTTCCAAACTGGATTACCTTCAAAAGCTGAGAGAGAGAGAGTGAGTAACTGGCCCAAAGTACTCAATGAACTTCCATGAGAGACTATCACCTAACCACTGTACCATATTGGCTCTGAAACATGTATATCTTAAATGCACACAGCAGCCTCCAAAATATCGGTCATCTCTTGTCTGCAGTTTAATTTGTAGCTTTTTCCAGAAAAACTTGCTCTAGTGCCATGTGCAAACCTATAGTTACTTACTGGGAAATATAAAACACGCTATGGTCTGTGTGTGCTGTATATATGTATGCATCTTTTCTTTTATGTACACTGAGAGCATATGCACCAAGACAAATTCCTTGTGTGTCCAATCACACTTGGCCAATAAAAAATTCTATTTTATTCTATACGTAGGTATTCACTTGTATCTAAGTATTTACAGGACTATTTCATGGAACTAATGAATTATCTGTCCAAGAAAGTTTGTGCGGTAATGAGTGTGTTAGATTATAAGATGCCACAAGATGGTTTTGGGCCCTGTTCTCAAAAAACATACTCAGTTTTGTCAAATGATTATGTGATTTTCTATGAAGATTCTCAGTCATCCAGGTCATGGTTGTCCTAAAGGTGCTTTTTCAAGAGGCAACTGGACTCTTTTTGGTTTCTGGTTTTTGTTTGAAGACGTTTCGCTTCTCATCCAAGAAGCTTCTTCAGGTCTGAAGAAGCTTCTTGAATGAGAAGCGAAACGTCTTCAAAGAAAAAACCAGAAAGTCTAGTTGCCTCTTGAAAAAGCACCTTTGGGACAAAGGATTGTGTGTTATGAAAATACTAAAATGGAGTCAGTTGACCCAGTCAATAACACACCGAAAGTCAGGGTTAACCCCAAACAGATGCTGTAAAGCCCAAGTCAAGCTAACTTCAAATGTATTATGGGAATACCATAATACCAAACCTCCAGGGGTGGGCTCCACTTACCTTTACTACTGCTTCGCAATGGGAGCACATGCGCGCATGCGCTTCTGTGCATGCACAGATCACCCATGATGATGTTGTGGCAGGTGGGTGGAGCCTCCCACCGGTTTTGTTACTGGTTCTATAGAACTGGACCAAACCGGGAGCAACCCACCACTGCAAACCTCCATCCTACTTCAGGGTGTATTCCAGGATCTGCAGAAAGAATTACTATGAAAGGCAACATGATCCTTCCATTTTGAGATCTGGGAGCCACAAAGCATCACCAATGTAGGAAAGATACCCTTCACGATTCAGGAGTTTACTGAGTCATTATTCAAAGTGCACTTCAAAGCAAAGCCAGATATACAGTAGTTCATAATATTTACCTTCTCTCATTTTCCCCCGGGAGACAAATTGATGTTTACATCCTCTTCCCCAGGTGTATAAGCTGTAGTTCAACTGCATCACACAACCACACCCAAGAAGTACGTGCTCCACTCTGCTTGGCGGTGGCTGTCTGAAGTCCCAAATTAGGGCCCTTTAAGGATTGGAGAACTGATATGAAGAAAAGACTCAATCGTCTACTGAACCAGGGTCTCTCCATCTGACCGTTCTGCTTTACGATGAGACCTTTCCCCATCTATCCCAAACAAATATGAGGCAACATTGCCAAGAATGCAAAGCTTTTATAGAATCCATCCATCTCCCAAGAGCCAGGGTTTCTATTTTCTTTGGGTTTAATCTTAATTGTGCAATTGCAAAGACAGAGAGGCAGTATCATTCATCCAAATCGCACTTGGGGAATGTTGCAAATATTTAGAGAACAAATGTTTGAGGAAAGCGGAACTTTGTTCATTTAACTAGACAATTAGCATGATGCTAAGCAGGGAACAGATGCACACAAACACGGTTTTCTGGAAGCAGTTTCTTATAAGACAGCAGAAGCTTTTAGCCATAAGAAAGAATGTTGAAACGTTCTTTAATCTTGCTTAACTTGTTAGATGTGTGTTTGTATGGTATATCATATATTTGTCTTCTTTTAGCTCAGTATTCACCTCAAAGACTTTCTTGAGACAACTTAGGTTGGACTAAAGTAGTTTATCACAATCATCGGGTGTGCATCAGGACTGAACACACTTCATAGCCAGGTCTAACAGCCAGACTGGTACAGTGATTAGAACAGCCTTTCCTGAAATATGTGCTTTCTAGATGTCTGGATTTCATCTCTCAGAATTCTCTGGCCAAGATAGCCATTGCTGAGAATTTTAAAAACTAAAACCTAAACTTCTGAATCCTGGGCTAAAACACTGAATTAGGAGTGGAAAGTTCTTTGCAATCAAACTTTTGGGTAATCTGTCTTTTTCAGCATGACTAACTTGACTTTTAATGCCTCAAATTACATCTGAGTCCACTATACAAATGTCAGTAAGATCAGCTTGTGACAATGTGGCTTTTCCTCTTGTAATTTAGCCTTTGGGGAAAATATTATGAGCTGCGGTGGCACAGAGTGCAGTACTGCAGGCTACTTTTGCTGCCTGCTGGTGGCATGCAATTTGGCAGATCAAATCTCACCAGGCTCAAAGTTGACTCAGCCTTTCATCCTTCCAAGGTCGGTAAAAGGAGGACCCAGATTGTTGGGGCAATAGTCTGGCTCTGTAAACCGCTTAGAGAGGGCTGTAAAGCACTTTAAAGCAGTATATATATCTTAAGTGCTATTGTTATTATTGGATCATTTAATTTCGTGATGGCGAACCTATGGCATGCCATGCGCACACCAGCCAGATGATTTTCGGGCCTTCTGGGCCCACTGGAAGTAGGGAAAAAGGCTGTTTCTGGCCTCTGGAGAGCCAGAAAGGCTGTTTTTGCCCTCCCCAGGCTCCTAGAGAGGCTCTGGAGCCCAGGGAAAGCAAAAAGCTGGCCTACCGGGCCATCACATGCCAAAAGCATGGGGAGCGTGGGGGGGTCACACGCGCATGCACCGGGGGCATAGAATTATGGGTGTGGGAAAGCGCGTGCGCAACCCCCCCTGCACACACCCTGCTTTTGGCACGCGATGGCAAAAAGGTTAGCCATCACTGATCTAATTCATCTATTGTCATTTTTCTAGTTGAGAATTAACCCAGCTCTCATAGCAACAGGTTTCTGTTCTGAAATCTCCTTTGCCTTCAGATAGATTCCAAAGTGTTTCACTTCCAAAGACCTTGTTATGGTATAAGGTCCAGAACTACCTGCAGGCTTGCTTTGGTGAGTTATTAGATGTTTTAGTTAGTATAACTAAACTAAACTTTTACAACTGGTTTTTCCCCTGAATTTCTCTAAACTGGATTCTTCAATAGATATACTTAATGAGAAACATGTAGTGATTTAAACATTTTACTTCCTGCAATTGGCCCAACTCAGGGGTGAAATCCAACAGGTTCTGACAGGTTCTGGAGAGCCAGTAGTGGAAATTTTGAGTAGTTCAGAGAACCAGCAAATACCACCTCTGGCTGACCCCAGAGTGGGTGGGAATGGAGATTTTGCAATATCCTTCCCCCAGGAGTGGGGAGGGAATGGGAATTTTGTAGTATCCTTCCCCTGTAGTGGGGTGGGAATGGAGATTTTGTAGTATCCTTCCCCTGCCATGCCCACCAAGCCACACCACACCCACCAAGCCACGCCCACAGACCCGGTAGAAAAAAAAATTGGATTTCATCACTGGCCCAACCTTTTAAAGTGGTCTTCCCTGCTTGGTTATCATAACTAACAGCTATTGACAGCAACTGTATTAGGCTAACCTACCCTTTAAAGCCTTGTGAGCTAAACACAAGGGGTATTGTGTGGGTATTAACAAAATACTTCAGTGGCTGAAAGTATGTGTCAGTATATACAGTATAAACTGTGGTTCCTATGCAAGTCATGGTAAAGACTGATGAGCAATCAGGATGTACTGAGTGACCAGTGTGTTTGTGAATTTGGTGGTTAGATGAACACAGTGTCTTGTGGCACCTTAAAGTCTGATTTAATATTGCATAAACGGTGAACTTTGATCCACAAAAACACAGAAGATAATGAATGTGTTAACCTTCAAAGCATCATAAGACAGGTTTTTTTTTGGTTTTTTTTGTTTTTTGCTGTTGTTCCAGTAGACCAGGGATGTCCAAACTTAGCAACTTTAAGACGTGTGGATTTCAACTCCCAGAATTCCTCAGCCAGCAAAGCAAAGCTGGCTGAGGAATTCTGGGAGTTGAAGTCCACACGTCTTAAAGTTGCCAAGTTTGGACACCCCTGCAGTAGACCAATGTAGCAGTCCTTTGAATCTTGCACATGAAAGAAGGTAAGAGATCAAAACATCCGTTTTCAATTTCTGAATTCTGAATTTAATTCGTTTTGTGGGGGATGATCTTTCGACTCTTAGGTGGCTTGAGTCAAGCATAATTAAGTGATTGTCTGTATCTTAATATTCCTCTACAATCTATAACCCTAGTGATGCTCTCATAAAGGGTATATCAGATTAAAATCTAAAAGTATGGATAGAAAAGCATGTTTAACAGCGGAACAAGATGTTGCAAAAATAGATATGCAAGGTATATTTTTTTCAAGGTAAAATATAAGTAAGTAGTAATTCAAGTATTAGTACCATTTTGAGCAGGGGAGTGTCATTGGAAAAATATACACATTGTATGCAGAGTATCCAACTACAACTTCTAGTACTTAAAAAGAATTGATATAATGGAATTGTTATTGAGTTCCACTAAAGGCCCATTGCCATGGAGAGAACCAGTCCAGTTACATCAAAGCTCCAGCTCAACAGAAGGAGCTAAATACCGTCATCTGAGGCCTTATGACAGACACTAAAACAAGAGTCTCTGGTTTCTGTTTGTTTAGTTGAGGGGGGTGGGTGGACCCACAAATAGTTTTAAAATCCTTGTTTTAGGTTTTTATCAGCCTTAACCAACATCACATGGCTGGAGGGCCATAATACAAACTCAGTGGGCGCCATTCTCAGTCCTTATTTTTATTGCTATCATTAAGGCAGAGATGCTGGGAGGTCTTGTAAAGTTAAACAGTACATAGAAGCGATCTGTGTCTTCTTCCTCTGATTCATATCCTCTTCCTTTCAGTCCTATTCCTTTGGTTTAATTCTCAGAAATTGTTGGCAATAAACCACTTTTCAAATTGACCTTTGACTTTTTCTGCAGCTCGAGGGCCTGCTGGCCAGACTAGGTCTGTGCTTGCATGTGTTCTTATGCTTATGAAGGGTTCCCAACACTCTTCTAGATGAAGATCATTGTTCTGCCCCCTCCCCCTTCCAGCAACTTCCTCTATCTATTCCAGTCCAGAGCATCCTAGAACAGCAACTTGGATGGTAAAAGGGCTACCACATCAAAAGGACAGAGTTAAAGAATGCTGGCTGTGAGTTATGAGAGACGAAGCTCAACACTCTGGCAGATTCTCACTTGTAAAATCTATTAATAAGTCAAGATTTAAATCCCATAGGCCAGCATGGAAAGCAGCTATTCACTTAACTTCTAGCCAGTTTAACCCCAAGAATGTTTGGAGAGAGGGATGGTCCAAGGCAGGGGTCTCCAACCTTGGCAACTTTAAGACTTGTGGACTTCAACTTCCAGAGTTCCTCAGCCAGCAAAGCTTCTGGGAGTTGAAGTCCACAAGTCTTAAAGTTGCCAAGGTTGCAGACCCTCTGGTCCAAGATACTTTCCTGTTGTGACCCAGGTCCAAGTAGGTAGTAGGAAACTCAGTCAGTGAAAAAACAAACGAACTTTATTCAAACAGCTGAGAATTACTCCATTCCCAGTGTAGTTTAACTAAATTAAAGCAAATTCCTCCCAACACAAATTCCTCAGTCCTGTTGCAAACCTTGGTCCAATTAGGCAAACTGCCAAAGGCCTTTCTTGGCCAAACGTTCAGAAGTCACAGAAATAAATGCAAGACGTAGATGAAGAAGAAGACGAAGCTACCAACGTTGTTTTTCAGCAAAACCCAAACGCCGTTGTTGGTCTGTTTTAAGCCTTATGGGAGGGGCCAATCATCTCTTGGCCCTATTCCCGAGTTGTCCTCTTTGCTTGAGCTGCTCTTGCCTTCTAGCAGCTCTTCTCATGCGTGCATTAGGAACAGGCTCCTCCTGTTTCTCTGCCTCACTATCAGGCTCTGGGGGCTCTGGAGTCTGCACCTCACTCCCTGATGGGCCTGGCCCCACCTCAGCTTCATCGCTGTCCGATTCTGTTGCTGCTGGCGGACCACAACAGATCCTTCCACCAAGTCACTTGGTTTTGACCTGCTTTGCTGTGTCTGGATGAACTTGAACAGAATTAGGTGTGATCCTAGAAGAAGTGTCTCTGCCTTGTATCAATGTGGATGGAAAGATCCCCCTTGTTTTGCAGTTGTAATGCTGATATGTGAACTATAAAATATTGTGCAAGATGGCCCATGTCATGCATTTTCTTGTTCCCTAGAAAATCTGTACAAAGCACCAGAAAGAATTGCCTAGCTGGCTGAATTGGACATCCAGTTATGAGGCCACTGCCAGACCCCAATAGACATTTTGTATAAAATTAAATAGGTTGTGTGTATATGTTTACTTCTTTTCTGTCATATTTTCAGCATACACTAAATAAATAATATTAAGCTAAGATTATCTTTTTCAGTACTAAAGCCAAGAATGGCTTATGATAAGCCTAGTGAGCTTATTTTAACGACATGGTTAACTGAATAAATTGGAAGTTTAGTGAGTTGTGAGAATACCGGGGAAAAAAACCCTTAGGGTTGAGAGTTCAGACAGTCTCAGCCACACACAAAATCAAATCAGCTCTACCTGATTGTGTTGTGGGAAGCCAACTGACCTATCTGTATGCTTGGCAGCATAGGAGACACCTCCCAATCACCAATTGACTACCCTGTTCAAACCAAGCTTACTGCTGTCTGTCTAGCAGTGAAGTCATTAAGTCTTGCTCGTATTCTGCAAATGCAAAGGCTCATGGGAAACTGGGCACTTCCTAGATACAATTTTTGGCTCAATGTGATTGTGTTCTTCCAGAAATGGAGGTAAGATTTGAGTTAGTGGTTGATGGATTAAGTATATTATGGGAACAGCAACAATGAGATCTGACTCAGAGACCAGCTTCAATTTCATCAACTATCGTCTGTTGGGGGCTTTGCCTATGAGTTAAAATACACCCTTCTGTTAACATTTTTTTTTTGTCTTTTTAACAGGATCGGTTGAGACATATTGTTTTTTTACTAACCAATGCACCTCGCTGAGATGGAACATGAAATCAAAGATGTTTCCTAAAGAATTACAATTGAAGAACAGTTGAGACTGAAAACTTCTTTAAGTTTTATCTCACTAACTTTTTAGAACATGAAGGACATGAAGAGGAATAACCCAATAGATGAGATTTTAAAAACCTGCTTATATGTATTTTTTCAAGTATCAGAGGCATTTTTGAATACCAATTATTGGTGAAGACATTCTGCTCTTGGTCTCCAGACCTGCTTGCAGGCTTCTCGGATGCTGATTGACAATGGTAAGTAACAAGACACTTGACTACAAAAGCCCTTGGTCCTAGCCAATGAAATATCATAAAGGTCTACCATGCTTCCGCTGATACCAATACAGTATTAGTAATTAATGATTAATTCCAGAGGCTTCCCAAACAATTAGTCCACCTTTGGATGTACTGTGTTTCCCAGAAAATAAGACCCCATCTTATTTTTTTTGAACCCCGAAATAAGTGCTTGGCCTTATTTTCAGGGAGGTCTTATTATTTTGGGTTGCGTGGAGCAAGATGGGGCTCCTCTTGCTGTCTTACCTGATTCCCAGCTCTGTCTCTAACCCTAACCCTAACCAGAAGAAATAATGGGGACCGACTGCACATGCAATTTAATATTTTTGGGGAGGTCTTATTTTCAGAGGGGGGGCTTATTTTAGTGTATGCGCTCAAAAACCTAATTGGGCTTATTATCCGGGGAGGTCTTTTTTTTCGCGAAAACAGGGTAGTTTTCATGTGGTAGAGACTTTGTAGTACCAGGTGTTCCAAGGCTGAGCTGGAACCAGTATGCATAGTAAATAAGCTAAAATAGAGAATGGAAGAGAAGATATCAAAGCAAATGTATGTTGCCTACTCTCTCGATAAAAAGAAGAACATAGAATGTTTTGAATATTCAGAAATAACTGGCATTCTGCAAGCCCAGATTTATTTCTGGCCGCCAATACAAATTATTCCACCCTATCAATCCAAGGATAGTTAAAAGCTGGGAAGGATGAAATCCCCCCCACCATCCCAAAGATTTATGTAAGATGTGCTTAGATATCACTCTTATAGTACAGCAGACTGTTCTTCGTGTAAGGACAGCTGTGATGGATGACGAAAAGGAAGAAGTGGGTGAGCAGTCCCAGCTGTGTCTAGGAGAGAGTAAATCCACACAAATCATTTATTTCTGCATGCCTCAACTTAAGGCCCTCCAGGGGTGTTGGACTTCAAATGCCAGAATTCTCAATTGCAAAGCCAAATACCACGCTGATTGTGGAATTATAGGAGTGGAGGTCTAGCACATCTGGAGGCCATCAAGTTTGGGAAAAGCTATTTTATCCATTGAAAAGATATATACTGTATGGCATACCCTTTAGTCATGCAGCACACTAGCCTGTTCTTGTAATGACCTCTTAATTATTTCAAGAGTAGCCTTTCTGTGAGATGCCATAGCATTTTACATACCCCGATACATTTATTCCTGGTATAGGAGCAAATATTTTTATAAGCAGGTGTTTGGAGTGGTCTGTATTATTATTATTATCTCTTTGATTCATTAAACATGAAACTCAGTCAACTGGACATTTAAAAATGTATCACAAATATCATTGACTGGCTCTGACAGTTGATACAGGCTGCTGTCATCGTCCTAGGTATCAACCAAGTATCTTCTTAAAATGTATGTTGTTCCGAGTAGTGCAGTCTTTTGCAGCTCCACTGGTGCTACAGTAGGAAGCTGCAACTTGATGTATTTTGCAAAATTCTTGGACATGGTGCCAAGTGCCCCGATGACAATGAGTATCACTGTTACATGTTTCATCCATAATTGCATAGTTTCGATGGCCAGGTCATGATATTTCATGATTTTTTCTAGTTCTTTTCTTTGAATCTGGAGTCTTCTGGTACAGCGATATCAATAAATTGTGGGCTTTGGTTTTTTGACAACTGTGATATCTGTTGTGTTGTGTTCCAAATGACCATCCAGATATCACAGTTGTCGAAAACCAAAGCATACAATTTGTTGATATTGCTAATAATTGATATTGCTATTAATAATAGATGATGATGATGATGATGATGATGATGATGATGATGATGATGATGATTACCAAGCAACTTTAAAATGTGTGGACTTCAACTCCCAGAATTCACCAGCCAGCCTGGGAGGTGATGACCGCACATCTTAAGGGTGCCAAGTTTGAAAAACACTGGTCTATATATCTCATGGTTTTGGTTCTCTTGAGTAATTTAGTGAAGCATGACATATGTCTATAAATTCAATCCTTCTTGTATTACATAGATACTTTTTAAGAGTAAAATAAATCTTCTGGCATTTCGAACTTGAACCAAATGAAAAATGCACTAATTATATTATTATTATTATTATTATTATTATTATTATTATTATTATTATTATTATTATTATTATTATTATTATTTACACAAAATGACAGTATACACAGCAAACGAGATAATTATGCTGGATTTCATATCACAGATCATTAGTTGAACACTTCCCAAGCGTTTAGGACTGCGTGATGTATCAGCGAATTATGCGAGCAGATCCCAGTAAGGTGGCCTTCTGCAGCTGACCAATGGTGATCTTGTCAGCGCCAATTGCTTTTAACTGCTTGCCTAGGTCTTTAGGCACAGCTCCCAGTGTGCCGAGTACCACTGGAACCACCTGCATTGGTTTATGCACAAAAAAAATTCCACAATTATTATTATTTATGTTTTATATATATATAAAACTACCTAACTAGTGTCCCGTCAGCCTTCCTGGACCGGGATGCCCTATGCACGGTCACTCATGCTCTCGTTACTTCTCGTCTCGACTACTGCAATGCTCTCTACATGGGGCTCCCCTTGAAGAGTACCCTGAGACTTCAGCTAGTCCAGAATGCGGCTGCGCGGGTTATTGAGGGAGCGGTTCGGAGCTCCCACGTAACACCTATCCTGCGCAGACTGCACTGGCTACCTGTCATTTTCCAGGTGCACTTCAAGGTATTGGTTACCACCTTTAAAGCGCTCCATGGTTTAGGACCGGGCTACTTACGGGACTGCCTACTGCCGGCCTCTATCTCCCAGCGTCCGGTGCGTTCCCACAGAGAGGGACTCCTCAGGGTGCCGTCAGCCAAACAATGTCGACTGGCGGCCCCCAGGGGGAGGGCCTTCTCTATGGGAGCTCCTACCCTGTGGAACGAGCTTCCCCCCGGGCTTCGACAACTACCTGACTTTAGGACCTTTCGCCGCGAACTTAAAACCTATTTATTCCATATGGCTGGACTGGCCTGATTTTAAATTTTAAATTTTAATTGTGGGTTTTAAATTGTTGTAATTTGTATGGGGTGCAATGTTATTTTAAATTTCTGGCATACTTGAATCAGTTTTTTAAGGGTTGTTTTAATTATGGTGTATGTTTCTGTTTGTATTTTATTTGCCTGAGTCCTTCGGGAGAAGGGCGGTATACAAATTAAAACATCATCATCATCATCATCATCATTATTATTATTATTATTATTATTATTATTATTATTATTATTATTATTATTATATATATATATATATATATATATATATATATTATTATTATTATTATTATTATTTACACAAAATGACAGTATACACAGCAAACGAGATAATTATGCTGGATTTCATATCACAGATCATTAGTTGAACACTTCCCAAGCGTTTAGGACTGCGTGATGTATCAGCGAATTATGCGAGCAGATCCCAGTAAGGTGGCCTTCTGCAGCTGACCAATGGTGATCTTGTCAGCGCCAATTGCTTTTAACTGCTTGCCTAGGTCTTTAGGCACAGCTCCCAGTGTGCCGAGTACCACTGGAACCACCTGCATTGGTTTATGCACAAAAAAAATTCCACAATTATTATTATTTATGTTTTATATATATAAAACTACCTAACTAGTGTCCCGTCAGCCTTCCTGGACCGGGATGCCCTATGCAGTCACTCATGCTCTCGTTACTTCTCGTCTCGACTACTGCAATGCTCTCTACATGGGGCTCCCCTTGAAGAGTACCCTGAGACTTCAGCTAGTCCAGAATGCGGCTGCGCGGGTTATTGAGGGAGCGGTTCGGAGCTCCCACGTAACACCTATCCTGCGCAGACTGCACTGGCTACCTGTCATTTTCCAGGTGCACTTCAAGGTATTGGTTATCACCTTTAAAGCGCTCCATGGCTTAGGACCGCCTACTTACGGGACCGCCTACTGCCGGCCTCTATCTCCCAGCGTCCGGTGCGTTCCCACAGAGAGGGACTCCTCAGGGTGCCGTCAGCCAAACAATGTCGACTGGCGGCCCCAGGGGAGGGCCTTCTATGGGAGCTCCTACCCTGTGGAACGAGCTTCCCCCCGGGCTTCGACAACTACCTGACTTTAGGACCTTTCGCCGCGAACTTAAAACCTATTTATTCCATATGGCTGGACTGGCCTGATTTTAAATTTTAAATTTTAATTGTGGGTTTTAAATTGTTGTAATTTGTATGGGGTGCAATGTTATTTTAAATTTCTGGCATACTTGAATCAGTTTTTTAAGGGTTGTTTTAATTATGGTGTATGTTTCTGTTTGTATTTTATTTGCCTGAGTCCTTCGGGAGAAGGGCGGTATACAAATTAAAACATCATCATCATCATCATCATCATTATTATTATTATTATTATTATTATTATTATTATTATTATTATTATTATTATATATATATTTATTGTTTCAATTTCTATACCGCCCTTCTCCCAAAGGACTCAGGGCGGTTTACAGCCAAAGTAAAGACAGTTAGTACAATTTTTAAGACCAGTTTAAAAGGAAAATATATATATTTGTTTTCTGAGGTTTTCGCGGGTGTTTGTATGTAGGTCTTTGGTTATTCGGGTTTTCTCCCGCATAAAATTGGAAGTGTCTTGGCACAACCAAGCCCCCACCCAAACAGGACACACCCCCATCCAATCAGAGCACAAAAAACTCCCCATCCAATCAGAGCACAGTCAAGCTCCCACCCAATCAGTTCAAACCCCCACTAGCAGTTAAAAAGGAAGAAACAGCTGCAATCACATTTTGCTCCCAGAAGCACGAAGCTGAAGCCTGAAGATGACGAATGAGACTTCGTTGAAACGTCGCCAAGACACTTCCAATTTTACGCGGGAGAAAACCCGAATAACCAAAGACCTAAGAATTCCACAATTGTTGTTGTTGTTGTTGTTATTATTATTATTAATATATTTATTTGTCAAGCATGTAAGGTAACAGATAGAAGTGTAAACACGATTATAAATACAGGAAATGGATATGAATAAATGAGGACAGTAGGCACGCTGGTGCTGTTAAGCTCACCCCTTACAGACCTCTTAGGAATGGGGTGAGGTCAACAGTAGAGAGTCTAAGGTTTAAGTTTTGGGGGTTTGGGGATGTAACCACAGATTCAGGTAGTGCATTCCAGGCATCGACCACTCAGTTGTTGGAGTCATATTTTCTGCAGTCGAGTTTGTAGCAGTTTACCTTGAGTTTGTATCTATTGTGTGCTCATGTATTGTTGTGGTTGAAGCTGAAGTAGTCACTGACAGGTAGGATGTTGTAGCAGATAATTTTGTGTACTACACTTAGGTAGCAAAGCTGGCTGGGTAATTCTGGGAGTTGAAGTTCGCCAGGCTTAAAGTTGCCAAGGTTGGAGAACCCTGATCTAGTGGATGTAATCTTTCTTTCTCCTTTTTTTCAACATGGTTTTCTGATTGTTGCTTCGGACTTCATTTTTCTTCTATGGCACGAATCTTGATTGCTGGAAAACAAAACCATTTAAGGCTACAAAGATTCCAAAACGTATTTGCCATCTATGTGAGTGACGATAGCTTATGAAGCAAGTATTGCACAGAAAAATGTCCCGTGTTTCATTCATTGTTTATTTAAGGCAAATCTATTTAAATTTGTGGAAATTGTATTTCCAATAAAATTGGAGAGCAACAGTTTTGAGTAGCTGTGCAGGAGAGAGGGGCAGCAAGGCCATCATCATAATGATAAAACCAAGAGTAAAATGCTACAATAGGAGTACATCATTGTTTTCATGGAAGTGATTCATTGAAGAAAATGCATTAGATACTGTAATGAAATTTTACTTCAGTGAAGGAACAAACTATTTTTGAAACCCGTTTCTTTGTGGCATCTTCCACCTTCTTTCTACCAATCTGGTCCCACTTCCCATCTAATGGGGGCCAGCGGTTGATTGCCGGCTCTGCCTGCCTCATCTAACATTGTAGCTTCCTTGTAAATCCTTATCGCAAACCTATACAAAGCAAACCACACCCCAAACAAAAAGCACATTCTCTTTCATGGCCTGGCCTGAATCAGATTGAAAGTTAGCTTTGGGATTAAATGCATTGTTGGGCTTTTAGCTGTATTTGTTGCAGATCTTGTTATTTAGTACTTATCTGAAAGTCTTTCAAAGCAAACAAAAACAAAGCAGGTTGTTTATACTTTCCGGCATTAAGAGGGAAACCATCCATCTCCAAGAGACATGCAAACAGAGCACTGTCTCTGTCCATTTTGTTTTTTAAAAGGCTACTTGGGAGTCTCCATTGACAGACCGGCCTTGCTCTTAGCACCCATCCCATCTTTCAACTCTTGTAATGAATTATGGTTTGCTACACTGGGGATAGAAGCTGTACTGTGGAAGTTAGCTTCAAGGGTCTGTTTTAAAGTAGGCTCTTCAACGCATGGGCAAGTCGTTTAGGACCTCACAGGATTAAGCATGAAAAGCTACATTTGGATCTGATGCAGATTTCAATGAACGTTTCATACAGTCAATTACTTTAGACTTCTTCTGTGTCTAGATCAAAAATGACCTTTGGCCAATGCTCCTAACCATGGACCTGCTTATACCATCAGCCTGGTTTAGGAAGCAGAATACCATTTTAATATCATGCAGTGATGCTCTTCACACTCAGAATGCTAATCTAATTTACTAATAAAAAAAACCCCATATTGAGCCTAACACAGCATGCTAAGACAAAGATACAAAGCATTCATTTAGTTTAGATTTAACCATTGTGTTTGTGGTTCTGCATGGTTTGTGAACACAGGCTGAAGATGCATCAGATATTCAAAGCAATTTAAGGTGGATTCCCACTCACTGCCTACTACTGGATGAATCCATGCCAGAGCAGCAGATAAGCAGGTAGAGATGTCAAGTCATGAGCTTGGAAGCCTTATCATGGAGTAACTGGCTGTGGTGATACTCAATTACTTTGGAGAAGATGATGCAATGACGTTCTCCATTGAAATGAAAAGAAGTCCAGTAGCATCATTTTTGATTAACAAATTTTATTTTTTGAAAAATAAGCAGTTGCACCTCATCGAAGTGTATGCTTTTTAATAAAAGGTTTTGGTTTGAACTTCCAGATTTCTTAGACTAGCACAGTGCTCTACTACAATATCTCTTTGAAATAGTTACCGGTATGTTTGGCCCAGGGTGGATCCATATTTTGTATCCATGCATCACCCAGTATAGTATAGGCCGTCAGCGGAGGAGTGGGACACGACACCAGGGGTCACCAACCTTTCGGACCTCAGGGACCACTAAATTCATAATTTTAAATCCCGCGGACCACTAATTTGAATTTTTTAAAAAGATAAATAGTATTTAGTGCAATATAAAAGATGCGAATAATTCTCCTGGGGACCACCAAAATTTTCCATGGACCACTGGTTGGTGACCGCTGGTATAGACTTTTCCCCATTTTTTTTCCCTTTACAAGTTCTATACTTTGTCAAGAGTGCTATGGATAGCTAAAGGTGACAAAATCTGAAATTAAAATCTGGACCCGGCTGTCTTAGGTAATTATCGTCCGGTCTCCAACCTTCGCTTCGCGGCGAAGGTTGTAGAGAGTATGGTGGCATATCAGTTTCCTCTGCACCTGGATGAAACTGTCTATCTAGACCCGTTCCAGTCCGGTTTCCGGCCCGGTTACAGCACGGAGACGGCTTTGGTCGCGTTGGTGGATGATCTCTGGAGGGCCAGGGATAGGGGTTGTTCCTCTGCCCTGGTCCTATTAGACCTCTCAGCGGCTTTCGATACCATCGACCATGGTATCTTGCTGCGCCGGTTGGGGGGATTGGGAGTGGGAGGCACCGTTTATCGGTGGTTCTCCTCCTATCTCTCCGACCGATGCATGAGCAGTGTTGACAGGGGCAGAGGCCGGCCCGGAGGCGCCTCCCTTGTGGGGTGCCGCAGGGGTCGATTCTCTCGCCCCTTCTGTTCAACATCTATATGAAGCCGCTGGGTGAGATCATCAGTGGCTTCGGTGTGAGGTACCAGCTGTACGCTGATGACACCCAGCTGTACTTTTCCACACTGGGCCACCCCAATGAAGCTATCGAAGTGCTGTCCCGGTGTTTGGAGGCCGTACGGGTCTGGATGGGGAGAAACAGGCTCAAGCTCAATCCCTCCAAGACTGAGTGGCTGTGGATGCCGGCATCCCGGTACAGTCAGCTGAGTCCTCGGCTGACTGTTGGGGGCGAGTCATTGGCCCCGATGGAGAGGGTGCGCAATCTGGGCGTTCTCCTGGATGAACGGCTGTCTTTTGAAGACCATTTGACGGCCGTCTCCAGGAGAGCTTTCCACCAGGTTCGCCTGGTGCGCCAGTTGCGCCCCTTTCTAGACCGGGATGCCTTATGCACGGTCACTCACGCCCTCGTGACGTCTCGCCTGGATTACTGCAATGCTCTCTACATGGGGCTCCCCTTGAGGGGCATCCGGAGGCTTCAGTTGGTCCAGAACGCGGCTGCGCGGGTGATAGAGGAGCCCTCGGGGCTCCCGTGTTACACCTATCCTGCGCAGACTGCACTGGCTACCTGTGGCCTTCCGGGTGCACTTCAAGGTGCTGGTGACAATCTTTAAAGCGCTCCATGGCATAGGGCCGGGCTATTTACGGGACCGCCTACTGCTACCAAATACCTCTCACCGACCCGTGCGCTCCCACAGAGGGACTCCTCAGGGTGCCGTCAGCTAGGCAGTGCCGTCTGGCGACACCAGGGAAGGGCCTTCTCTGTGGGGCTCCCACCTCTGGAACGAACTCCCCCAGGACTTCGTCAACTTCCGGACCTCCGAACCTTTCGTCATGAGCTTAAAAGCACTTATTCATCTGCGGGACTGGATTAGATTTTAAAGTTATTGGTTTTAAGGGGTTTTTTATTATTTATATTGTTTTTTAAATTCGGCAATAGAATAAGTTTTTTAATTGTTGTTTTTTAATTTGTATTTATATGTATTTTAACTGCCTGTGAACCGCCCTGAGTCCTTAGGGAGATAGGGCGGTATATAAATTTGAAAAATAAATAAAATAAATAAATAAAATAAATAAAAAAGGTTGCCAGCTCCATCAGGATACGCCTTTGCAAAATCCACACTCATTTAAATACATGATTGGGGGAAAAAAACAGCCAGAACTTTGCTGCAGAATGTTGCACATTTGGAGTTAACATAATTCTCCAGTAAATCAGTTTCATGCTTAAAGGTGCCTTTATCAAATCAAATCAAATCAAATCAAATCAGATCAGATCTGTTAGAACAGCATAGCAAACAGCGTTGTAGCAAAAGTTGATCTTGACTCTACCAAAACAAACAAGTGGTGCTGGTGGAAAGATAAACTCTTATTGAGCTTTCAATGTTACTGTGTTGCACTGAATACATGGGTGGAGATAATAAAGCTGGCTATGCCGTTAGTTTATTCTAATTGGATCATCTAGGACTAGCTCGCCCATTGTTTTTACTCCATTTTGCTACTCTGCAGAGGAACATACAACATACCTGGCATTTGAGAACCATTTCTCAGTTATTCATCACCCAACATGACATCACCTTGTTGGTCGATCATCTAGATTGCACAAGCGGCTTGTTTTGAAAGGTAGACATAGTGAAGTCAATAGGATGGCTTGCTGGATGGATAATTTTCTCCAACTTGGTGGCTGTTGGATACGGGATTACCAGTGTCAGCATGCCTAAACCCATACTGGGAAGTCCTCACATTTGAAGGCTGAGATTGCAGAAAACGGACAGGTGACCTTTGATTTATGAGTGCTTTTAAATGTGGAATGGTCATTTGATGCTGTTCGTTTAAATTATTTTATGCATCAAATTTATATTAGCTGCCCATCTTACAAATGTTGATTCTAGAGAGCGTACGATTAAAAAAAATTAAAAACAAAAATCTATAATTAAACCATGGGAGAGTGATTTCAAGATCTTACTTAAATACAATATAGCCTTTTTACAGGATCCCAATGCTTCACAGACTAAGCCTGACAAAACCAGGTTTTAAAGGATTTCTGAAAAAAATCAGAAAGGCTTGGACGTCAATCTCATTGGGGGAATGATATTCCATGGCAGAGAAGGCTCACCTCCTGGGTCCCGTCAAGGGATGATATGCACTTACTTTTCCTACCGGTTCGCAAATGTGCAACCCACCCACCTCGTCCATGCATGTGCTTTTCTGGCGCCTGCACCTTCCGTGCATACGCCCAGCCTCAAAAACATGCCTAAATAGGATGGCAGAGAGCCAGGGTGGGTGGAATTTCTGCTACAGAAATTCACCCGCAATTTCTGTTACAGATTCAGGCAAACTGGTCTGAACCGGCTGAATGCCATCTCTGGTCCCATCTATTATTGCAATTTATGTTTTGTCTTTCTGGTTACATGAATTTCTTTAGGGTGCTGTGGTCCTCCTTTAAAGCTCCCTGATTCCACCCCTCAGTATCAGATTTCTCAGGATCATGTAAAAGTTGTTCTGACTCCTGTTTGATGGTTCAGTTCTGGCTCAAGTAGACTCCATTGCTTATTCTGGACTAGGGCAAGTTAGGCTAGTTAGCTGACCTAAGCTTTCCTTTCATATCATTGCATATGTAGTCTTGCACACGGTCTTCTTTCCATGTTGCTCTAGTTATGGCTGTCTTCAAAAGGCAGGAAAGTTAGGGCTGCTAACTTTCATTATGGGAAAAAGAAGCTAGGTTCAGCCTTCAAAACAAATGCATCGCGTCATCTCTCATTTCCAGGATAAGGTCCCTTACTCAAGAGAGAAATGAGGTTGTATATAATATTGGTGTACGGGTTGTCAGCTTGTATGAGTCAGGAAGTCTTCCTTGGAGTTCAACGCCCTTCCTCTCCACCTTGAAACCCTTAAAAGGAATATGGTGGAAATCTCCCAATCCTAGTCACCAAACCTGGATAATAGGATGGAACTGAAAATGAGGTTGGTTTTTTTTTTTTAACCTTTTTGAAGGGTAAAATGATGCTAACATGCACAATAACCACAGCATTCCTGTTCTTCCCACATAGGAAGAACTGTGCACAAAATAATGACTAAAACAGTGCAAAATGCAGCAATGGAGAAAATTGCATGGCTCCCATTATGTCAGGGATCCTTCAATTAAGGAGCTCCTATTAAACTAAACAAACTATATTTTCCAGTAAATGTGTTTGGGAATCAGATGTCCTGTCAAGTTGTCGGGGCAAAAAAGTGGAATTTGACTTGGGTAACAACTGTTTTAATGGATGCCGCTTCTTCCCCTGTGGGCCTTTTTCTCAAACTGCATCCCTTCCCAAAATTCAAGAACCATGAGAGAGAAGACAGCTGTTCCTCCTGGGCTGCTGTCCACTGGCAATTTAGAAACACATTTGTTAAAAGCATCCATTTTCTTTCCCCAAAACTTGGGAGAACCTCTGCATTCATCTCAGCTGGTTACCCAGAAAGAATAACACGTTGGTTGTTCTGCTTTGGGTGTTATGTTTCTCAGACTCAATTGAGCCCTCCTTAGGTGATCCCTGGGCCACTGTGTAATTAGTTTGTCTTGATTATCTTGACAGTTACAGTAAGGCAAATAAAGACAAAGCCAAAATACACCATGGAACAGTAATAAATTGTATTGGTATGCAAAGAATATTCCTGATTTGCAGAATGGCAGAAGTTCAAGACCGCTTAAGAGTGACGGGCGACCGTGGCAGCAGCAACACAGTCAAGAGCCACCGCTTGATCAATTCTATCTCCAGTTGGGGTCAAAAACATCCACTAGAGCACTCCTGCTCAGCCGGCTGAGGAATTCTGGGAGTTGAAGTCCACAAGCCTTAAAAGTTACCAAGGTTGGAGACCCCTGCACTAGAGAACACCTGGTTTCCACATTCTTGCATTTTAATACCTGTGTATTTCAAAATGGCCCAGATCTTTTGTCATTAAGGAGATATGATCCTAAAGTGGGAAAAAGCAGCACAAGCTGGTTGTATATGAAAAAACTGGATCCCCCCCCCGTTTCTTTTGTGGAGGGGTGTGTGATGGTGGTGGATTTTAGCTTCTTTCCCATTTCTTGTACAGGTTAATAGAGGAGTAATTGGCAACATATGTACTTCTAGGAAGGTCTCCTTTCCTGAGGCTCTGTAGCCATTTTACCCCAATCTGGCCACAGCTATCCACCCCTTTTAAATTCCTGGAAAATGGTGTTAAGTGTGGCAGAAACAATTAAGTTTAAGTGTAGTTTTGCCACACAAGTTTCTCAATCCATACAATCAGCATGTAGCATGTTTCTCTCCTCTCGGCCCTAATGTTGTGCCCCCACTCCAATACATCTCTAATTAGAGGTCCAAATTAAAATTGAATCAGAACTCCAAGCCAAATTAGAATATCTCTGACAGACCTCAATTCTAAATAGTGGGTGCCAAGCATTATACGTTTTATATACCTTGGGCCTTTTCAAACTGCTGAGCTGAAATGTATTCTTGAGCAACCTGGGGATAATCATTATGGGAACTTGGGGAAAAAATTGCCAGGCTGTGCCATAGTTTGGTGAGGATGGGAAAATTAAACATTAACAGAGTTGGAAGGGACCTTGTAAGTCATCTAGTCCACACACCCCCGGCCAAGTAGGAGACCCTACACTATTTCTGGCAATGGCAGTTCATCTCTTCTTGAAAGCCTCCAGTGGTGAAGCTCCCACAGCTTTCAAAGGCAAGCTGTTCCATTGGTTGATTGTTCTCCCCTCAGAAAATTTCTCTTTATTTCTTTTTTGAATCTCTCCTTGATCAATTTCCATCCATTATTCTTCGTCTGGCCTTCAGGTGCCTTGAATAATAGCTTGACTCCTTCCTCTCTGTGGCAGCTCCTCAAATATTGGAACATTGCTATCATTATCCTTCTCTTCACTAGACTGGCCATGCCCAGTTCCTGTAACCGTTCTTCACGTTTTAGTCTTTAATTGTTCTTCTCTCTGCATTTTTTCTAGAGTCTCAACATGTCTCTTGAAACCATGGCTATACTATTAGACTAATGAAACTAATTTTGTTCTAGTACACAAAGTTGGGGACGCAATTGACAACTGTCATTTTCTGAGAGTGACATTGTCAATAACAATGGGGACAAGCCACAATCTTAGGCCCCATTTTCCCTGGCCAGAATTGTGTAGAAAAAAAAATGACTTTCTTTCGGGCAAGTATCACAAAGTAAATAGATATTTGATGGGCACCAGAAGTGGAGAGATATCAGCAGCCATGGCTTTGTGTGGTGAAGAAAATTGATTGTGAGAACCAGAAGCATAGGGGACCACTTGTAAAAACTATATTCATAAAGATATACAGATGAGCACATCCTTTGTTGTGCTAAAAAGGCAAGCCAATTCCATCCAACAGATTTTTTTTATAAAGATCTATGTGTCATCTATGATTAAGCACTGGTATAATCAACATGCCTTAAGTACCATACTGGAGGAATGCTGGCTCACAACTCTCTCCCAAGATGGTTCCCACCAGATCTACACATCCTCTGTGTAATAACCACATCCGAGATATTGTAAGAAGTGTGATGTCACAGGACTCATCACTTTGAACATTTCACATCTTGGAATAGGATACTTTAAAGTATATATATATATATAAAAGGACATAACGTCTAATTTTTAAACAAGTTTATAATCTCATGAACTTTGTTAATAAAAAAAGAAACAACTGAACAAAAATGTTTATATTATCAAGGCAAAGTTGAATATATAACACAATTTCTTTGCAATTCATTATCTTGTCAGTAACATGACTCCATCAATTAAACACATATATGTTGAAGGCAGCATATCCACTTGTATTACAGACATCTATTATCTCCCACTGCTAGTCCTTCCAAAAGGAACTCAACATATGTCAGACTATATATGCAAAAGTTGTCTCCTCCTCTATTAAAGTGCAACACATCACTTTCCAAGTAGATTAAAAAAAAAAATCCCCTCTTTATTATGCCCACATGCAGAATATAAACACGGGGAGCCATCCCACTATTTTTCACCCCTATGACAGTCTACTATGCTGTCTTCGTGATTAATTTGATAAAACAGAACTTAGTGTTCTAAGTTCATTATGAACTAAGTCTGATGAAAATAACCAACTGTTTTGGCTGGGATGAATTAACAGCATGTATTTCAGGTTATAGAGCATCTCATTCACTTGAACCAATGTGATCATATCCTTAAAATGATATGTAATGTGACTGATGCAGGTAAGTCAAGCTTATGAGCTGTTTGTATTTAAGGAGATGCTCTTGACAAATTCTAGTTTATTTGTTGAATGCTTGAAAGATACATTACTTCATCTAAGCCAAAAACAGATGGGGAAAAAGTAAAGGCAATTATGTATTAAACTTGGCTCAAATCTTTTAAGATGCAGCATTAATAAGAATGTCCCATGGGTGAAATTACAAACCATCTGTAATAAATTCAGCGTTCTTATTCTGGCAGGAACACTTGATAGTAAATCAGATACATCTCTGCTGAAACACTGGTTATTTCAAATGGAAAAGGTTGATAGATATTCCCCAAACTAACCAGGTTTAAACGTTTGAAAGTACATTCATGTTTTGTAAGATACGATTTAGCAGCAATAATAAATCTAATTACGCTATGCATATTTATGTTAGCCAAACCCTGGAGCAGTAGTAGAAATCTTCTACCACAATGACAAGCCCTTTAAGATTATATTTTCAAAGAAACAATGGAACTCTTGGCAGAGGCATTGGAAATATAATTTATGTGTAAAAAAAAAAATCAAAGTTATGAATGCCAGCTTCCATGCATCCCTTCAATTTAAATTTGCACAACTAAAAAAACTAGGAAACTTGAAAAAACAACAACACAACTGCAGGACTAATTTATTTTTCTCTTGTAAAAGGACTCCGTAGTGATACAGTGAGGCCACACTGGTCCGGTCTTCCTCAAGTCTGACCAAGGCAACTAAAAGTAACTTGAACCTAAATCATCCATTTCCTTAGACCAGAGTTTCCCAATCTTGCCAACTTTAAGGACTTTCAACTTCCAGAAATTCCCCAACCAGCCATGCTTAAAATGAACAAGATTGGGAACTGCCTAAGATAACTGTAAAAGGAGGAGTTCACAACTTTGCCTATTCATATTTGAATTCCTTTGGACAAATACATTTAGTGTTTATATTTTTAAAGTACAACTTTTCGATTTCTACTCTACCTTTTTTTTTTTAAATTTAAAATCAGACAATAGACACACAGTCAGTAACTGCCCCAGCCAGAGGATCACACAGACAGTAAATTGACAAGCAGAGAACGAAACAGAAAAATAAAATTAAAACAAAAACAAAAACAACAAAAACAACCCAACCCTGAAAGATTTAAGAATACCAATGATGACAGGGTTACAGCACTCACCACACGCACTGGAAAAAAAAATCAGTATTCTTATGTTTTACGCTTTGACACTATAAAGTTCGGAAATGCTTTTATTCTCGTTTTTAAAAAAATGTCGACAGACAGCCATTTTGTTCAGAAGGTAACAGCTTCCTTTATAAATGGAAAAAAAGTAAAAAACGTTTCGTTACAAAAACAGCACCGGTTGCACTGATAAAGACTGAGTGTTTGGCAAGAGAAGAGTTTGTCTTGGTAACTTTGGCAGCCCCCAACCATCCCACTGCCCAA
Source organism: Ahaetulla prasina (assembly GCF_028640845.1). Taxonomy (NCBI): domain Eukaryota; kingdom Metazoa; phylum Chordata; class Lepidosauria; order Squamata; family Colubridae; genus Ahaetulla; species Ahaetulla prasina. The sequence continues at coordinate 83,741,051 of NC_080545.1, read as the reverse complement.
TTTCTCTGCTCTGTCACGTTTTCCAGAGGAGAATGCATTCGATATGCAGGAGTCTGCTTTTACTTCTTTTGCTGAAGTAGCATCTCTCGGATTCCAACAACTGTGACAAAAATGCATCCTATTTCCATTTGATAAGGTCACTCCAGGATTCTATGCTATGGCGATCATCTACTTGTATGAGATTAGAAGTTTATTTTAAGTTCAGATACAGAAATTTTCCTGACAGAATATTAGAATTGATAAACAGATGTTTAATACTACTGATGAACGTGGATGTGTATATATTTCCAGCAATCTTTAACCCTCCCCCACCACATTACAAAAAAATGATATCTATTTTGCTGTACTCTTTGTTTCTTTAGCTATTGCAAGTCTTTGGGAGTTCTCAGATAAGTACTTGGCATTCCTACATAAAACAAGGGCCAAAAGTAGTCATTGTAACAAATAATTAAAAAAGAAAGGTGTTTTACATTGACATGTCAATTATAACTGCATAATTCTGAACCTGAAGTTCTCTTTTCCTCTTAAAAAATGTTTGAAATCTGTTTTGATGAAATTAAGAGTGAAAACCTGGATCATTAAAACAATCCAACGAGGCTGGCACAAGAAATTACCTTAATCTTTCAAGCAGCTCTTAATATGTTCAAATTCTCTCTGTGTAGCATCTTTGGAGATCATGGAACATATTTTATTAACAGAAAATCAGCTTTTCAGAGCTTGAAAGAAAAGGAGAACAATTCTCAAAACAGACACCGCCTCATTACCCAGTAAAGATGTATTAACATGGCTAATCTAAATAAAATTCATGTAAAACTGAAGCGAGTAACAAGGCACATTAAAAAAAAAAGAATGCTTTTCCAGAAAAACTTCGTGGGGTATATTTTCTGGACACAAAAGCTTGGTCTTACTTGTAGCAGACCATAAAGATATCAAAACTGAGGAAAGCCATGACTGGTTCAATGAAATATCAGATTACCAGACATAGGTCTGAGCATTTCATTTTGTCTTCCAGTGGAGCCAATGTTGTTTAAATCTACAAGACTGTTAACCTCCTTCTACCTTATGGTAAAAAGGGAGTAAGAATATCATGCTCTTCCAGAATTACTTCTAACCTTACAACCTCCAGAGAGGTCATGATTGAAGCGTCCAGAATTCCCAAATGACATGGCCAACCGGAATAGGATGGTTGTTCTACAAATTCATGGCCAACACCTTGTATTTAAGGTCCACAGTTCCTAGAGATGTGAAGAAAGACAGGCCCTCTTTCCAAATGGCATCAAGATTACCTGCAATATTTTACTGCTGTTAGATTGTTGTTTGCAGTTAAGAACTTGTTTGTGCATTTTTCTCTCTCCCAAGTTTTTATTGAAGGCTTAGATCCATCCTTAAACAAGAGAATCCACGGTAGACGGAAAAGATTTTATACAACAAGGAAAAGAAGAGCAACATGGGAGTTCCAGTCCAGATCTGTGGTAAGAATGGCAAGAATTCAACAGCTGCTATACTAATAAAGAGTAATTTAACAAATTTCTCCCCTTCTGCCCAGAATGTAGTGAATGGAATGCAAACGATTGTACCTATCGCCATTTCTTTGCAGTGGGACCTTTAAGAAGCTCTCGGAATATTATATATATTTTTTGTAACAGATCGTGTTTTGCATTAATGTAGCCCCATGTAGGGGAAGAGTTAAATGCTCAAGAAGCATTAGTATAAACAGGGCAATAAGCACATGAGAATGTAGCAACAACCACAAACTATCTTCTCCATTTTTCACAAAAATTCCTCCTTCAAACAAAACAAAACAAAACAAAAAACTATCAAGGAGAATCTCAGCTAAGTTTTACAAGCAGAAGTAATTTCAACCAGAGATAAGGAAATTCCAGAGCTTTTCCTACAGAGAATGGATTATTTTACAGCAGAGAACAAGGGCAGCTGAAGATCCAACCATATAACTCAATAGGATAAGCACTGGTGGCAAATGTTAGGCCTGAAGGCTGAGATGGTTTTATAGGCAGCATTAAATTCCTACAGTGAGTAATTAGGGATGAAGGAGGAAAACCTGAAAGGAAGCTTTCAAAGCAGCAGGTCCTACCAAAAGATGCTTTTCAAGCAATAGGGCCAAAGATGTGGCTTTGATATGAGACATGGTGTAGTTATGTGTAGTTGCTGTCTATATGCCTTCCGGTGAAGGCAACTTAAGATCACTCAGGTCTCTTCTCTTTTATGTCAAAAAGCATTAACTAGAGGCTCTAGTTGCTTTTAAGCTATCATTACAGATCTCTAAAACCATGGAGGTGCTAACTAAGAGCAATATGAACCCTTCATTAGGAAACTCATAGGAAGAAAGACTGTTTACAATTCAAAGCCAAGCTTATTGATGCCCAGTCCGTTTTCTGAAGCACCTACAAGACCAACATGAGCACCTAATTGGCCCGATTGCATTCTTTCAAAATCGAATGCATGACGTGTCGTGTGAGTTGGCTTTCCAGATCTGAACATAGGCATCTGCTGGGCAGAGGTGAGGCAGCAGGGAAAAGGGGACCTTAGCGATGAAGAATGAAATGTATAGCATCCAGAAAGGAAGGGAAAAAAAACCATCTTTAAGAGTGAGACTATATTGTAGACATTGCATTCTTTGTCAAAGAAGGAGCATATTTAAGCTCTAAAGGTTCCTCATCACCCTGAAGCCTGAAATAAGGAAATTAGTTTAAAGAAGGTAGGAATATAGTAAAACCAAAGAATTTAAGAATAAATTATGCATAGAAGTAGTTGCGCCCTTGGTCAAAATATGTGCTTTCTTCATTAATAGAATTCAAATTTATTTATTTATTTAATCGCATTTTTATACTGCCCTATCTCCCAAGGGACTCAGATTCCTGTTCAGATTCAGATGAATGTTCAGATTCCTAATTAGGCTGTTAATTGCAATATGTTAACTTAATACCATGTAGAGAAGCTATTCCGATCGCTCAATCACTGATGGAGGCTCTGGAACATATCACAATGGATATGATGCAACTCCCCAAGAACCCAGAAAACAGATAAAATGAGAGAAGTGGGGAGGGGGGAAAAAAGGGCACAGTTCAACCAAAAATGCAACAATAGTGTTATAGTAAAGTTGATTAAAATACCAAGAAAACGAGCTGAAGAAACCAGCCACCAGATTTCACAGCTCATTTGGTAAACAAAAGGTGAGGCTCACAATAAGCAGAACAATAAGGAAAACACAGGAACGCATCCCATACTTATTTAACAGAATGCATCACTAAGAAGTGGGGGGACACTTCCCGCCTCTCCTTTAGGATCAACCCTCCTGTAGAGACGTAAGCAGCAAACCTAGCTAAATGGATGTTGGCCAATTGTAAGACACTATTGGAGGACATTGATTTCCCCACGCAGGCCAAAGGTTTCATTACTTGGAAAGTAAAATAAAGGCAAGTGCCCTCGTCACACTTTCTAGTCTTGGCAAATTTCAGAGCAGACACAACCCAGAGCCACCGGGAAAGTACTGTGCGGCATATATTCCGACGGAGAAAGGCAGTAAGAAGATGAATGCAGGCATTATCGACTGGAGGAACTACCAGTTTATGTTCATTTGTTTATAAAAAGGTGCACCAAGGGTGTTTCCTCCCCCTCCCCTTTTCATATGCTTTATTATTCTCATGACTCCTTGAACTGGGAGGGCCTGACCCCGTGGCAGGCTGCTGTGGAGAAGCAGTGCTGGCTTCAGTCACGATGATTCCTCAAGTGCATTGACAACTTGCTCCAGGATGTCTGGGCAGTGATCGGCTATCTGCTGGAGAATGGCATTCGCAAACTCTTGTAGCTCTGCGCTGTCCTTCTCGGCCTTTTCCAGCTCGTTGTGAAGCTACAAGGAAAGAGAGAGAGAAAAAGAAAACTTTCAGTCCCTGCACTCGGGTTCATTAAACGGCCAAATCAAGATTCAATTTTCCCTCTAAGGGTTGTTAAAAAAAATAAAAGGGCCTTTCCCAGGTTATTTGGAGACAATTATATAATCTGAATATACACTGAAATCAACTGCAGCTCCTTGTTCCATTAGATACGGGTAGTCCTCAATTTGCTACAGTTTGCTCCTTTAAGACTTGTGGACTTCAACTCCCAGAGTTCCTCAGCCAGCAAGTCTTCCACCACAAGTCTTAAAGGAGTCAAGTTTGCAGACCCCTGGCCTAGTTCAACCTTACAATGGCATTGAAAAAAATGACTTACAACTGTTTTTCATACTTACAACTGAAGGAACATCCCCATCGTCATGTGATCAAAATTCAGACACTTGGCAACTGATTCGTATTTATGACAGTTGCAGTGTCCTGGGGTCATGTGTTCACCCTTGTGACCTTCTGACAAGCAAAGCCAAGGGTGAAGCCAGATTCACTTAACAACCATGTTACTAACTTAGTAACTGCCATGATAACAACTGTGGCTACAAAGGTCATAAAATGTATTTAAAACAGTGTTAACAAATATGAAGTATCTACATGTCAGTCCAAAATATATTTCTAAATGTATAATTTTATTATGGCATTCATAAATGTTTTGTAGAGATACTATATTGAAAAACTGGTATAGTTAAAAGTAAAGCCAAGCTACACGGAGGGACCACAGTATTTTATGCAAAGACATCTATGATTTTGACCGATTTTAAATTGTGGCTGATGAAAATATGGCATCTCCAGTGAAGTCTCTCTGTGAATCTGGAGCACCAGGAACTGGCAGAAAAACTTGGTTATTTAGACACTTTTTAGTTTGGATTCAAATCTAGATTTTGCACAAAAACAGAATTTGGTCACTGAATTTTTGCAGCAACATAGAGAAACTGAGATATTACTCATATTCCAGAATGGCTTTTAATGTAACAATTTATCATATTCACAGGACTATCTATCTTTAATGGATTCATAGCAAATTATAAACATACAACATTCATAAAAGGACAAAACAAATTCCACCAATACAACCCACCCTTTGGCACCAGATCATATATATATTGGGTTTTTTTCCTATTGAAGCAACCTGCTCTACCCAAATATGGGAGGGAGCATACTGCTTCCCTTTCGCCTTTCAGCCCCAATCCAGGAGCCCTCACAGGCAGTCGCTTTCATGACAAACTATTTTGTATTAAATTTATATTTACTGACAAAACAATAAAGGGAGACTAGTATAGATCTATTTCAAGTTATTTAGCTCTCATCAGCTGGGATTTGAATCCCAAGTTCAAATGACTAGCTGATGAGAACTAAATAGCTTGAAATAGATCTATACTAGTCTCCCTTTATTTCTTTGTCAGTATATGTATGTATACACACACACACTTATATATTTATATACATGTGTGTGAGTATGTATATGTGTGTGTGTGTATATATGTATGTGTGTGCGCACGTGTGTGTGTGTGTTTATATTATTTATATATATAAAATAAAAACATTTACTTAACTCTTTGGGACCTGTCTTGGAGATCTTGCAAAATTCTATGTTTATTCTTATTTAATTCTTACTTAATATCTGTATGAAGCCATCAGGAAGGACTGTTTGCAGGTTTGGAGTTAGGTGTATTCAATTGTTTCTGGAAGCTCTAGGTTGACTATTTCTAAAGTTGTCCTATCCCAAGACGACGCTTGCTAAACTGAGCACTGAATATTGAGCAGCCATATCAATGGGGTGTTTTTAATCAACTTAAAACCCACTAATATAGACTATTTCTTGCTAATCTACATGGGAATAATTTACACTGAATAGAACAGATACAAAATTACAATAGACTTTTAAGAACTATGAAAAAAGCTAAAAACCTAGTTCATGGAAGACAACCAGTACAGGAAAAAAATAATAATACAAGTGAACGACGGGCTATCCAAATGATGCTGACTGGAGATATTTGGCTTCTGGGAACATGGTCTGAATTTTCTGGGGGGACTGCTGGCACAAGATGAGTTGCATGTCACAGGAATGGGTAAAAATGTTTTTTTTTTTTTTGTATTTTGCAAACTTGATTTTGGCCAAGCTTGATTAAGAGGGCTTTGGACACTTGAGAGACACAGAGCCCTGACATATAGATTTCAGATAAATATGGACACATTGAGAAGGAAGAAGTGGTATTGTTTTAATGAGGCCTATTAACGAAAAAATTAGAACACTGGCTCATTACATTCACAGCCTTCACTTTCTATGCATTAATGTTCAATATAAGAAAGTAAACAAAATGGAACTGAGCTCCTGATATAGAAAGCAAATATGATTTAAAAGGTGTAACAGGGTACTAATTTGGAATAATATGATTCCTATGTCTTTATCTGTTACATATTTGTATAGGGATTAGAATATGATTATCTATATGCTTAAATGTTCTGCTTTATGTTACTGGCTAACAGATGTTTTGATTTATTCAAGTAACTGAAGAATACAGTTATCTAGAGGTCAAGGAGAAGTATTATTTCATGAATTCTGAGGTAGTAGCAGCTGACATTACTTGAGAAAGGGGTGATTTTTAATAAGGAACCAACTATGGATATACATTGGGGAACAAACCTTTCTGGCCACAGCATGCTTTATTTGTAAAAAAAAGTGAAAATAGATACAATGGTTGGAAAAAAAGAAAAGATATTTTTCTGGGTAAATATATGTTAGATTTTTTCCCTCATGAACAGGGTAAGATCTTTTCTTTCCTTTTTTAAATTGTTGTGATTATTAATTTTACAATTATATAACTTTTCTAATGCCAAATCTATGCTTTTTTCTGTTAGTTTAGGAATAATAGCTACAAAGCATGAAAACCTCCTTCCACTAAAATATACAAAAGGAATTCTGATAAGGTGAGGCTTATGCTGACTAACTGACCACAGCAACTCCTGTAAAAATCAGACTGACAAATTTAATGGGGGGGGGAGACACTAAATCAAGAATGATACAGAAGCTCAAGTTTGTGAAATATTTATTTAACAAAGAAAAGGATTTAAATTCAATTACTAAACCGAGTCATGCTAAAGCACGAAGAGAAATATATTTGGGATACAAACGATTAATAATAGAAAATCCAGCAGCATTACATATATAATATGGTAAAAGAAAGATTCAGTATAATTAAGCGCTTGGAAGTCCCAAAAGTTTTTTCTAAGTATGCAAATCTAATACATGGTTATATATGTATATTCAAATATGCATGATAGAGAATCAAGCAGTTCTTTAGTTTAATGTATTGGTTAAAGTGCTGGATTAGAAAAATGTGGGAAGACAGTTGGGTAACTTTGGGCTGGTCCTTCTCTTTCAGCCAAATGCATCCCAGAGGATTGTTGTCCTGAGGAAAACAGGACTATTATAAACCTTCTAATACGACTTGATATCTTTTCAGAGTATGCATGTTTCTTGCATGCATTTATGTATTTATTTGATTTCTATTCCACCTTTATTTGTACAGCACTATATAATGCTTTCTTCAGCTGCACAAACGAAGGTTGGATAGAAATCAAATAAATACATAAATGCATGTAAGAAACATACATACTCTGAAAAGATATCAAGTCATATCAGAAGCTTTGTTGCAATAAGTAAAAGAAACAAGAATCTGGGGTGAAACAGACTTTCCACATCATTAGTTATCTAGCCGTTATAAGGAGAATGAAGAAATATAACTGAAACATAAAGCTTATATCAGCAAAATAAATGTGCACATTTATTTTTAGGAACCATATCCATTCTTCAAGATCCAAATAAGTGGTTTACTCTTGCAAAACTGTTTTAGCCATACAATAATTTTTCAATGAAAGACTCCAAATTTAATACTTATCTGTCAACCTCTTGATATACATTGTGTTTTATGCTATTTTGAGTTCATGACATATTGCTGAGGTTTCACTTAGATATTTTAACAAAATGCTCTCTTGAAAACAAAGCTTTTCATATACAGAATAAAAAAAATATTATCTAGAATTTCTAGATTACAAAAACAGGAAGAAAAATACTGATTTATAAAGAGAATATTATTTTTTGCTGAAATACTGCAGTAGCCTATTTCTAGATCACTTGCAAATCCCTTTGATATAAATTCAATACAAACACACTGAAGATTCTATTCCAGGTTAATTCAGGGGCAGATTTGCTCATTTATACTTTAAGCACCAGCAATGTTTGGAACTCATTTTATAAAAAAGGGTATACTTTAGCCTTGTCTGGATACAATGATTAATAGCTCAGTAATATATGAACGAGTCTCAGGCTTTTAAGCTATCTTACACTCCATAAACGGCGGTCAATCGTAATTAGGGCGGACCTGGGAAAATTTAACTGGGTCTTTGGGCATGTCTAGGGCAATGTGACATAGATCAGCTAGGACTTCTTGGAAGTTGTGTAGTAATTTTACACTCTGGATAAAATGTCCTCACAAAATTTTTCTCTTTAATAGATGTTACTTTACTTATTCTAATATCGGTTAAGCTGACCGTACTGAATTTGGGGGCTTTTCTATCCATTCTGCTGAAAGAAACATGGAATTCTACCCTTGAATATGACAATATATTTCTGAATTCCTATTATTTAAGAATAAGCAGTACCTACACCTTGAAGTACCCTTTATACCCTGAAGTAAAAAAACTGCACACTTTCATTTAGAAAAGAAAACGAATTCAGACATAACCAAGGATCTGCCATGACCTGCTCCCAGTTTAAGTATCCCAATGAAAACATCAGATTCTGACCTGCTCCAGAGTCATCTTCTGCAGCTCCTTCTCCCAAGCTGCACGATTCTCATCCAGGTGGTACGATGTGGGAGGAGTGAGTCCACGGAGAATCAGAGGGTCCCGGTCATGGCATAGGGCTGTCAAATGTCCAATATATAACTTCAACTTGCTACGATTCTGATCAAGGTCTAAAAGAGGCTGAATTACCTAGAATAACAGAAAACAATTCAATCATATCCTGAAACAGAAACAAAGGGAATTTTTAATGAAATTTAATAAAAGAAACTGGAGGAAAGCTGAGAGAAATCACCAACTACTGGGCAAGGGAAGGGTATGTGTGGATCCAGTCTCAGAAGTCTTGCAGTCAACTTTTGTTTAACTAAAAATTACTTTTAGGAAATGAACATTTCATACAACAACACCCCACCCCCCCAAAACTACCTTAGAATACTACTTTCAAATATTCTGAAAGATGCAGGCAGCCACATTTCTTTTTGATCATTACCAATGAAACATTAGGCAGTATGAAATGAAATTTCTGACAAATGATCTACAGAACTTCAGCCAAGACTACCAATGGCAAACCTCTGGCTGCCTAAACATTCACTGCAAGCAGAACTATAGCTGCACCTGCTGCTTGTCAGCAGGCATAAGGTATCCTTCCAACCATACCCTTTAACCCTAATAATGAATGTGGAAGTGTGATAATCTCTCAGTCAACAGAAACAGGTGCTGGTATTACTTTCAACAGTGTCGATGAATACACAATTGTTCTGGCTCCTTTGCTATGTTTCCAACACTCTGTGAATGGATTAATGGCCATGCAATAGGAGGAGCTGAAAGCTTTAGATTAGTGGTGTCAAAATCCTTTCCCTGGTAGAACCCTGTTTATAGTACAACATTGGGATTAACATCTTAGCGCTGTATGAAGAGGCAGCATGGAATAACACCACAAGGAACCTAGGTGAAAAATATCAACCGTTTTTGGCTACAGAAGAAAAATTAAAACATGAGGGAGCATTTGAATAGGTCTTCACTGATTAAAATGAGGAAAACAAATATGTTTTTACACAGATGATTGACATATCTTTCTCCCATGAAGCAGGGGTCTCCAACCGTGGCAACTTTAAGCCTGGAGGACTTCAACTCCCAGAATGCCCCAGCCAGCTTTGCTGGCTGGGGCTTTCTGGGAGTTGAAGTCCACCAGGCTTAAAGTTGCCAAGCTTGGAGACCCCTACTCCATGGAGTATGTTCTTGTTAAATATATCAAAAGTGCACTACATATCTGAAAGTGGAACTTTTTGCCTAACTACTTTCTGCACCTTTCACTTTTGCCTTTGCAGATGGAGAGGAGACTATATTAATAACTAATCGGAGTTGTCATTATCAACATTATCAACATCTTTATCACTTGTGGGAAGCCTCCTACTGATGAGTATAGTTTACTTTTCAAATGTGCTGACCCTGCCGGTTTAGAACCAAGCAGAGCTCTCTGAAGAGTTTGCTTATTTCCCTGGGGACTCATTTGCCTCACCAGTAAGTATGTCTTATCTCTAGACTTCTCCCACATCTAATTTGAGCTGACCACTTAGCAAGAGCTGCACCACTTCCCACAGCGGCAGAGCTTATCTTGAGAGGATACAAAAGTACCTGCCAAATAGACAGGGCTGATGGACCAGATCACAAGTCCTTGCACCACCTACATGCCTTCTAGAGCACCCATCAACGAAGGGGTCCTTCCCAAGAGGCAGGCATATTTTTTAACAGGCTTCCTTACCTATAAAAATGATTCTGCAACCCAACAAGAAAAACACAGACTTCAGAGGATAATTAGAACTGCAGAAAAAATAATTGCTACCAACCTGCCTTCCATTGAGGACCTGTATACTGCACGAATCAAGAAGAGGGCCGTGAAAATATTTACAGACCCCTCGCATCCTGGACATAAACTGTTTCAACTCCTACCCTCAAAACGACGCTATAGAGCACTGCACACCAGAACAACTAGACACAAGAACAGTTTTTTCCCGAAGGCCATCACTCTGCTAAACAAATAATTCCATCAACACTGTCAAACTATTTACTGAATCTGCACTACTATTAATCTTCTCATAGTTCCCATCACCAATCTATTTCCATTTATGACTGTATGACTATAACTTGTTGCTGGCAATCCTTATGATTTATATTGATATATTGACCATCAATTGTGTTGTAAATGTTGTACCTTGATGAACGTATCTTTTCTTTTATGTACACTGAGAGCATATGCACCAAGACAAATTCCTTGTGTGTCCAATCACACTTGGCCAATAAAAATTCTATTCTATTCTATTCTATTCTATTCTATTCTATTCTATTCTATTCTATTCTATTCTATTCTATTCTATTCTATTCTATTCTGCCCTAGCAGATCTCTTCCTTTGCCTGTTTTTAAATATTTTTGAACATAACTTGCTGCTGAATTTCCTAAACTTGCTTCAAAGTAAATTGTAGAAACTGACCATAACAAAATATTATTTAGTTACACGTTTTAAATCTCAATGCTGAGAAGAATCTCAACTGTGCTAAGTATTGAAATTTATTGACTCCATTAATTTATCTTATGGGATTGTTCCTAGCGTAGGTCTCAGATAGTTGCAGGATATGTTTGTTTTTTGATGTGATGTGTTTTGTTCATCGGCTAGATTATTTTGCAGCCTAATGTTGATGAAGGCTCAGAGAAAGTAACTAGCCCAAAGTCGACTAAGTTGACTAAATCCAGTTCCATGACTAAAGGAGGACTAGAATCAGAGGCCCAGACTTCTAATTGATTTGGGCCCTTGGTACAAGTTTTATATCACATGATTTTGATAGGCAGGCCAAGTTCATAAATCTCTAGAAGCCAACCATCTCAAGTAGTAAAATCACCACTAAGGTGACAATTTTGTTTAATTTTCTCATCCACTCAAATTACCAAGGTAAGAATTCATCTTTATGGAATCTCTTTCATAAATTATCATTCCAGTGGTAACCTTCTCATAACCAGCTGCTATATCCTACTACAAGGATTATTTTCACTAGTAAGTGCCCTTGCCATCCATATCTAATTCCTCTCCTATCTGCTTGCTTTTTTCTGCCACCCGTGTTGATTCTTTGACTCTCTGCTCCTCTCCCCTTACCGGCAGCATGAAATGTTTTTATGTGCTAGTTTTTCCTTTTCTTAAAATGTTTGTGAAACTGGCAGTACACTAATACTTATAGGCCATAAGTAGAAAAAAGGAACCATAAATAGTGATAGTGTGATTTTATACTGCTTGTAAGAAGCAATAAGATCTAGATATCAGCTCTTCTAAGATGCAACAGATAAGGAGCTAAAGTTTTTCCCCCCTAAAATAATTTTTTTAATGAATCCTATATAACAAATCCTAGAGTAAAGATAGATACCAAAAAATGATAGACAATATATTACTGTTAAATCATATATTTAAGCAAATTTAAGCAGTTAAGCAGCAACAGAATTGATTTCTCTTCAAAGTTATTAGCAAGTATTCTTTTGAAGCAGGTATTTCAAGACTCGAGCAAAAGAATGAGAAGATAATGGATGTGGCTTTTGAACAGAAGCAGAGGATAATTTTTATGGTAATTTCATTAGTTCTCAGTATTTAGATTTAAATTACAGTCATGTGAAAAAGGAAGTACATCCTCTTTGGGTTCTAAAGTTTTACATATCAGGACATAGCAAAAATCATCTGGTCCTTAGCAGTTCGTAAAAACAGGTAAAAATGCAACCTCAGATAAACACCATCACATGACATATTACACCATGTCATCATTTGATTTTCAAAAAGAAAGCCTGGTCTGCTGCCTCAATCACAATGCAGCTTATATATTTGGTCTCTAAAAAGAAAGATCTTTGCAACATAATAATATAAATAATAACAACCAAGAGTACATTGGGAAGTAGAAGAAGCCTTCCCCCAGTATACATTACCAATACAGGTAGTCCGTGATTTACAATGGCAATGGAGCCCAGAATTTCCATCACTAACCAATGTGGTCATAAAATATGACAGCATTGCTTAGTGACAGTAATCCCAGCAGTCCCAGGTACCATCATTAACCCAAACCCACAGTCCTTAGGCTGAGGCAACTTCCTGCCAACTTCCCACAACCAAAATCAGTGGTGAAGCTGGAAGAAAGTTGCAAGTCTCACCAGAGGTGGGTTTCAGCAGGTTCTGAACAGTTCTGGAGAACTGAGAGTGGAAATTTTGAGTAGTTCGGAGAACTGATAGTAAAAATTATGACTGGCCCCACCCCCATCTATTCTCTGCCTCCTAAGTCCCAGCTGATTGGGAGGAAATGGGGATTTTGCAGTAACCTTCCCTTGCCATTCATTCATTCATTCATTCATTTATAATTTAATTTCTATACTGCTCTTCTCCCGAAGGACTCAGGGCATATTAAAAACACAGAATACAAACAACCAATTTAAAACAAGTTAAAACGAAATATTTAGTAGGCCAAATCAACTAAAATGGTCATAGACCGACATAAAACCCATTTAAAATTACAATTTAAAATTTCACTTAGGCCAGTCCCGCACGATGGAATAATAAGGTCTTAAGTTCACGTTTGAAGGTCCGGAGGTCGGAGAGTTGGCGCAACCCCAAAGGCAGCTCATTCCAAAAGGCCGGTGCTGCCACACAGAAGGCTCTCCCCCCCGCCATGCCCACCAAGCCATGCCACGCCCATCAAGCCACACCCACAGACCTGGTAGTAAAAAAAAATTTGAAACCCACCACTGAATCCCCACCCTGGCAGGTAGGTAGGTGGTTGCTGAGGGAGAAAGGGAGGGTCAGGTATGGGATGCAAGGGGATATGTGAGAAGTGTGGCAGAGGTCGGGTGCACGAGTGTATGTGACAGTTGTGACACAGGCTGGGGAGGGTGGAAGGTCTAGGGGATATGAGGAAGGTCTAGGGGATGGCCAAGTGCCAAGATTGTGATCATGTGACTGGAGATGCTGGGATGGCTGGAATGCCAAGGACTGTTTGTCACCATGATTCAGTCACCACCATTATAACTTTGCTGAATGAATGGTCATAGGATAATAATAAATAATAAATATTATTATTATTATTATTATTATTATTATTATTATTATTATTATTATTATTATTAATAATAATAATAATAATAATATCCATTCCAATGTTTAAAAGCAGATCATAAACTCACTGTATCCAAGGGCCAGGTCCTTTGAGACCTGCAAAAGCAAAATAGAATTGGAACCACCAGGATTTCTGGGGAAGCTATTCTGGAGGGCATGCTCTAACTTAATTATGAACTTTTTTTTTTTTTGAAGTGGGGGAAGAATAGTTGAAAGAACTTATTAATACTTGCTGAAAGTGTTCCAACAGTCAAAAGCAAGCTTTGCCCATTGGATATAGTTGGGCTTTTTTTTTTTTTTTTTGAACATATGAGGGGATTCTTACAAAATGGTGTGAAAGTGTGGTCAAGTCCCAAATATCAAATAAGAAGGCAAATAGGTGAGGTTGATACCTGTCTCCATTTTATCCCTCAGGATAAAATTTTCTTTTCCCGGGCAGATGAGAACATGCCCAAGCAAAGCACTTAGGTGAAACTATTCACCATTTCTATTTAATAAGAAAGTTACAGGAACTGTGTGAGAGGCCCAGAGGCATTCTTGTAAGTAAAGATGAGACTACGTACAGCATGCTAGCTTCCCATGTACTGATTTAAAGTAAAAGTATGTCAAAAACATACAAATTAAAATCAAATTAGGTGGGGAGATTTTTAAGTGCCAAAGGTATCCACATGCTCTCAACAGATGATATATTACTGATGATCTTTCACCAAGCTATTTACCACATTAAAAGGCATATATTCTATTCTTGAATGTTCTTCTCCACTGTACTTGACACAATAATTGATTGTCCCCCCCCCCAGGATAATTTATACAGTCCAGTTAACTTCCATCTTCATGAACACATTTTTCCTAAATGGTATTCCTCTCATATACTTCAACATATTTCCACCTCTCCAGTTTGTTGCCAGTTAGTCACCTTTCCAAAATCTGTGACTTTGTGATGTTCTTCTAATTTTTCAATTTTCTCTGTTCAGCACAAACTCATTTTCTCTTTGAGGTTAATCACTTAATCCTCTCGTTATCTTCCTGCTTATTCTTTGTTATATCTGACCCTGTAACCTCAACTTTTCAACCAACCAACCAACCAACATGGATAAAAATCGATGATTTAGATTTATAAAAATGAGTTTGTTTCTTCAACTGCACTTTTCTCATTATTCATGAAACCCTGCCTGCTACTTAGTTTTTACAATAAAAATGTATCTGAACTAATTAACTTACCTCATCTCTTCCTGTTCATTAGCATTCTTCAGCAATATAGTTCACTTATTATTACAAACCATTTAAACATACATATAGAGAGACATGACAAAAAAGCAACTTCAAACACTATGAAATCACAAAGAAGCTTGAATAAAAAAATTTTTTGTACGAAGGTTGATTGTCTTACTAAAATTTAACCTCACGTGTCTGGATTAGGACAACAATACATAGATTTAGTAAGTCAAAATGTGTACACAGAATCTGGTGCATTATTGTTCATCTTCCAATCTAATTTTATTATAATGAACCTTTCACATAATTTTACGTACAGCAATGTCAACAGCATAGTTCATTTTGTTCATGAGTTATAATATAAGCAGTGGAAATAAAATACTTTTATTTATGTGTAATATAAGAATAAAAGATGGAACACACAACTTTGTCAAAAAAGTTTTCTGAACATAAATATTGGAAACCATGTTCAAATTGTGCTGTTAAATTATAATGGAAACATTTCTTCCTTCATGAATCATGCTATTGCTTTGCTGCAAATCCAACTGCATGCTTTGGGAGAGTATTCTCACAAAACAATTCAAAGCTAACATAAATTACAAAACAATAAAGGCTACAACAAAAAGTAGGAATAACTTCTACATGCAAAGACCACATTTAAAAGGGAAAGCAAAGACACTTAAACCACATAATCACACAGAAGCAAGATGCAAGAGTGATCGTTGGATATTTTTCTACTGGTAAATAAAGCCAATTCTCACCGTTCTGAACAAAATGGCTGAACTAAGAGCATCTGATTGGCTATGCCCAAATACCCTCCTCCTCATCCTATTGGTTGAGAGAAGACAAGTGGGGGGGAAGCACCAGAGAAGCATGGGAATGAAATAAAGATCTGGTTAGTATTTAAATCATTCAAAGGAATAATGTAATAGGAAAGGGAGCACTATTTTAGCATACTTTTCTATTCTACTGTTCTGAATCATTGTATGTTTGGATAATTTACTTATTCATGATAATCTAAATATCATTATAGCATATTTTATGAACTAGAATGGCTAAAACCTCATTAATCTCCCCAGGCCATTGAGAACTATAGTGGAAAAATCCATGAGTTCTTAGTTTTCTTTGAGCCAGTATTAATATTTTCAGTAAGCTGGCCATCTTATATTACTGCTAATGTTTTTCCAGTTAGAAAGTTCTCTTGCATTAGCTATTGTGTTTGCTAAGCCATTTGATATCATCCAAATCATGTTTTAGTTTAGTCAGCAACATAGAAAGCTAGCCCATGCATCAGAAATTATAAATTAATTTCTTTTACATCAAGTTTTACTAAACTTGTAAGGTAGGAACCTATGATCATTTAGTTAAAAACTGAGATTTTGCCATGGGGAAGGCAGCCAATCTCCCTTAGAATAAGCAATAAATCACAGATCTTATCTGAGCATATGTATTTCCAAAGGAAGAGGCAGTTTCAAATAGTCCTCACATATAATTATAAGATTTGATGAAGTGTCTAGAAAATTCTGATCTACTTTATCTACAATTACTTTTATTAGATCATTAGTTTAATTTCCTTGAATGTGATAACATTTTGTTGTACTGTCTGTTACACTACATTCTGATTACCTGAATGACCTAGTACAATTTTATATTTTCTTTTATTTGAAGTAGACACTAATTAATTTAGCTATTTATTTAGTCATACAATTTGTTAGTCATCATAATAAAGATAAATTCTACTGTATTTCCCAGAAAATAGGACATGTCCCAAAAATAAGGCCAAGCCTGATTTTTGGGATGGGCATAAATATACACCCTCCCCCGAAAATAAGCCCTAGTGAAGGGGAGGGCGTGGCCAGCACAGGAGGCAGCCCTTCCCTTCCCTTGTCAGCTCAGGGCTTCTCAGCCTCTTAATGCCCGCTCAGGCCGCCATTCACAGCTGATTCACGGGTGCCATTCAGGCCGTCGCCTCCAGCAAGCATGGCTGCTTTTGCAACCAATTTCAGTTGCAAAACAAGACAGAAGCCAAGTGACGCACCCCACACGCCTCCCACCTTCCTTACCTATTGGTGACAGTCACAGCAGGCGATTTTGTCCACGGAACAGCTGCCTCATGG
Organism: Ahaetulla prasina; assembly: GCF_028640845.1. NCBI lineage: Eukaryota > Metazoa > Chordata > Lepidosauria > Squamata > Colubridae > Ahaetulla > Ahaetulla prasina. The sequence goes on along the minus strand of NC_080545.1, from coordinate 83,723,879 downwards.
GTGCCGCTCTGGCCAGTGCCTCCAGCAAGCACGGCCATTTTTGCCATGGATTGCAGCCACTTCTGCAGCAGGAGGCCAAGCGATGCGCCCTATGTGCCTTGCGCCAGCCTTCCGAAGGGTACTGTAGCAGCAGCTATCCACAATTTTTTTACCCTTATTTCGTCCTGACTGTACTAGGCCACGTGGGTCGGGACGAAATAAGGGTTATAAAATTGTGGATAGCTGCTGCTATGGTACCCTTCGGAAGGTCAGCGCAAGACACGAGTCTCCTGCTGCAGAAATGTCTGTGTCTGAGAAGCGCTTTTGGGAGAAAAAGCAAAGAGGAAGCGATCACTTGCAAACCCCCGCCCTGCTCCCGCCTCTCTGCCGGGCGACTCCCGGCAGCCCCAGACGCCCAAAGCCTGCGCCTGCCTGGCTCTCTTTTCCACAGTGCCCAACTCTTTATCAAGGGGGGTGGAAGAGAAGCGAGATGCATGGAGCAAGACAGAGCTCGCTCCTCTTGCGGTCTCTTCTCCCTCTCTCACCGGGCATGGCAGGGCTTCCTGTCCAAATTGGATGCAATTTGGGGTGACAGGTGGGGGGGCGTTGGGGAGACATGAGATGTGTCTTACCTGCCTTGTCGCTGTGTCGCGTGTCTCACCGTTGAACTCGCGAGTTCAATCAAACTTCTTGAACTTGTGAGAAGTTTGGTTTTACTCTACAATGTGTTTGTCTGCAGACAACGGTGAGACAAGCAACAGAGCTACAAGGCAGGTAAGACACATCTCATGTCTCCCCAACCCCACCCCTCCCCACCTGCCACCCCCAAATTGCATCCAATTTGGGCAGGGGCAGGAAGCCCTGCTATGCCCGGCGAGAGGGGTAGAAGAGACGGCAAGAGGAGCCCCGTCACACTCCATGCATCTTGCTTCTCCCCTGCCCACCTGCCACCCCCCTCGACAGAGACTGTGCTGTGGAAAAGGGAGCTGGGCAGCCACAGGCTTTGGGTGTCTGGGGCTGCTGGAGGCCACCCAGCGGAGAAGCGGGAGCGGGGCAGGAGTTTGCAGGCGAGGGGGATGGATGGGAGGTGGACGAGTGCCAAGAACGTCAGGGAGATTCTCACCTTTGGTTGCCCCAGTGAACAGCTGACGAGCAGTTGTGTTGTGCTGCCACAGCAGCGCAACACAGCAGCAGCCATGAGGTGGCCACACTCACCACCTCCTCCAGCCCCAAAATAATAAGACCCCCCCAATAATAAGGCCAAGCCCTTATTTCAGGGTTCAAAAAATATAAGACAGGGTCTTATTTTCAGGGAAACACAGTATTATTATACAAACAATCAGTCCACCAATACAATCCCAAAAAGAGTTCTGAAACAATGAAATCTAATGATTTACTTGGTGAGAATTCTAATTTTATAAAAGAAAAGGAAAATCATGATGTAACTGCAACAAACAGTTCTTCAATTCTATTTCAGAAGAATTGATCCTGGTTTTAGATACAATTAAAAAATGGGCATATTTCAGTAGTAACAGATTAGTAAAAAGAAAAAAAAAAGGAACAACTATAATCTTACCTGGTCTGGGGAGGGTTTATGATTAGTTTGATTGAAATGAGATGATTTCAGATTATCATCTTCATAATTATCTGCCATCAATTTCATGCGATTCTGAGTCTACAAAACAGATAAACAGGAAATTTTAATTTCATAAAACATTAATTTACATGTTTTCATCTATAATATATATTCATTTCATTACATTAATAAGTTCATTACATTACTACGTGTCAGGCGTGTCTAAAGAATGATTAGACGCAATCTAGTCAAAGTTCAGTTCTTTATTTGAATATACCATATAGAAAAAATCTTGTCAGATTAAGCCTATACTGGCCTCACCTAATGGCTATATCCTGGGAGATTCTAGAGCAGGGGTGTTAAACTCGTGGCCTGCGGGCCGGATGCGTCATGCGCTGGTCACGCCCACAACTGGTTTAGCAAAGGAGCAAAAAGTCACAATATGTTACGTGACACTGCAGATGATGCGTGTTTGACACTCCTGTTCTAGAGAATGGCTATCCCGAATCTCTTTTGCTGCCTCTTGTCTCACCCCACTCCTTGGAATATGCTCCCTCCTACCCAGAAATCTGCTGTAGTCCATTAGGTAGGTTTAATAACAGAGTAGAACTTTCCTATTACATACACCACTTTATCCCGAGTAGTAGTATAGTATAGTATAGTATAGTATAGTATAGTATAGTATAGTATAGTATAGTATAGTATAGTATAGTATAGTATAGTGTATATATGTAGTATATATACTACATATATACACTACATATATGTAGTGTATATATGTAGTATATATATAATACTATATATATAGGTCTTTGGTTGTTCGGGTTTTCTCCTGTGTAAAATTGGAAGTGTCTTGGCGACGTTCCGACGAAGTCTCATTCGTCATCTTCAGGCTTCAGCTTCGTGCTTCTGGGAGCAATGTGTGATTGCAGCTGTTTCTTCCTTTTAACTGCTAGTGGGGGTTTGAACTGATTGGGTGGGAGTTTGGCTGTGCTCTGATTGGCTGGGGGTTTTTTTGTGCTCTGATTGGCTGGGGGTGTGTCCTGTTTGGGTGGGGGCTTGGTTGTGCTCAGTTTAGTCTGTGTTGCAGAGGGACTTGAGCTGGTGAGCTGCATAGCTGTTGTTTGGCTTTGTGGTCGTGCTACATCTTCATAGTTGGTGTCAGTCTGCTGCATGTATGGATTGGAGGGGTTTGAAATGGCTAATGTTGCAGCTGCGGTCTGGCTTCTGGTCCTTGGTCGTGCTTCATGATCAGTGTGGGTTTGGGTCTGCTTTCTGGGTGGATGTGCAGTGGTGACATCCTGTGTGGACCTCGTGAGTGTGGGTCTGGTGTCATTCCTCGTGTTAGGGACTCGTTTGTCAATAAGGGCAGGTTTCCAAATGGCTGGTAGGCGGGAGGTATCATCTCGTTTGTTCATGCTGTGTGGGCGTTTTTCTATCTCAATGGCTTCTCTGATTATTCTGTTGTTAAAGTGTTCAGTTTTGGCGATAGTTCTGGTCTTTTTAAAGTCAATATCATGTCCTGTGACTTTAAAGTGTTGGACCAGGGAAGAAGTTGGTTCCTCTTTTTTGACTGAGTTCTTGTGTTCTTCAATGCGTGCACTTATTCTTCTGTTGGTTTGTCCAATGTATGTGGAGGGGCAGGCGGTGCATGGGATTTCATATACTCCTTGATTTTCTAACTCAATTTTGTCTTTGGGGTTTCTTAGGATGGTGGATATTTTTTGGTTTGTGCAGAATGCTGTCTTGATGTTGTGTTTGTGGAGGATCTTGCTGATTCTGTCTGTGGTGCCTTTTATATATGGGAGGAGGGCTGTGCCGTTTTCTTGTTCTCTGTCTTGGATTTTAGTCTTGGATTTTATATATATTGGTGAGATGCTACAACAGAACGTTGGCATTCAAGGTAGTCTAAAAATCAGCGATCCTACTTTGCATAGAATAGCATGAACATGCTTTTGGTAAAACAGCAGTTATGGCAATTGGCTAAAATAGTTAATGGAACAGAGTGTGTAAAAAGAATTAATGGATACACATTTCACATCAGGATTCAAAACAAGTATTTCAGCTCCCAGGGTATCAATTATTTCAGAATTCAAAATAGCTATTTTGGAACAAAGAAACTTTACCAGCAAAATTAAGTTAGAGTGCTGAAGAAACACACATTTATATCAAATGGTTCCAGGCCATCTCAACAAATACATTTGAAAAAACACATTACAACGGTTAATTGATAAGGTATTTATATCCTGCTTTGAAGAATCACTTTGTTTTCCTTTCCCTTCTGTTCTTCTGCTTCACACCAATTTAAATCTCATATCGATTCAGCCACTTCATGTATCTGGTGAAGTGAGCTGTAGATCTCGAAATTTTATTTTTTTAATAGAATTTGTTACTCTTCAGCAAATTGTTGAGAAAGGAATAAAATGAAGAAGGATTAAGACATATGCTGATTTAGACATAATAGACTTGAACAGAATGTTCCGGGCAAATAAGAGGTTAAAAATTAGTTTTACTAGGATTGAATCCTGATAAAATGAATCTATATTGGTACAGATAGTCCTCGACATAAGACCACAATTGAGCCCAAAATTTCTGTTGCTAATTGATACATTTATTAAGTAAGTTTTGTCCCATTTTACGATTTTTCTTGCCACAGTTGTTAAGTGTATCACTGCAGTTGTTAAGTTAGGGACACGGTTGTTAAGTGAATCTGGCTTCCCCATTCACTTTGCTTGTCAGACGGTCACAAAAGGGGATTGCATGATCCCAAGACAATGCAACTGGCATAAGCCAGTTATGAAGCATCCGAATTTTGATCATGTGACCATGGAGGTGCTGCAATGGTCATAAGCGTGAAAAACAATCATCAGTCACTTTTTCCAGTGCTGTTATAAACTTTGAACAGCCACTAAATGAACTGTGTTAAGTCAAGGACTACCTGTAGTTAAGCATGCATGAGAATAAATGGAAACTTTAGTGGACAGTTCTAAATTGAACTGTGAGTAAGGCAAAATGTGTAGTGCTCCTTAGGAATTTGATGTATTTAAAGATTAATGTAGCCTTTAACTCTTCTATCCTGGCGGAACATTTCAAATATTTTTTAGGTTTCAGAGGATCTTTACAGAAAAGTGGTATCTATAGCTAGCATTCCACAGTGAGCAAAGTTCAAAAACAATGTTTATTATTCTTTTTACCATTATCTCTTGTAGAAACCCCAGCGAGCTCTCCTGGTACAAGAATTCCACAGAAGCTCAGTTGAGAAAGGCTAGATTAATACATATTAACCTTTTCTTGATGGCACAAGTGTGTGGGGATTTGAAAATGTGTGCATTTTTGTATGTAGACACCATTTTGTCATCTGAGTAATCAAATGATTTACAGAGAATGCAAATAAGGAGTATGGATCTAAACGTGTCAGAGAACAATGGAGTTGTACTCAAAGAGGAAAATTAAGTGGATGGTTGTAAATTAAACATAAATACTGAAAAATTAGAAGAAGTGGATATAGGTATATTCCAGCACACAACTGAGGGAAAAATAGTTTTCATAGAATGACAAGTCACTATTGCAAAATTAAGAAACTGATAGTTTTTCATAAAACGCCAGATTACGAAAGGCCCTCATTAGTATTTAGGATAAGTAGATTTTGACATATTGGCACAAGAGTCTTGTGAATTGAAATCAGTATTAGATTAAATAATCAATGTAATGTAAGAGCCAAATAAATATATCTTCTCAATGTTTAGAAATTCTAAAATTCAAAACTATTTTCTGCTGACAAAGCCCTGGAGGCAATTTGTTACAATAGCTTCTTAAGGATAATATTTTAAAAATAGTGCCTGAATATTTGATGGGTTTATTTCACAGATAAGTATTGTTGTTAATAAAATAAATACGAATTCTTATCTACAGCAAATGATTTTATTGTATGTATCTGGCAATCATCAAGTTTGAGTAAGTCCATGGATAGTGTACTATCTGGATGACGACAATCAAAAACGTGAAAGCAGGCGATAATTTAGGTATAATTTAAGAAATAACAGCTGCAATTATGGACTGACTAAATTGTTCAAAAAGTGAAGATAGCAACTGACTGAAATTTCAGGACAAACATTATAGTTAACACACCATAATTGGCCCATTCTAATTTCCCAGTCTTGCCTCGAAAGGACAAGGAGAGAAATATGTTTTTTCAAGGACACATACATTTGAATGTATAGTCCTAGCTACAAAATATGTTATATTGCTATAATAGACAGGTATCGTCATAGAAAAAAAAACTTCAGGATTTATAAAAGTAAAAGTAAAAAATGAATAAGTTCTACCAATATTCATAAAATAGAATTGATTTTTTTCTGGCAGAGGATCAATAAAGCTATGTTGAGAGATGGAGCCAATTTTCATTTATTTAACTTTTAAGGGCTTTGTATTTAATTGAAATATTATTGTGAGGCTTTTTATATGAAATATTTCAGACAACACTGCATTACCTTGACTTTATTTTTGGAAAAATTATATGTACTCATAAAATACAACATAACATAAGCACACAGTGTTACTAAGAAAAGCAAAAGAATAAGGAAAATTACTTTGTAGAACTTTGTTCTCATAGACTTTCCTGTCTGTTTTATCTTATTTCACTCCGTGGAACTATTCCTATTTACTTAGATCCAGTTACCAGCTGCAGTTAACAATCTTGTTCTACTGTTTCTTGGTTGGGCATCTGAATGATTACTAAATTCTGTGGGAAAGAAATAAGGGACACTAAAATGCCCACATTATGCTCTTTGCAGAGAGGAAAGCCCAAATTATTCTCACATATGTACATTGCACATGTGAACATAAAAATTAAAATAGATGGCTGATAATATTTTGGTCATGTCATACAGAGGAATTCACTGGAAAAAGCAATTATGCTTGGAAGAATTAGTAGTAAAAGAAAACCAGGCCACCAAGGAACATGATGGTTAAACACCATCAAAACTGACACTAGCCAAAGCATAGGTAAAGGTAAAGGTTCCCCTCACACATGTGCTAGTCGTTCCTGACTCAAGGGGGTGGTGCTCATCTCCGTTTCAAAGTCGAAGAGCCAGCACTGTCCGAAGACGTCTTTGCGGCCATGTGGCTAGCATGACTAAACGCCAAAGGCTCACGGAATGCTGTGACCGTCCCATCAAAGATGGTCCTATTTTTCTACTTGCATTTTGTACGTGCTTTCGAACTGCTAGGTTGGCAGAAGCTGGGACAAGTAATGGGAGCTCACCCCGTTATGCGGCACTAGGGATTCGAACTGCTGAACTGCTGACCTTTCGATCGACAACTGTGTCCCCAGCCAAAGCACAGAACAACTCAAAGAAGTAATGTAAGATCAGAAGACGTGGAGATACCTAGCTGGAAAAGACTGAATGGATAACATCATCATCATTAATGACATATACATCATAAAGTCAGACCGTTAAACAACTTTCAGATGTGTAGACTTCAGCTCTCAGAATTCTCAGCAATAGTCATACTGGATAGATGTGGACTTTCCACCCTTTCAAGACCACCTTCCATTTTCTCTAATTGAATGATCTTGCAGTATGACTTAGTATGTTCAAGTGGACTGATTAGGAGATGCATGCTAAAGATATGAACCTCTTAAACTCAGAGGAAGAACAAATACCTGTTTGAATCCTCAGATTGTTATTAAGGAAATGGTGAGGTTAGGGAGGAAAAAAAGGAACGTGGTTCTCTAGTACATTTTACAAATTTATTAGAAACTATTGTTATAAATTTGAATCTAATAGTAGTTGCTACTCCCTTATTATCTCACTTCATCATAATGAACCAGGATGTTTTTGTTTCTCAGATAAAACTTGGATGAGTTACTAAATATAAGTGACATGCTAAAGAAAATTAAAATATTGAGAATGGATAAGCAACGCAAGACTCTAAAGCCCTTTCACCAAATAACTTTTTATAAAGCCAGAATGAAAGTCCTTGGAATGGAAAATTTATTGGTTTTCTGTTCCCCTTCTTTGTCTCTAGCCCATCTGCTCCCTTTCCTTTCCAGAAAAATGAAAGTGGTAGAAATTTGACAGCATGAAAATGGGGTAGGAGGCTGAGAAAATAGATTTACATTTATTCAGCTCTGAGGGTTTGCCGTTTTCTCCACTTATGTATCTGTACACTTCACATTTCATATATAATGTTAATGTGTTATCCAGTCTAGGTTATGGAAATAATTACAGCTGGAAAGCTAAAATAAACACAAACTAATCTTGAATTGATGAGGATCGGTTTTCATTGAAAGATAAAGTCTTCCAGTTCAACCTTAACTCCTGGTGATTTTATGAACACAGCCAAATAGCTTTTTTCACAACAGAAACCGGTTTGTCACTGACTTCTCCTTTATAATCCTGCAGATTACTGATGAACCCCTTGCAAGCACTAACCAGAACAACCCTATTATAAAAGGCAATTAACACAATCCGTGACTCTTGCATTTTAATGTACTGGGAAATGAAACTATTATTCTTATTTTTTATGTCCTTTTAACTTAGCCAATTATTAGAATCCACTGATTTAAATCGTGACTTAAAATAGTAAGCACTAGTAAAAAATAACAAAGCAAAATAAATAAATAGTATACATTAAGATTTAGAAAAAGAAAATAGAAAGTAAAAATGTAAAAGTGTCTGTTCAGAGTAACATAAGCACTTAGCTATAAATTAACCATACAAATAATTTGGAGTAGAGGAAAATTTTTGCTTGATATTTAAATTGCTTGGCACCTGCTGATATGGGTCTAAGTAAGTAACAAAGTGTTTCTGTCGTAATTAAATTCTTCCCTTTTGAAAATAAGTATTTTTCCTTTATTAAATTGTGAAGGATTGTAAAAGCAACCTATAATCTGATATTAGTCACATAGAATTGCATTTATTCTTGATTGGTAGGTTATTTTTTATGTCTCGGATGCATTTTCTGGTACTGCAGATAGCAATAACAATAGCACTTATATACTGCTTCATAAAGGAATGAGGTGGCTTAGTGGCTAAGACACTGAGCTTGTCGATTGAAAGGTCAGCTGTTCAGTGGTTTGAATCCCTAGTGTCGCGTAACGGGGTGAACTCCCATTACTTGTCCCAGCTTCTACCAACCCAGCAGTTCAAAAGCAGGTAAAAAATGCAAGTAGAAAAATAGGGACCACCTTTGGTGGGAAGGTAACAGTGTTCCGTGCGCCTTTGGCATTGAGTCATGCCAGCCACGTGACCACAGAGACGTCTTCGGACAGCACTAGCTCTTCAGCTTTGAAACGGAGATGAGCACGGCCCCCTAGAGTTGGGGACAACTAGCACATATCTGCGAGGGGAACCTTTACTTTTACCTTACTGCTTCATAATGCTTTCCAGCTCTCTCTTAAGGCGTTTACAGAGTCTGCATATTGCCTCCAACATTCTAGGTCCTCATTCCACCGACCCTGGAAGGATGGAAGGCTGAGTCAACCTGGAGACAGTGAGGATCAAACCCCTGGCAGTTGGCAGAGTTAGCCTGTAGTACTGCATTCTAATCACTGCGCCACCACAATAAAGCCCCCCCCCCCCAAACCTAAAGTAAAATCTCACTTTAAAGAACCAAGTTGAATTTCCATTTTCCCAGCGTAAAGAAGCAAAGCTGAAGAAAACTTGGTGCTGAAGGATGAAATGCAGGGATGTTTTGTAAAGGCCTTCTGGACATAATTCAGTGACATTAGACTGATAGTGCAAGTTGCCACTTTACAGCTGGATGTGCTCACAGAGGCTAGTTGGAAACGTCTCCATTTGAAGGCAGCAGTTAAAATGAGATTTTTCCTGGGAATTGTTTTTGTCTGCTTATAGAACAAGGCAGAGCTAATTAGAGTGGCATTTAGTAAAAAGAGTAAGATAAAATTAGGAATTTGAAAATAACTGCTTTAAGTGAAATATGCTTAAATCTTGAACAATCTTTATTATTTTACAACTTTGCATAAATACACGAGGCATAGTGTTACTAGAGAAGAATAATTTGATCTTAAAATGTAACCTATGTAATATTGAAAGACAACATTTACTTTATGTACGCATGTGTATGCACGTATAATTTATAAATTGTGTATATATAAAATATACAATATAATGTACAGATATATATTTATATCTATATAATAAAGTAATACTTCCAAATTAACAATGCCAAGGCAGGCCTAGGTTGACTAATAATTTGTTTCCTTTCCCAAGAATAAAGAAAAAAAAACCTGGATAAATGAATGTTTCTTGGTTTCTGATAAGGAAGAGTAATGGCAATTAAGAAGAAGCTATTCATGCTTTGGCACAGCAATGAACTTTTTTCACTATTCATCTTTGTTGAGAGGTTTTCTTTCTTTCCCTGTTTTCTGGAACATTTAGATTTGTTACTGTGATGCCAAAAATTAGACACTGTACACTTCCAAAATAAGCTGTGAGAAACTATTTTACAAATATAGCTACAGAAGGAGGTCAAACAGTATTAATATAAAATTGGTTACGGTAATGTTCTAATCTTCTGCAAAAAAATATGATGATGTAACAGGATGAGAAGTAATTCTGACAAATCTATTAATGTCTCGAAAACTTTGTCAAGAAACCTCTAAACTAATAGGATAATTATTTTATTGAAAATAGCAGCTTATGGTATGATATAACTCAAGTTCTTTTGATTTCCATGTTCCTATACAGATCAGGAATATAAAGCAGACTACCAGCAGATTATCTTGAACAGAATATTTGCTGTTTATTTGCACACTTTAACAATTTGTAATCACTCTAACTTACTGGGTTGTCATTTAAGAACCAGTTTAAATTAAATTAAACTAAAAATTAAATATTAACATAGAAGTGGAGTTGTTTCTGCCTTTACTTGTTTAAAATGTTCAAATATTTTAGTGTTCAAGTAAATCGCCCGAGAACAAGAATCAAATTATTTTAAGACAGAGATATGAAAGAAAGTAAGTTAAAAGCTGAATCTAGGGCTATAGAATCTAAGAGGCCTCAAGAAAACTGCAGCTAAAATTAAGATTGCAGTGATGAAGAAAGGTTAGTACACATTTAGTTCATGAATGTGACAGATGGAGAAGATGATGTAGTTGGCCTAATTTAAAAAGTATTATCTATAGGAGAGAAAAGTTGTTTTCTGGTTTCAGTGGACATTTTGTTGTTGAATAATGTAAATTGCATATTTTTAAAAAAAATATCTTCTAGTTTCTTGACTTTTATAAGGCAGTGTTGCCAGTGTTGTGTGAATTTCCACTCCCAGATTTCCACAGCTAGTCTGATAATTGAAAAGAATTCTGAGATGGCCAAGGTTAGGAAACACTTCTGTAGAGCAATCCTGTACTTAAGATACATATCCATATCATAGTCAAATACACTAAAGAAGGAGAAAGTAATAGGTATTAATTTGATATGGCTGGTAAGTAATTTGATGATCAACAATTGATTACTGAGCTTAACACAGACAATTCTGTATCTGTAGAATGGATGTAGACTGTTTCAATGGGCATGTGATAATTTAATAGGAATATGAGTATAAGGGCAGACTACCCTTTGTGGAAGTATCTCAAATAAATGGTGCACATTACAGCTTCTTGTAAGAACCCAGCATTATCCAATCATCATTATCCAATCAGACAGAAATGCCTTTATTGTATCACCATGGAAAAATATTTTCACGATGCCTTTTAGATTAAGCTTTATTGCCCAGAAAGTTTCCGAAGAAAAAACATATGCTTTGTTTTACATTATCATCAAGAGTGCAGTTGGTGAACCATTCTCTCTCTCGCTTACAGTCTGTCAATCAAAGAGTACCTATGTACCTTCCTATGTAGCAGTTTTCTTTTCTATGATAGCCTGCCATCATCTATTTTGGTTGTGGCTTTTCTCCTCCGTGAGGAAAAGAGGAAATAACTCGTCTTTCTTTTACTTCGAAGTCTTGTTCTACTTTTGTTAGAACAGGCGTGTCAAACTTAATTTCATTGAGGGCCAAATCAGGGTTGTGTTTGACCTTTGGGGGCCGTTGGGGCCATGGCCAGCTCAACGTCACTTGAGTTGGAGGTGCCTGTAGCAGTCTGGGCACTCTGCCAGAGAAAATGGCCTTCTGAGCTCTGTTTTTGGGTGTAATGGCCTCCTGAAACCCTCTGCCAGCAAAAACTGAGTCGGGAGGGCTGCGTTTTCGCTGGCAGAGGCACCATGGGCCGGCCCTTTGCTGTTTCCAGGGTGGCCTTGTGGGCCAGATCTAAGCACCCTGTGGGCCGGATCCAGTCCCTGGGCCTTGAGTTTGACATCTCTGTGTTAGAAGAATTTGAGAGCAGGGCGTAACTGATGCTGCAGTGCTGAAGGGACATGCTCTCATTGGGTGACAAGAAAGATAATGCGTATTTACCTCAAAGTAGCCACTGGCTTTATGCTTTTACAAGCACATGTGGAAAAACTATCATGTTTAACTAAATGTATAAACTCAATGCACAACCTCCACTGAAAAACTCTGCGTAATGTTCCTTTATTGCCAGAGACTGAATGTAAAAAGTTTCCCTGGATTACAGATAATCCTGCTCCATCTCTGCTTCAAGCTTTCCATTAACATACTAAATTGTCTGTAAGTTTTCTTTGGAATTGTCCTTCTCTCAATCCTGTCATGAACAAAATAATGAAAATTGAATTTCAATGTCAAATGCCAAAAAGGCAAGGCTATGCTACTGATTTACCATGTTTTAAAGTACATAACAACATATTACGTTTATTTATTTATTTAATTTATTTGGCATCCATCTCATTTTCAAAAGAGACTCTTGATAAGGTGATTTTGTTAGATTTGCCATGCCAAACATCATTTCCTAGGAAATATTAACACTATTCTAGGACATAAATAATTCATTTGAGGCCCAATAGCCACAATATTTTGAAAGATTATTACATATGAAAGGCTCCATAAAGGATCCAAAAAAAATCAGATTTTTTTGCCCCCCCCCCCCCCCGAATGAATGTTACTTATAATTAGATGCTAGATTAATGTTTCCGAATTAATATTTTTAGGAATAATTGAAGAAATTGATGTAACAATGTACAGAGTTTTCAATTTAGTAATATCAATACATAAAGAGGTTCAGAACTATAGCACTATTCAAATATCCTGTTTGTACTAAATGAAAGTATTAAAATATGCTGCATGTATTGTTCAAGGCTATTGATAGCTGTTCATACTCATATTCTATTAAGAACTGTTCATAACATACTATTTTAGAGAAGACTTGGTAGTAGATAACAGTTCACTTAATGTACTTTTATATACTCACAATATTATATGTTAATGTAACTCTTTCATATTATATGTTAATGTAACTCTTTCATTTAATTATATGTTAATGTAACTCTTTCATTTAAGAGTCACCTATGGCAACTCTTTCATTTAAGAGTCACCTATGGCAATATGTCACCTATGGCAATATGGGCAGCATACAAGTTTAATAAATAGATAAATAATTTTATTTTATTATCAAAAAAATAAGAAACTGCTCGAGTAAGTGGGGCATAGTCAAAAGATTTAAACTTTACCATTTAATTATGTCAATGGAGTTGTCAAAAATTTAATTACTTCATATAGATTTTCAAGTCAATTATTTTAATGAGAATAAGCGGAAAGAAAAGATGGTTTATTCTGCCAACTGAAGGGAAGATGAGAAGTACAATTAAATTCACAGGTACAAGATATAGTTCAGCTGTCATGCATACCATGTTTTCCCGAAAATAAGACCCTGTCTTATATTTTTTTGAACCCCAAAATAAGCGCTGGGTCTTATTTTCAGGGAGGTCTTATTATTTTGGGGCACGTGGAGCAAGATGGGGCTTGTCTTGCCGTCTTACCTGATTTCCAGCTCTGTCTCCCTAACCCTAACCAGAGGAAATGGCGGGGACTGGCTGCACATGTGCTTAAATTTTTTTTGGGGGGGGGTATTTTTGGGGAGGGCTTATTTTAGCACATGCGCTCAAAAGCCCAATCGGGCTTATTATCCGGGGATGTCTTATTTTCGGGGAAACAGGGTACTTAAGTAATAACTACCAATATGCATATAATATTTCTTTGCAAACAGATATACTGCAACAAATACACTAAAGCCATTTGAAAAATGGCCTCAATAAGTCTCCTTCTCACTGCTGTCATTGCTGGCTATTGAATGTGCTTTCTCCTCTGGGCATGTCCAAAACAATATTTTTAAACTATCTTCCTAATTGACTCCCATCTTGTTTTTTTAATTTAATTACATTTTTATTTTAACGTACACCAAAACACTGCAAATGAAGAGCATCACAAGGAGTAAAAAGGATACTGCCAAGCAGCCAATGTTAGAAAGATGAAAGAAGAAATTTGCATAGTTTGGGAGTATAGATACTCTTCTAATCTTAAGAAGAGTCATACTAGATGTTATATATCCATATTCATATTTGTATAGAGCAAGAAAAGTGAATGAAATTGGTACGCATGGACAAACAATAGAAATAGAAAATAAAATGAAATTACTTTTCTAATATAGTAAAAAGTGAATCTGAATATGAGTAAAACAATCCTTAACGTAAACGTTCTTGAAGAGTAGCTACCCTAAACTCAGTTAATTATTCAACTATTGTTATTTCTAATACCAATGATCTAAAGAAAGACATCTTAGTTTTATGGTTTTCTACTGTCTCCTACTGAATTCAAGTCCATAATACTGTCCAAAGAGAAGTTGAAATGATGGTGAATACTCTTTCTCTTGCTCTTCTCACCTGCTGGAAGAGACATGGGAATAGGCAGACATCTAAGAGGAACATTTGCAGGCCTGAGAGCTGGCATAAAGAACCCTACTAGAGTATGGGACTTACTCATTAGACGATAGTGATGACCAACTGGCCAAACAAAATGGTGGGGAGTCAGCTACACTACTCAGTTGAATAAGACTCTGCAAGTTGCAAAAAAATGGATTCAAGGATTGCACACATCCTATAGGTACAGGATTCTACCCGCACAAATTTAGAGTTGGCCTTATATTTCAATTGTATAATAGAATTATATCAGCCAGTACTGTCTTTTAACTATGACATTATGAAGACCGGCATTCCAATTTTGCACACTTGAAACTGCAACTTATATCTATTAGCATTTACTATCTGAAACTTCAAAACCAGACTAGCTTCTGTAATGACAGTCCAGGAGGCAGCACTTGACAAGTGAGAATCGTGGAGAGACAATGAGAAAAGGACTTTATCATAAAAGCGCAGTGAAGCAGGCTGAGAGAATTTCAATTGTGTTACATTATCACTCCTTTCACACCCAGTAGCAGGATGCCTGATTCTTAACCAAAGATGTGTAAGTGAATTATTCAGGATCATATGGACTTAGATTTATTCAGCTGCTGAATGTCAACACATTGCCTTAAAAGAAAAATCTTCCTTTAGGCACTAAAGAATTCTTTAAACTGTTCTGAAATTAAGTTAAATGGCAACCAATCTCACGAAGACTAATCAACCTATCTTCAACAGAGCTACTGCTTGTGCTTCTTTGTATATTTGCTTTTATATAGCTGAGTTCAAAGCTACATCAGAATAACAAAATAACGGAGTTGGAGATCTTCTAGTCCAACCCCATTCAGACAGGAGACCCTATCTATCATTCTGGACAAACTGCTGTCTAATCTCTTCTTGAAAACTTCCAGTATGGAGCATTCACAACTTCTGGAGGCAAGTTGTTCCACTGATTAATTGTTCTAACTGTCTGGAAATTTCTCCTTAGTTCTAGGTTGCTTCTCTCCTTGATTAATTTCCACCCATTGCTTCTTTTCTGACCCTGAGGTGCTTTAAGATAGGTTGACTCTCTCTTCTTTGTGGCAGCACCTGAGATATTGGAAAACTGCTATCATGTCACCCCTACTCCTTCTTTTCATTAAATTAAACATATCTAATTCCTGGTACCGTTCTTCATATGTTTTAGCCTCCAGTCCCATAATCACCTTTGTTGCTGTTCTGATATATACTGGTATATCAATTACATATCAGTGATACAGAGGCAGAAAAGATTATCCGTTCCTCAGCCCTCTCTCACCCCAACTCCAGGAACTATTTTTTGCAAGGGGAAAAAACTAGTCCTTTTCCAATACTTCGAAATTCCTGAATTCTAAAGTGATGGGGACTGTTCAGTGTCAGCTTAACACAGGCTGTCTGCAAGAGCCCAGAAACAGCTATGCCTGCACACATGAAGGTCCCTTTGTCTGCACCTTGTAAACACTGCTGATAGCAACATTATTTAAGGAAAGAATTCTACTTGGCCTTGCTATTGTGTCTTTTAGAAAAGTAATAAAATTTGGCTGAATTATAAAACTAGTACTTTCCTTAAGCCTGTTGATTAATATTCCCAAGACCCTTCGCTGTATCTGATGCAGAAGCTCAATGTGGCTAGTTTTCCAGTAGACAAAGGAGATGGCTATGGAAATAAGAGGCATGGGTGTAGCTTATGAACAATATTAGATGTGGATTTCTCCTTGATGAATAAGCACTGCTCATTCACTACTGCTCTCCTTCTTTAGAACCAAGAATTCTGACTTTCATTTTATTCATGTCTTCAGTAACTCAGGAAATCAGGACAGTCCTTAGCCACCTTTTGACTTAACATCTAGATCCTATTCTTCCTCGGACATAATCTTTCAGTACCTAAAAATACCTAAGTATTTTCTTAAGATAGCTAATTATTTGTACTTGAATTAATAGTAATGAAACAATGAAGCTGTCTGGCTTGGCTCTGCAACCAAACAAGACAAACAAGATTTCAACGGATAATTAGAACTGCAGAAAAAACAGTTGCTACCAACCTGCCTTCCATTGAGGACCTGTATACTGCACGAGTCAAAAAAAGGGCTGTGAAAATATTTACAGACCCTTCACGTCCTGGACATAAATTGTTTCAACTTCTACCCTCAAAACAATGCTATAGAGCACTGCACACCAGAACAACTAGACACAAGGACAGTTTTTCCCCAAATGCCATCATTCTGCTTAACAACTAATTCCCACAACACTGTCAAATAATTTACTAAGACTGTATTACTATTATTCTTCTCTTCCTTACTAGTATCTATCTCTTTCTACTTATTACTATAACCATGTTTCTTGTATCTTTCAATTTATATTGCTTTTATTTGTTTCCTAGTACGATCTGATAGCTTATAAGCAACCTTGACTATCATTAAATATTGTACCTTATGATTCTTGATGAATGTATCTTGTCTTTTTATGTACGCTGAGAGCACATGCACCAAAGATAAATTCCTTGTGTGTCCAATCACACTTGGCCAATAAAGAATTATTTCAATTCAATTCAATTCAATTCAATTCAATTCTAAGCAATGAAATTTCTCTCAAATCTGCCAAAAACTTGTAAGAAAACCATTTGATGATTTTGTTTGATGGCATTTTGCCCAGACATGTCAACTTGTCACAAGTTATGAAAAGGGGCAAAACAAAACAAAAAACCTACCCTGATTTTCCTGCTAGCTATGTATAATAAAATTTGTGACCCTATTGGGGATTGAATGACAGTAACTTTCAAAGTTACTTTCAAAGTAACTTTGAAAGATATTTTTGCAAAAATCAATTAGCAAAAGATAGATTTTAGATGTTTAATTTTGGGGGATTACACTCCCCTTTGTTATGTTTAAATGTGCAAATTCAGAAGAATCACTTCCTAAGTCATTGCAAAGATGCTTCTGCAACCCAACTTCATCAAGCATCAATTTGTTATTTATTGTTAATTACATATCTGCATGCCAAAATATATGGATGAGGTAAGAAGTTGTTTGGAAGAAGTGGAAGTTACTTTTTCTCTGTCACTCCCCTCACTCATCCTTTTCCTGAAACTACTGAGGATAAAAAAAAAATATATCTCCCCTTGCCAATTTTATTTCTGTTTATCCTGCATTTGCTGTGACCCATAGAAATGACTGCTGTAGAGGCCAAACTAACTTCATTTTGCACAATCCCAGCTGGTATCAGTTTCTGTGTAATATTCTGCTGTAATAGTATTCTGGACTGGACTATTATATAAATTGACAGCAAACTACTACTCAACCCCCGCCCCCCACAAAAAAATTAGATTGTGGAAAAATAAGAGAATATATATAGTCTATAGGAATGGAGAGGGGGAAAAAAACTGCCCCAAAGAGAAATTTGACCCTTTTTTCCCATTTACGTGTCCTTCTCTCGTCAAAGATGATGGCATTACTGTAGGTCAGGAAGTTCAGTTGAAGAAATATCAGAAATCATAGACAGAAGCAGAAAAGTAAGAGGAGAGGAGGTAACAGAAAAAAGCTGCAAATTTTAGTTTGATTTATTGACAACTGAAGATTTTGAGGGAGAACCAGGAAAGCCAAAAGTTTATAAAATCCCAGTGGTATCATAATAGGCAGAGGATCTAATATAGGAAGGAGAAATCAGGTTTTAAAAAGAGGAAACAAATGTATCAGAATTTTGCAGCAGTTTAAACATCTGGAAAGAATGAGAAAGAACAGATAATCAAGAAGTTGATCTGGATCCAGTTTTTCCAAGTCAGATTCTTCTAAATCTGGTGTAAGGCTGAAACCTAAGCGGACAGTTTTTGAGATACAGAAACAAACAACATAAAACAGAACATCTTCAATTTTAACTAATACATATTTGTATATTCTTGGGAAATGAAAAATTATTAACCTCAGAATTTATTTGGCAGAAGTTAAGCATTCTGGTTTTCAGAATTAAAGATAAAGATGAGGGAGATTTAGTGTAAGACTTGGACATACTGATAAGAGAACAACAATCTCCGAAATTACCAAGGCATATTAAATGTTGTTAAAAAGCAGTCTTGTTTAGCATCATGCTACAAACTATATATCGTGTTTTAGACAAAACAATTTTTTAAACATATATCTTAAAATGTCCTAACAGGTAGCATAGCATGACCCTCACGAAAGAATGTGCTACAGTAGAAAAATAACTTCTCTGAAATCATCAGCTGAGTTCTGAGTAGAGGATAGTAGAACTTATAACTTGTCCAGAACGAGAATTCTTGATACTGGAGGTAATGCTGAATTGTAAGGATACCCAAAAAATAAATAAATCTAAAGTCAAAAGAAACCAATGTTAGGAGAGGTTACACTGTAAAAGAATTGCTTTATGGCAACCTTCATGCCACTGGATTGGGAACGAAATTTAAATCCAACACTTCTGGAAGGCACCTCATTGAGAAAATGTATATTGTAGCATACCGAAAACAGTATACCAAGTTCTCACAACTTCTACATACTGGATATACGGGTTGCATCACCTAGTTTGGTTAATGAAACGTCAGCAAGAAAACAACCAAGGCAGAGAACACCAAGGATCCCTCATTTCAACCCTGAGCTACGCATATTCTCCCTTATTTGTATTAACTTTGCAATTACAGGTAGTCTTCAATTTAATAACCATTCATTTTATGACGGTTTGAAGTTACAACAGCCTAGGGAAAAGTGACTTATGACCCAAAGATTTAGAGTTGCAATCAATGCACCACCATGCTGTCAATATGATCGTAATTTGGGTGCTTGGCAACTGGCTTCCATTTACGCTGCTTCCAGTGTCCTGCAGCCATGATGGTGATTTGCAACCTTCTCAGAGTGCTTCCAACAAGCAAAGTCAATTAGGCAAGCTAGATTTACTTAACAACCATGTGATTTGCTTAATGACCATGGTGACAACAACTGTAAAATTGGTCATGTGATGACTCGCTAAGCAACAGTGTTGCTCAGCACTGAAATTCTGGTTCGTGTTGTAGTTAGGTTGAGGACTATTTGTATTAGGTAAGAAGGGATTAATAGAAAAATAGTGACACTATCTAAAAAAAAATTGGAGATCACGACATACCATAAAACAACTCATGCTTTTGGAGCGGATTAAATAAACCTACTGGTACATCCATATTGTTCAAGATGTGGTTCTCCTGATCAGAAACAATTCTTCCTTACATTAAAATTCAATTTGTTAGACTAATTCTGCTTCCAGAGCAGAGTTTTATTTGCTTGAGTGCTCATGCTGTTAAATTTCTTCCCTTGGGAGATCAAACATGCCTTCTTCTATATGTTACCAAGTGGAAATCTTCTATTTGAGATGCATTACTATTGTAATGGCTTGTAAAGTATATTCACTGATTTAAAGCAGATATGTACACTCACACCAGGAATGGTACCCTCAGAAACAGATGTGGCCGGAATAATTATTAATTTACTAAGCTTATACTCACTGTATGATTCTAAACGATCTATGGTGGTTTACAAAGCAATAACAAAAAAATCCCAATTAAAATCAGAGAAGAAAAACCCAATAAAATATAAATGAAAAATCCAAATCAACAGGATAGTAATTTAGCACAAACATCAACGATGCTGACTATTCTAATTTCCAAAGTCGTTGTGAAACAGTTTTGTCTTGAAGGTTTTATGGAATGGGCCAGGGTTAGACTTCAAGGGAAGACTATCTTGAAAAAAGCCTGACTTTGGATCTCCATCCATCTTACCTACTGTAAATGAAAAAAAGAGAAAGAATCCCCAAGTGGGGCAGACATGTAGGTCAGTTCTGACAGAGAACCACAAAAAAGACCTTGGAGAACGAATGCAAAGTCTAATAGGAAGTAAGCAAGAGAGCAAGGAAGCAAGCAAACCTGGGAAGAAATGAGAAAGTTCAGAACGAAACTTAACATTGCCCCACCTTGACCCCCTATACCTCTAAGTTTTCGAGATTCTATTATTATAGATAGCCTACATCAATATAGTAGAGCACCAGTAGTTCTTGTAAAGTTTGTCTCCTGATCTGGCCTACCTCAAAGGGCTGACAATTCCACAGGGAGGAAGTGGTCTTCTAGAAACAAAGCCACGTTCACTTTTACAGATTAAAATCAACATTTTTCAAGGATGCCTGGAAACCTATTGGCCACCAATGCATATACTGAGGATCTAGTCAGATAAACTCCAGCATATAAATATCTTCTTGTGAACCAAATTTTACTGATTATGTAAGTCAAAAATAGAATATATTAGTTTCTCTTCCAGTCTTGAGGTTAATCATATAAGTAACATTTACCTTAAGCATCTAGTGTTCCCTCTTTTCACTTTTTTGCTGAACTTCGGACATTCTTGACATGCAGTAAAATAATAAATTACTTTCTGACAAGTGCTTCTACTATTCAGTGATTAAAAAGGTCACAGCCTATAATATTACATCTCATGTTATTATTATGGTGAAGATGGCTAAGTGAATCTCCCTCTTTGAGTTAATCAAGGGTATTAATTATGCTTAGTTAGCCATCACTCAAGGCTAGCAAAAATTGATTTTTTTCTTGGGTCGTCTTCTCCCACTGGGTAGATACACACCATCCTTATCTTCCTTGCAGCCAAGAACTCTTTGATAGCCTTAAAGTTAGTGATTCTTAAGCAGCTAAAACTGCCGAAATGCAATGTAGTTTGACAGCCATTATCATCTTCTCTATTTTTCTGATTCCAAGAACAACTGTCTTCTTAGTTTAATTCATCCTCCCCTCTCCAGCATGAAGAACCTGATCACTCACAGTGTCCTCACCACCATTTCCTTTCATATAGCCACCATTCTTACCCCAGTTCCATTACCTCCAAAAGAACCACATGTATTGGTTATCAGCTACCTAATTCCATTCTGCCCCAATTTTCAGGGTCCTGCTAGTACCTTTGCAACTCTCTGTAACAACTACGGTACTTATTAATGAAGTTGTTCTGAATTGAAATGTTCCTGTGAATTTAATCCAATTCCAGTGGTATGTTCAATTATTACTTCCAAAAACATTTTCTATCCAGTTGTTACCACTTTTACTTGGCACAATACTTCCATTACTGATCATACTACGAGAAATTAAGTTTTATCCATAAGTTGTGGTTCTTTCATTCCTGTTCAAAACCTGTGTCTTTGAACTTGACTATGCATCAAATTACTGCTCTATTTCTTCCCAGACTTTCTTACTGCTTACTACAAGAACTCTCTGAATGTCAATAAACATGCTGAAGGTGGAAACCACAGCTTTTTCCCTAAATATTTATTTTTAATCATTTATTTTCTGTACTAATTTTATAAGGCTGTCCACTCAAATAATGTGACTGGGGAGGGGGGAGCATACAAAACTTTTGAAACCTAAACTACTGAAGGTATCACAGGAAAATCAATTTGCACTGACTTCTCTTATTATTAATCTGAAGAACAGCAGATTATACTTTACATTGCCACAAGGTGTTATACAAATATATTGTAACACATGTTTGATAGTTTAAATCAGAGGTCTCCAACCTTGGCAACTTTAAGACTTGTGGAATTCAGCTCCCAGAATTCCTCAGCCAGCCTTGAAGTCCATAAGTCTTAAAGTTGCCAAGATTGGAGACCCCTGGTTTAAATTATATACAAATACAGTAATTCCAACTATTTGGACTTATTACTGCACATAAATAGGGCTCAGTTATGAGTATACTATCTTATCCTCATCAAAATATCTGGGCTCCATTAGATCGCATTATATTCCTGAAGCAGTCCTGTTTATTCTTCAGACCTGTAAGGAAACAGTTTCCCAATCTATATTCTATCATGAACCAGATGAGAACATAAACCACCTATGTTTTGGGAAAGGATTGTAGTAGTTACTGTGAGGTGACAATCAATATATGGTGACAATTATATTTCCTCTTTAGGAAATAATGTATGAAAAATGGCAAAAGGTCATCTGCAAAAAGCAACTAGAGGGGATCTAAAATTAATTAAAAACAACAAAGGGAAAATAATGTCTTCAAAAAATCAAGAGTACCAAATAATAATAATAATATAATAATAATATTTTAATTTGTATACCGCCCTTCTCCCGAAGGACTCAGGGCGGTGCACAGCAGAATAAAATACAAAAAGTACACATACAATACTAAGAACAACCCTTAAAAAACTTATTCAATTGGCCACATTTAAATAAAATATCTCCCTATAAAATTTACAGAAATTTAAAACCCATAAAATCAATTTAAAATTTTAAAAATTCAAGCCAGTCCAGCAAGACGGAATAAATAAGTTTTAAATTCGCGGTGAAAGGTCCTAAGGTCAGGTAATTGTCGAAGTCCAGGGGGAAGTTCGTTCCACAGGGTAGCAGCCCCCAAAGAGAAGGCCCTCCCCCTGGGGGCCGCCAGTCGACATTGCTTGACTGACGGCACCCTAAGGTGAGAACGCACCGGTCGCTGGGAGATAAGACGATGGCAGTAGACGGTCCCATAGGTATCCCGGTCCTAAGCCATGGAGCGCTTTAAAGGTAGTAACCAACACCTTGAAGCGCACCCGGAAGACAACAGGCAGCCAGTGCAGTCTGCGCAGGATAGGTGTTACATGGGAGCTCCGAACTGCTCCCTCAATAACCCGCGCAGCCGCATTCTGGACTAACTGGAGACTCCGGGTGCTCTTCAAGGGGAGCCCCATGTAGAGAGCATTGCAATAGTCCAAGCGAGAGGTAACGAGAGCATGAGTGACCGTGCATAGGGCATCCCGGTCCAGGAAGGGACACAACTGGCGGATCAGGCGAACCTGATAGACAGCTCTCCTGGAGACAGTCGTCAAATGGTCTTCGAAAGACAACCGCCCATCCAGGAGCACGCCCAAGTTGCGCACCCTTTCCATCGGGGCCAATGACTCGCCCCCAACAGACAGCCGCAACTGCAGCTGACTGTACCGGGGTGCCGGCATCCACAGCCACTCCGTCTTGGAGGGATTAAGCTTGAGCCTGTTCCTCCCCATCCAGACCCATACGGCTTCCAAACACCGGGACAGTACTTCGATAGCTTCGTTGGGGTGGCCTGGGGTGGAAAAGTACAGCTGCATGTCATCAGCGTACAGTTGGTATCTCACCCCAAAACCACTGATGATCTCACCCAGCGGCTTCATATAGATGTTGAACAGGAGAGGCGAGAGAATCTATCCCTGCGGCACCCCACACGAGGCGCCTCGGAGTCGATCTCTGCCCCCCTGTCAACACCGTCTGCGTCCGGTCAGAGAGGTAGGAGGAGAACCACCGATAAACGGTGCCTCCCACTCCCAAACCCTCCAACCGGCGCAGCAGGATACCATGGTCGATGGTATCGAAAGCCGCTGAGAGGTCTAATAGGACCAGGGCAGAGGAATAACCCTTATCCCTGGCCCTCCAGAGATCATCCACCAACGCGACCAAAGCCGTCTCCGTACTGTATCCGGGCCGAAAGCCGGACTGGAACGGGTCTAGATAGACAGTTTCATCCAGGTACTGGGGTAGCTGACATGCCACCGCACTCTCTACAACCTTCGCCGTAAAGCGAAGGTTGGAGACTGGACGATAATTTCCTAAAACAGCTGGGTCCAGATATTATAAATATCCAGATATTATAAATATCTTATAAGTACAACAGAAGAACAAACTTAAGAAAACTAAAAATTTTAAAAGAAAAAAAAAGGGATGCTGGCACTAAACATAGTAAATTAGGCCCCCAATATTACTTTCTGCCAAAGAATATTTCACAAATAGTGGACTCTTACTAAAACGGCCCCTTCACAATTAGCCATATGCTGTATAACACCCCACAAGCAAGGACCATACAGGAAAATCAGTGCAGTTGTTGGGTAACACAAAAAGCAGAAAAGATAAACATTTCTCCTTATTAAGCATGTTAATCCACCAACCATGTATTACTTTCTTTCCATAAAAATACTAGTAAAAATATGTTCATTTTTCCAAGGTGGCTATCACAAACATACTATAGCTCAGGGACATAATCCATACAAAACAGAGCAAAAGAAAAAAAAGAAAGAAAGCAGGAGAATAACCTTTGGTTCTCACTCTAGTAGCAGGAAAGCCTTCTGGGTAAATTCTCTGCTAACTATAATGGAAATTGAAAAAAGAATGCCTGGCTCTTTGGTGTAGTGGTGTTTCCATTTTCTGAGAAATTTGAAAAGCATACCGTATTTTTCAGAGTGTAAGACGCACCGGGGTATAAAATGCACCTCAGTTTTTGGGGAGGAAAATAAGAAAAAAGCTGATTGGCAGGTGGATTGGCCTCCCAGAATGCCTCCAATCAGCTGTGGCCAGAGGTGAATTTTAGCAACAGGTTCCTTGGTTGTGAGCTCTGTGTCTTGCTTTTTTTTGGTTTTTTTCCTGCCTTTGAAACTTTGTTTCAGAAAAAAAAAAAATCTGCTCTGAAAGCTTCCAAAACAGAACTTCAGAAAAAAAGCCTCTGAAGCTCTGTTTGGGGCTTCTTTTCTGAAGCTCCATTTGGGGCTTTTTTTCTGAAGCTCCATTTCTGATGCTTTTTTCAGAAATAAGATGCACCCAGATTTTCATCCTCTTTTTGGGGGGAAAATGGTGCATCTTATACTCCAAAAAATATGATAAGTCATCTAGTGCAATGTCTCTCAACCTTGGGCATTTTAAGATGTGTGCACTTCAACTCCCAGATTTCCAACTCCCGTCTTAAAATGTCTAAGGTTGAGATATTCCTCTCTAGAAGAAAGAGGTGCTAGAGGAAGCAGGAATCAAGAGCATTTGTTCCTGAAAAGCTAAATGCCGCAGAGCGCTGTGAAAGTACCTGTTGTTTCAGCTGCTGAACCAAGCGGTCTTTTTCACGTTTTAATCCAGCGACTTCCTCTTGAGTTTTTTTCTTAGAGGATGAAAGCTCCAGGAGAGCGATGTTGGCATCTTTTTCACTAATGGCAGCTAGAAGGGCTTCTTGTCTGGAAAAAGAAAAGAAAAGAAAGTACAGAACTGATTAATTTCACTCACCCTGCTCAAAATATGCAAATGTATCTTGCCATGTTCATAATTCAATGCCGATTCCTGCTTTAAAATATCAGGATGCATCTAGTTAAAGCTATGGTCATTTTAGGACTCTGAAAGTGATGATATGTTGAGGGAACTATAAGCCCCACTGGCTTAGCATTCACTGGAGTTTATAGCAGAAGTTATTTGCTAAATAAATCTATTGGGATAGTTAATGATAGCAGTGAGATTCTATCAGAGAACTGACAGTCCCTTTAAATATGACTATAACCTGGATATCCCCTTTATGCAAGAAAGCTGTATGTACACATGCACACATTGACAGCTTCCGAAAACAACCTCTTTCCAGTTAAACTCAGAGCAAGTTACATGCAAGTTAAATGATAAGTTTACCGTATCATTTTAAAACGTTAAGTTTAAAAGAGTTTTCAGTTCATTTTTCAACTTAAAACGCCCTACTAAATGCAATATAAACTGTTAGCATGTCAAATGGAAAAAGAACTCTCAGCAAGAGATCATGCCTCAATATTTCCAGAAGTACTGAGGAAGTTCCTCCTGCTCAACAAAACTGTCAGCATGTGCAACCACTGAATATGGTAAAGATTAGTGTACGAGATAGCAGCAAATGCATGGAAACTTTCTACTTCATCAGTTTAGTCATCACAGCTTTAAAGCAGTACCTTATAACACAGGTTGCTTGCGTGGTCCTACTGCAAGCAGCTCAGAGATTAATATTCAACTGTGGGTACTTCTCAAGTTGTATCTGAGCCTACCCATGCAGCAACGTAGGTTCTAGATTTGTTATTCTGTTCAAGAGGAATTGGCAATGTGAAAATGGAGGCAGCCTGTATTACTTTATTTTTAATCACCTTCTCATGAATAAAGGCAAATATGCATATCCCAGGATAATGTTGCAGGATCCAATCTGGGTCGGTCACTGGGACCAGAGGTTTAGTCTTCTGAGTTTTCGGAGTCATGCTTGAGCCCATCCTCAGGGAATTTCTCTCTCACCACAATGTGTTACACAAGTCCAAAAGCTCTGAAGACCAAACCTCTGGTCCCGGTAACTGACCCAGATTGGATTCTGCAAAATCACCTTCTGGACAACTTTATGTTGATTATTGATATGAAATCTGCAGGGGGGGGGGAGATCCATGGAAATGATTGTTTCTAGAATTCAGAACATTTCTATATATATTCCAAAAATTTCTTTTTTCCTTCCATCACATCTCCATGAAATAGGCCAGAAGACGTGCTTTTCCATGCTCATGTTTTCACCCATTTTAGAGGGGCAAATGCTGGGTACCTGGGATACGACCTTCTAAGTAACTTCTAAGGGACTGATTTCCTTAGGAAATGTCTCCAGCTCTATTTCTGCTTTTAGAGGTTTTTTAATTTGTTAGTTAGTTGCAGTGGTGGGCTGCTTCCTGGTCAGTCTGGTTCTTGCAAACTGGTAGTAATAATGGTGGGAGGCTCTGCCCACCCACCTGGACGTCATCATGAACAATCTGCGCATGCGCAGAAGCGCGTGTGCGTGCTTCCATTGTGAACTGGTAGCAGAGGTAAGTAGAATCCACCTCTGGTTAGTTGCCTAACAGCTAAATTAAGCAAATAATATATGCATAATGTTTTAAGAATCCTTTAAATATTGCTCACATTTAAAATATTTATTTATTTATTTATTTATTTAATCGTATTTATATACCGCCCTATCTCCCAAGGGACTCAGGGCGGTTTACAGGCACTAAAAACAGATAAATAGAATATAAATACAATAAAACATTTAAAAAACTTATTCTAAAGCCCGTCCAATTAAAAATAGAAATAAAACCCGATTTAAAACCCAAAATTTAAAATCTAGCTCAGTCCTGCACAATTAAATAAGTATGTTTTAAGCCCGCGGCGGAAGGTCCGAAGGTCCGAAAGCTGACGAAGTCCGGGGGGTAGATCGTTCCAGAGGGTGGGAGCCCCCACAGAGAAGGCCCTTCCCCTGGGCGTCGCCAGACGACATTGCCTCGCTGACGGCACCCTGAGGAGACCCTCTCTGTGAGAGCGCACGGGACGGTGGGAGGTATTCGGTCGCAGTAGGCGGTCCCGTAAATAACCCGGCCCAATGCCATGGAGCGCTTTAAAGGTGGTCACCAAAACCTTGAAGCGCACCCGGAAGGCCACAGGAAGCCAGTGCAGTCTGCGCAGGATAGGTGTCATATGGGAGCCACGAGGGCTCCATCTATCACCAGCGCAGCTGCATTCTGGACTAACTGTAGCCTCCGGATGCCCCTCAAGGGAGCCCCATGTAGAGCATTGCAGTAATCCAGGCGAGACGTCACGAGTGCGTGAGTAACCGTGGATAGGGCATCCCGGTCCAGAAAGGCGCAACTGGCGTACCAGGCGAACCTGGTAGAACGTTCTCCTGGAGCGGCCGTCAAATGCTCTTCTAGAGACAGCCGTTCATCCAGGAGGCGCCTAAGTTGCGGACCCTCTCCATCGGGCCAATGACTCGCCACCGATGTTCAGCCGCGGATTTAGCTGACTGTACCGGGATGCCGGCATCCACAGCCACTCTGTCTTGGCGGGATTGAGCTTGAGCCTGTTTCTCCCCATCCAGACCCGTCGGCCTCCAGACACCGGGACAGCACTTGATAACCGTTGGGGTGGTTCGGTGTAGAAAAGTACAGCTGAGTATCATCCGCATACAGCTGATACTTCACACGAAACCACTGATGATCTCACCCAGCGGTTTCATGTAGATGTTAAACAGAAGGCGAGAGAATCGACCCCTGCGGCACCCCACAAGTGAGGCGCCTCGGGGCGACCTCTGCCCCCTGTCAACACCGACTGCGACGGTCGGAGAGATAGGAGGAGAACCACCGATGGCGGTGCCTCCACTCCCAATCCCCCAACCGGCGCAGCAGGATACCATGGTCGATGGTATCGAAAGCCGCTGAGAGGTCTAATAGGACCAGGGCAGAGGAACAACCCCTATCCCTGGCCCTCCAGAGATCATCTACCAGCGACCAAAGCCGTCTCCGTGCTGTAACCGGGTCGGAAACCGGACTGGAGCAGGTCTAGATAGACAGTTTCATCCAGGTGCAAGGGAAGCTGATATGCCACCATACTCTCTACAACCTTCGCCGCAGCGAAGGTTGGAGACCGACGATAATTACCTAAAACAGCGGGTCAGGAAGGCTTCTTAAGGAGGGCCTCACCACCGCCTCTTTCAAGGCGGCCGGAAGACACCCTCCACCAAAGAAGCGATCGTAATCGCCTGGAGCCAGCCTCGTGTCACCTCCCGGTGGCCAGCACCAGCCAGGAGGGCACGGGTCCAGTAAACACGTGGTGGCATTCAACCTACCCAGCAACCTGTCCATGTCCTCGGGAGCCACAGGGTCAAACTCATCCCAAATAATGTCGCCAAGACCACCCTCGAGCGTCTCACCCGAATCACCGCAATCTTGGTCCAGACCATCCCGAAGCTGAACGATTTTATCGTATAGATAACCGTTAAACTCCTCAGCCCGTCCCTGCAACGGGTCATCCCGCTCCCCTGATGAAGGAGGCGAGTCACCAAACAGGCGGCGGGCGGTTATCTGCCGATGCAATGAGGGAGGAGGCGTAGCTACGCCGCTTCCTCAATGCCACTAGGTAAGCCCTAGTATAGGACTTCACTAGTGTCCGATCACCTTCGGAATGGCTAGACCTCCAGGAACTCTCTAGGCGTCTTCTCCGGCGCTTCATCCCCCTCAGCTCCTCGGAGAACCAAGGAGCCGGTTGGGCCCTGCGCCGGGTCAGAGGCCGCAAAGGCACGACTCGGTCTAAGGCCCCCGCCGCGGCCCGTTCCCAGGCCGCAACAAGTTCCTCGGCCGAGCTGTGAGCCAGACCCTCAGGAAATGGCCCAAGCTCCGTCCGGAACCCATCCGGGTCCATCAGGCGCCTGGGACGGAACCAACGATCGGCTCCGTCTCCCTGCGGTGGTGAATGGCGGTCAGAAAGTCCAGGCGAAGAAGAGTGATCTGACCATGACAAAGGTTCAGTGACTATTTCCTTTAAGTCCAGATCTCTCAACCACTGACCAGAGAGAAAAATCAGGTCCAGAGTGCCACCCCCAATGTGAGTAGGGCCATCAATTACCTGGGTCAGGTCCAAGGCCGTCATGGAAGCCGTGAACTCCCGAGCCGCTGTCGATGACGGGCCGGAAGATGGCAAGTTAAAGTCCCCCATGACTAAAAGTCTGGGGGTCTCAACTGCCACCCCGGCCAGCACCTCCAGGAGCTCGGGCAGGGCAGCTGTCACGTAGCAAGGAGCCAGGTACGCGATCAGCAAACCCATCTGACACCTATGACCCCATCTCACAAAGAGGGATTCGCACCCGGCAATCTGAGGCACAGTGGTCTCCCTCGGCTCTAGACTCTCTCTAATCACAACCGCCACCCCACCACCCCTACCCTGGGCCCTCGGTTGATGGAATGCACGGAAACCCGGCGGGCACATCTCCACGAGGGGCACACCCCCTTCTGTGCCCAACCAGGTCTCCGTAATGCCTATACAGCTGGAAAAACCATGGTCTGCATGTTTCTTGAATCTACCTTTCAGAACCCCAGATATTATGATCCTGAGCTCTAGGTTCACATACACAAACACATACACAAGCGGCACAAACCACTTAAACGTTTAAAAACAACAGCAACAATTTTGCATGTTCCAGATTTTAAACATTTTCAATAACTTTTTAAAAATGTCAAACGATTGCCGTATTGCAGATCTATTTCACTGTCTGAATATTTACTAAAAATTATAATTGACGTTTGTCAGAAGAGGCAATAGTAGTTACAGGTACCCAGCTAATTATTTTTCATTTATAATGAAAATGGCTGGAATTATATGAAATCTTAGACATGAATTATTTAATTCTATTTAATTATTTAAAGATTTTTTAAAAAAAAACTATTTAAGAATCACCCCCACATTTCTGGAAAAACTATCTAGATACTGATGAAGTCTAAACTCCCGGTAGAGCCTCTGAGGGAGTCCCTTCAAATGTGTAACCAATACTACAAAGTCATCTCAGATATGACTTTATAGACTGGTCTCTTACTTAAAGATACATCAAGGGTCAAGACCATGTGTTGGTTACATTTCTATTATTCCCACAGTGCAATGACGTGAAAAAAAATTCAATGGCCTGAGGTCAGAACAGTCCACTCATAAAATGATTTATGGCCCGGCAGCTCCATTCCTCAGGTCTATGGATTTTATTACAAAATAAACCTCAGAACAAGATACAATTTCCTGTCTGAGCTAACAGCTTTAACATTAGGACACCTGGACAGCCTTGCAATTATTTAAGTGAAATAATAGGTCTGAACCACACTGGTGCAACTTGTTGCTGGTGTTCCCATCCTACAGTTGCTAACTTTTAAAATACTCTATATAACCAGCAAGTAGACTGGCAAACATTTAATACTAAATTAAGAACACCTATATGTTGGATCTATTATCAAGACAGTACAGAAAATTTGTGACACAAAAAAACTACTTTGACTACTAATAACTTGACTTTTTAAAACTTTGCTTTAAAACTGTTAAATCAATACAACAGAATATTCTTACACTTAAGACAAGCTCTTGACTGCTGTGCAGAACAAAAATGTATTTTCATAAGGACGTACTTCACTATTCTTACATAAAGGTTATAAATCAGTCACTCCAACCCTGTCCCTCTCTCTGTGCATGTGTCATGTATGTATGCAATAAAGAGGGCTACATTTATATACAATATGTAAGTAAATGTGACAATTTATTAGAAAGCTTTTCATTTCTCTTAATATATATGTGATTCCTATAAGCTATGTTAAAACATTTAAATGGTTTGCTTATAAAGTTGTCAAGATCTCAGAATGTGGTAAATTGTTGTAACTGCTGATCAAAATGGGATTAGAAAGTAGAAGATATTAATACTACACCCCAAAACCTTCCTTGCAGCCCAAATTCTATTACGAGGTTCTTATAGCCAGGACTGAT
This sequence comes from Ahaetulla prasina, assembly GCF_028640845.1. Taxonomy (NCBI): domain Eukaryota; kingdom Metazoa; phylum Chordata; class Lepidosauria; order Squamata; family Colubridae; genus Ahaetulla; species Ahaetulla prasina. Next base: position 83,692,444 of record NC_080545.1, on the reverse strand, counting down.
GCATTCCTAGATATCAATACTGAAAAATGAAACCCATTATTAGGGACTAGGATCATTTAAATGCATCATTATGTTTAAAACGTATTTATTTCAGCCTTCCATTAGTTTGGGTTGTGCTCATTTACTAAAATCCTAAAACAAAACAAAACAAAACAAGAACGGTTGCAGGAACTGGGTATGTCTAGTTTAATAAAAAGAAGGACTAGGGGAGACATGATAGCTGTGTTCCAATATCTCAGGGGTTGCCACAAAGAAGAGGGAGTCGGGCTGTTCTCCAAAGCACCTGAGGGTAGAACAAGAAGCAATGGGTGGAAACTGATCAAAGAAAGAAGCAACTTAGAACTAAGGAGAAATTTCCTGACATTTAGAACAATTAATAAGTGGAACGACTTGCCTGCAGAAGTTGTGAATGCTCCAACACTGGAAATTTTTAAGAAATGTTGGATAACCATCTGACTGAGATGGTGTGGGGTTTCCTGCCTGGGCACGGGGTTGGACTAGAAGGCCTCCAAGGTCCCTTCCAACTCTGTTGTTATGTTATGTTAAAATGTTTCCAGGAAACCACAGTATATACATATTTATAGCTCTTTGGAAATTAGCATCAAAGATTGAATAAATTTTCTCAATATACCAAAAAGAAACAGTATACAGCAACAACAAGAACACATTAAGTTTGTTGTAGCATGGCAGCCAAACTTTATTACAAGGACTCTAAGGGATCAATCTTAATACATTTCACGTGGTGCCAGTGTTTCTTAGAAAGATAATTGCTTTTTCATCTGATTGCAGAAGAATTCTCAAAGGACCAACAGATTTTTTTCTTTTTCCTGCAACTTCACAGGAGAATGATGCATGCTTTAACAGAGATCATGCTGATATATTTTTTTCCTGGACACAGGTTAAGAGGTTAACTGAGAAACAGAGTAACATATTCTTGAAATAAGAATTAAATTCTGGGGATCAATAAAGATTAAGAGTCTATGAACACCATGACAAGAAAGATTTTTTTTTTTAGACGAAGAGGGAAAATTTTAATCACTGACTTTTCCAGAAGCAATTTCAAGAAACAGAACTAAAATAAAAACAGACCCAGAAGTTTAAATTACAAGTGCCATATTTTCTGTCAGCCTGTATGTGAGAGAGGGATGAGCTAGTATTTACACAACCAGCAAGCTCAAGAGTGATTATTCCTGGTGTTTGGTGGCTCGTTGCACTGCTTTTGCACATTGGGATTGTTTTAGGTGTTACGGCTAACAGTTTCTTCCAATAATTGTGGAGAACAAATGGATGGTAAATGCTGGAACCGACGGGTCACCTGAGCAAACAAGTTGTTGCAACAATAAAGATTAATGACAGCTGTTGTGTACAAAACCTGAGTTACATTTTTAGCTTGGGAAATCAAGAACGTACTTATAGAAATAAATTTGGTTCAACTGAGAGGGGCAGCTACTTGGTGGAGGGTAGGGTGCCTCATATCATAGACTTTATTACAGAGGCAGTCTGAAATTACTCTGTGATAGTTCTTCTCCCAAAGTCTATAGGCAACCATTGAGAGACACTGTTCGATTGGAACCAAGGAGTGGTTCCCCCCCCCCTCAAAGCCTGTTTGTATAAAAGTACATCAACTTCAGTTACTATTCATACGGGGATCCCCTAAAGAGCTGTAAAATTTGCCTTCAGCCAGCTGCTGTAATTGCTGTCTGTCAAAACAGAATTGTTTTCTTACTAAACATTTCAAAGCCTCCAGAGTTGGGTTGATTAGTTTGAAGGTGGGCAGGTGATGGGAAGGGTGAATGAGGGACAGAGTAAGACTGATGGCCTGTGGACACTGAACTTTTATTTAGTTAAAGTACCCCAGAGAGATACTAACACTACCTTTGAGGGCGGAAAGATCTTGCCTGTTCTAGCAGAACAAGAAAGCAACAGGAAGGAATTGTTACAAATAATGTCTGGGTTCCTGATATGGGAAGCGTGAAGAAGTTAACACATGAGCAAACAACATACCAAACAGAATCACTGATCTTGCTGCTCACGAAATATGTAACTGTCAAAACAAAGAAATCCCTTTTAGCACACAGCTGAGTTTTTCCCCCTCATGAACTTTTCTGTAACAGCAAAATATTTCTGATATTCAGAAACTTAACGATTTTATGCCATACTAGTGACCCCAAAGCAGCACTGGTTGTAGTCACTATTTAAAAAAGCATGAGGATCTTTTAATGGATACAACGAAGGACCTTTAATATCTTAGTACACAAGACGTCACTGAAAGACAGAAATGGTTTAAAAAAGAACAGGGGGAAAGTTGATGTCATGATCAAAAGTACAATCTAGACATAATGGCAATTACATTTTTTTATTATCTGTTAGCAGAATGCAACTATTATGCTTCACTTCAATCATTCTTAACAAGGCTTTGTCACATTCAGGTATGAACTACATTAAACACAAACTGTTATATTTATATAAGACTCTTCTTCCTTTTTTTAAAAAGGATACCTTATTTTAATTAGACCGGAATTTGGAAAGGTATAAATGAGCAATTCATAGGAAACTGATATAACCAGGAATTAGTAACTGTTAGCCATAGTGTAGCCTTCAATTCATCAGTGTCTTCAACACCCATTTTCTGAACGCAAGCATCACCTTGTACCTATGCATCTCAAATAAGTAACAGGTTCTTAAATCCATTCTCAAATTTTGAGCAACATGAAGTGCTGTGTTGGATTGCAGTAAGACAAAAAGGGAGAAGTTTAAAAGAAGAAAATGCTAGTTAGCCCTGGAAACCTAGACCTCTCTAGAGGATATTTAAAGTACAAAGATACTTATGTTGTCCAGGGTAAGGGACTTTCTACCTCTTCTTCCACCATTACAAGCCCACCTTAACATATGTTGGAAACTTTTGTTTTGCTTTTGAACTATAAAATATCTGAGAGGCATATATAAAACAGTTAAGTCCAAATATGGCACATACAAGACCAACTCTCATTTGTTTTGGAGGTAAAAGTTCATTCAAACGAAATGGTTCTAGCAAAGGTGCTGTTAAATTTGTCTGAAAAACACCCATGGGAAGTTACAACCAGACATTCTATCTTAGCCCCCAGCACTAACTGTACAGTAAAGCTATAAGGTGTTGTGGCTATTTACTTTAAAAATAGCTTACACATCAAAGCTTTTCTGGTAATTGGGAGTTAGACATACAAATACTCCATACTTTTAACTCCCAATTACAGGAAAAAAGTTTATTCCTTCCTTCCTTATGTTATGCCCAAGCAAATTAGAGGTTTTTAAAAAGCTTCATGCTATGGAAGGAAATGGGGGGCATGAGGTCATAGCAAGAGATATATCCGCCATGTCCCCATGTCACTCTATAGCAACAAATCTCTTAAAATTTCTGTTAGCACTCAGGGGACTTTTTTTTAAAAAAAAAAAAAAATCTGAGTGCTGCAAGTTGAGAAATGACAATGGACAAGTAAGAAACTATACTTCACTATAGTTTCCTAATTCCCATTGTAAAACGTGCTGGAATATTTAATCTCTTTTCATAACAAATGCTTCACTTTAATTAGTAATCCTCAGGTTTCTATTTCTCAGGCAATGCTTTGATTTACCTTACAATATCCATTCATTTCTAAGCATGACTGTGACCAAAACGTCATTTGTTTAGTAGGCCTATCTATCTGTTAAAATTCTATTTAGATTTTGTTTGAAGAAATAGCAATAGAACTTACTTATATACCACTCTATACTTCTTTATACTTCTCTACTATGCATAATCATCTTGCCTTGAAAAATTAATTTCCTTCTATTTCTCCTCCTTTGTTTTAAGGGAGGGTTTATCTCAGTTTAATCTGGAAAAATCCAAATTTAATAAAAGTGACTGTAACAAAAGAGTAATTAATAAACGACAAAGCAAAAACTATAGTAGCATTACACTGAAAACATCTACCTGGCTTTAATATACGACAATATTCCAGCAGGAAACAAACAAAACAGAACTGATGACTTTTTTTTATTAAACAGTCAGAAAAACTGTGCAGAGTGTATCTTCTACAATTCTTTCCAGTCCCTTAAAAAAAAGTTCTGCTTTAGGTCACCTGAACAAGGAGGGCTTAGAATGGATGAGTCAGCAACCTTCCTGACACTTTGCTATAGGAAAGGAATTTTTTTTATCTATCTTCTCAAACAGTCGCAGCACATTTTCAAGCAAAATTTTGTTGATTTCTCCCATCACACTATATTTGATACTACTTTGTTCTGTTTTTGAAGAGTTAGCCTGCTAATGGATAGGCAGATAAGAGTTGCTTTGTTTAATTTCTTCCCAACATTTCTGTTTGGTTGGACAGAATAAATGAGATTATAAACAAAATCTCAAAACAGTATGGGCTGAAATAATTCAAAATACAGGTAGTCCTAAACAGCAGTTCGTTTAGTGACCGTTCGAAGTTGAAACGGCACTGAAAAAAGCGACTTATGACTGTTTTTCACACAACTGTTGCAGCATCCCCATGGTCACGTGATCAAAATTCAGACACTTGGTAACTGATTCATATTTATGACAGCTACAGAGTCCTGGGATCACCTTTTATGACCTTCTGACAAGCAAAGTCAAGGGCGAAGCCAGATTCACTTAACAAACGTGTTGCTAACTTAACAACTGTAGTGAATCATTTAACAATGGTGGCAAGAAAGGTCATAAAATGGGGCAAAATTCAATGAACAACTGTCTCGTTCAGGAACAGAAATTTTGAGCTCAGTTGGTTGTAAATTGAGGACTACATGTACTACTAGTTTTCTTACGACAGTATTCTCTTTCCCACCATTTCATGGACTAGATATAAAATCTCACTTAAGTGTTCACAATGATTAAATATGAGTCCATCTTTCAAACTCTTAAATCTCTGAAGATGTTTACTGAACGTTAGAAATATCAATAGGACAGCTCCTTAATATAAGCTTTAAATAAGATTTTATCCACATTTTCCCACCTGACAAGTATGATTAATAGGAACCTTAAAGGGTATTTTAAAAACAGCAGGTATGATTTTCAGATTGTATACTTATCAGATCAAGACTGTCTGTAAATTCTATCTCTAACTTTAATAGGTCACTCCTTATAAATGAAGGAAGTTGAGAACCATTTTATGGGCTACCTATAAATATTTCTCTCAGCAAGTGGCTGACCTTGTCTTGGCTTGGAAGCCATACAGGTTGGGCCTCTTGAATGAGACCCCTCCAGGGACTTTTGGGGTTATAGGCTAGGTTGGGAAGTAAGAAAAAACAACAACCCAACACCCCCCCCCCCATGAAGGCAATTACAAACCACTTTTGTATAGTTGCTATAAAATTACATGGACATATCCATAAAGTCACATTGTACTTGAAGAAGACATTTTATGGAGAGTTTAGAACTCAAATTTCTGTAATTTTTTTTTTTTAAAAAGCTACTTGAAATGAATAGGAATCATATTAAAAGTGCTCATCTGGATTAACTTGCTAATAAAAATAACTAGAAGCCAAAAAATCAACTGATCATAATTTTTTTTTTCATTTGTGTAACATAGAGGAAGGGGAAAATTGACTTCAAAATCTGTTATATTTGTTTGAGGTTATTAAATCCCCCCAATTTAGAGTTCTGAATTATGTGTAGATTTGTAAATGACAATGATGGAGTAGAGCTTTGAATGGAACAGCCAGCAATATTCTGAGCCGTTGCCCAACTATTTCTCCCATAGCAATGCACTATGATTCTCCCCCTCCATTTTATTTTTTGACAGCTCCTGGTTTGATCCAACCTATTTTTGAACTCTGTATTGCTTTTGCTGGCTTCTCCTTGCACACCACATTTAGTTGTGTTCTGCTTTCAAGCGAGTTATCTTGCTACTGGAGTCCCTTTGCATACTGTAAATTCTTTCCAAGGTTTCACTGGGTTGGAACAAGTAGGAAGGACTGCTAGATTACAAACACAATAGATCTGAATCAATTTTGCAGCTATGTCATCAAATTTAAAATATTGCAATTGCTGGCAAACATTGAAGAGCTCTGGATTTTGAATGGCTGACCGTGGCTGCAGGAAAAAACCTCAATTCTGGAAAATAAGGTGGAAAATAAAATGCCATTACATATTCTGAAATTCTGCAGAGTAATAATGATTACTCTGCCTTTTGTTAGAGCTAAAAAAATAAGAGTCATATTACCATCATCTCATACCGTCATTAATGAAAGATTAATGTGTCTCTATTCCTTTTGTCTGTGTTTTCCATGCTTCCCATTTATTCTATAATTTCACTGGGTTAAACTTGGAAAACTGAAGACAATTGTTTCACTTTTTGATAATTTCTTTCTATCTTTGCAACTCTACTACGTTAAGAGCAGTTTGTGGGAACTATTCAAATATTGCTAGAAAAAGATGAAGCATATCTCACTTTGCAAGCGATACTCTGCTCTCTGTCCTTACTATTCAACTAAATCACTTCTTTATTACCTAACATCAGCCACTCTCATTTATCAATTTGGTTACATGAAAAATCAAATTAACAACTTTTACAGCTTCTGATGTCTAAAATAAATGAGCCAGAAACTCACAAACTCAGTGTACAGTGTACCAAGTGAAACCAAAGTTTTATTTAGAAACACTGTAGTGACCCATGATCACATGACAATGATTTATGATGGGGGTTTTCATCACTTTCCAGTAGAAAATGGCAAAACCCATCCATTGGATATGATGGATTTGCTTAATAACCGTGTGATTCACTTTATGACCATTGTAAAATGAATTTAAAATTGAGTCAGTCACATGATGCCTTGACTTATGATCACAATAATTTATGACCAAAATACTGGGCTCCATTATGGTTAAGTCGATCCATCGTGTGTGTGTGTGTGTGTGTGTGTGTGTGCCTGCCTGCCTGCCTGCCTGCCTGCCTATCTATCTATCCTACCTACCTACATACTACATACTTCAGTTGTATGAAAATCAATGGGGAGGAGAGCTTGGAGCTCCAGGTCCAATATATTATGCTGCAGCTGACATTCTTGGAGAGTGACTTGTAAGGGCTCTGTTGCCTTCTTCCCTTCTACCTTTAACTATTTCTGTTGTTGTTACTGATGTTCTCAAAAGATCAGTAATTGTGGTATGTTATCAGTGCACATGTTAGGGCATCAGAATATCAGACACACATAATCAGAGAGACCATATTTGAATGAAGTCCTTACACCTGGAAATAAGCTATATCATTTCAGTTAATATAACAATGCTTCCATTTCGTATTGCCCCTTCTAAATTAGTGAAAAAAATCATTTTTGTTGGCAAGAGAGGTTTTTTTGCTGACTGGGAAGAGAGAAGCTATAGAACAGGGGTCTCCAACCTTGGCAACTTTAAGACTTGTGGACTTCAACTCCCAGAATACCTCAGCCAGCAAAGCTGGGAGTTGAAGTCCACAAGTCTTAAAAGTTGTCAAGGTTGGAGACCCCTGCTATAGAATTCTCTAAAAGTAAAATGCAGAATAAATGCAAGGGGCATTGGAAAACGTGGACACCATTACACCCACCACCACCCCTTAATATGCGGAAGGGATCCAATCGAAAGTTTTGAGGTACAGGAAACAAAACAGAAAAACCTCGATAGCAAGTAATTAGAGAACTGTTTATTAGATCAAAATAGTAGATCATGATTGTGTGGCAAAAAAAGAGGAGGAACCATATTTTAAATAATGAGAAAAAAATAGTTCAGTGAATATTATCTGATTTGTACTTTCTGAATCAATACAAACCCAGAGCCTTTTCATCTCAGGCTTCGCACCCAGTTTTGGTAATAAATCAGACACTTAATTCAGGTCTCAGCTGGGTTTGGCAGAAGACCCCCAGACACAACTCAGCTAGATTAGCATCTTTACTGCAGACAAGAATGAAGCCTCGAGATGAACAAATGATCCCTTTTGCAGTGCAAAAGAATCAGAAATCTATGCTTCAGAGCACAGGTTAAGCTCTGGGCTTCTTCCTCCTGTGTGTCCAGCTGTGAACAGGCAAGAATGAATAGCATACCAGTTTTCAGAACTTTTATTAGCTTAACTGTAAATCAATTCAACAAGGTAGCATAAACAGAGATAACACATACACTAGAGGTTGTAAATCTGGCAAGAGCATGTTTGCAACAGAGGGAAGCCTTGCCCCTGTGCTGTAGCAGAGAGAGGGGGTATCTGAAGAGAGACTGCCAGGGATGCTAGTCATAAATTCCGAAGTCTGGTCTGGCGGAGCTCAAATAAACCACTTTAGGAGTCAAAAAGCAGTGATCATCCCCAAGGTGGTGGTGGGGGCACCAGGAGCCAAAAACTCAGAAACAACGGAAAGCAGGTCAGAAAGGGAGTCTGACGTGGAAATGTCAAGTGCTTCCTTTCTCTTTCTGGCTGTGGGTAGCTGGAGAATATCACGCCATTTCTTGCACTTCCAATTTAAAAAAAAAAAAATCAGATGAAGCACCTCCTCTTATTTTTTACTTCCTTTTTCAGGCTTCTTTCCCTCTATTTCCTGATTAAGGATAGCAGGAAAAGGGAATGTTGGTTTCTTCTGTTTCTCTGCCAGAAATTCACAGAATTCTCCCTCACATCTTCAATGGGAACAGGTCCTCTCTCATTTGTGCAAAGTGCCCCCCCCCATCTCTCCTCAAACAATGTCCTCTCCCATTTAGAACTGCTAGCAGGTGCAGAAACTGATAGAGTAGCTAGTCAGCTAGCTTAGGCATCAAAGGCTCATTCCAATATTCAAGCACCAAACGTTCTTACACAGCTATGCACAAAGGGCAAAAAGAAAATTCCAGGACCCGGAGGAACCGATCGGAAACTGGATGTGTTTTCAGTGTGTCTGGCAGTTGAATGTGAAAGACCACAGGACTGATGCTTACTATTACACAGAATGGTCCAATAAACAGGGCATCCAGCTTTTGGAATGTGGCAAGAATCTTTCTGGAAGAAAATTGCTGCTGCTTGTTAGAGTCACCAATCAACTGTTGTCCTGGGAGAGACTCATGACTTGGCTTTCTGGGGAGTTAGAGGATGTGGTGCTTGGGAGATTCCTGCTGTTTTTGACATCTACTGTGAGCTGGTTCACTGTTTCTAGGTCTTCAGCCTGCTCTGATTTCACTATTAGAATCCTGGACCTCCTCAATCAGTGGTTGGTGCCATGGGCTCCCAGTTGATTTCCAACTCCCTGATTCTTCTCTGTCAACGTACTTGACTTACACTAACAAATGGGCACCATCTCAGGATAGGCTGCTCAGGTACCACCACTCCCTCATTAACTCTGTGTCAGCAAGTTCCGCTGTTTTCTATGACACATTGCTCTCCTGTCCATCAGTTTTGTCATGCACCATTGTTCTTCTGGGGTTCATTATTTCCTGTTCTTCTCCACTGTTCATTTTGCGGCAATGACACACATTGGTTCAATGTAGCAGAGCCCTTTTTAAAGGGCCAACTTGCCTCATCCCGCAGGCAAGTCTGCAAATGTTCTCCATCATGCGTCTCTACCTTCAATACAACTTTGTTGAATTGGTCAACTGAATTCTTTTTTTTTTCTGAGCTCAATTTTTTTTTTTTATTCGAATTTATATCCCGCCTTCTCCGAAGACTCAGGGTGGCTTACATTGTGTTAAGCAATAGTCTTCATCCATTTGTATATTATATACAAAGTCAACTTTTATTGCCCCCAACAATCTGGGTCCTCATTTTACCTACCTTATAAAGGATGGAAGGCTGAGTCAACCTTGGGCCTGGTGGGCCTTGAACTTGCAGTAATTGCAAGCAGCTGTGTTAATAACAGACTGCTTAGTCTGTTGAGCCACCAGAGGCCCTCGGTTAAATTCTCAGTTAAAAGCTGAAATTTAACAGTATGTTGCTACACTGAATTATTTATTTTTGTAATTAATTACATCATTTATATCAATTTAATCACTGATAATCAATTACATCATTTAATACATTATTAGATTAATAACCCTACCACATTTTAAAATACATCTAAACATAATTTAGGACCTGCTCACAATAAAAGTAAAGAAGTGGTCAGAATTTTAGTAAGTTGTGAAGTCAGACTGAAATGTACAGTTACAGATCCACAAGCAGGTAACGTAAGTGAAATCTAATGTTTATTAAGTAGAAACTTGGCCAGCCTGAAATGGTTAATTATACTAGCAACTCTGAGCAAGATTTCCTCTCATGCATACTTATAAAGCAAAAAGGAGGGGAAAAAAAAGAGAAAGAAAAGCAATTTCTGGGCAGATAATTACTTGGCAGTATTCAACCTATAATCAAGTTTAAAAACAGCACACTCTGGTTTCCTTGAAATATGTCACGGGAAGCAAAATATGAAGGGACTCTGAAAGCTTGGCAATAAATTTTGAAATAAACTTCTGGAGTGCTGACAAATTCTTTTAATTAAGAGTCATCTGTTTTCCCCAATTCTTCTTCTAAATATGTAGTTTTCCTCCCCCCCCCCCACAAGCCAGTCTACAGGCATGCTGTGTGCCTACCTTGCACTGAAAATAATAGGAAAATTCATATTGGTGAATGTCCACCTTGTGTTTAAAAATTAATCCAAAGCAGAAAGTTGCTTTCTTCGGATGTCAACTATATGCTTCCATTTATGAACTCGCGATTTGTGAATCCCTACTTGCCACTTGATCTGTATGCCCATCCAACAAAATATGACATCTTAAAAGCCATAAATAAAATTAGAGTAGTTCCTCAGTACTCATCATTAATTGGTTCTGGGAGATATGATGACCAAAAACTATGAGTACCAAACAACATTTTCCCATGGGGAATAATGTAATGAGTCACAAGGCAACTAACATTTTAGCTTGTACATTGAATATCAAACAAACGATGAATACCAGGACAAAATTTTCGCATCAAAATATTTTGAGTACCAAATTTGATGGGTTTCAAAGCAGTTGAGTATCACAGTGCCACTGTACAGTTTTATGCCAGGAACAAGGCAAGGATACTCTCCTCAATGAAAGCAGTACTAACAACTAGTAAACGAAAGTAAGCACTGGTTTTCACATATTATATAACTGTGAATATAATGCTAACAACTGCAGTAAAAAAAAAAAGGCAAAGCAGATTTTTTTTAATTCTGTAAAGAGCAAATGGATATGGGAAAATGAACCTAGATGTTTGGAAGCTCTGTTAAGGTGTAAGCTTTAGGTCACAGCTACAAGAAACTAATAATTACAAATACAAACTTAGACAATCCTGGTGCATAATACACCACTTTTGTCTGTGGTTGAAAAGAAGAAAATGTGGATAACTGGTGTGGCATTACCATGGGATAGTAAAATAGAAGACAAAGAAATGGAGAAGATCACAAAGAATCAAGGCCTGAAAATTGAAATTGAAAGTTTATGGCATAAACTGGCTATGGTGGTCCCAAGTGGTTATTGACATATGGGGTGCCATACCAAAAAGCCTTGGCCAGCACTTCGAAAATCTGCATATCGACAACATTTCCATCTGTCAATGCCACAATGCTTGGATCTATTACGCTGATACATTTCAATCTCCTAGGTTCTTGGGAAAAACTCCATGCGAATAAAAGGCAGCTGAAGAACTGGCAGCTGTGATTTCATGTTGTATATGTATTACGTAACAACCACCACCACCACCGTCGCCCAAGGCTGAAAAACCACTGTACTATGTGGTTCATATTCAGCTCAGCCATATGGAGAAATAATGTGAAAGAGTCACGATGGACAGTATGGTAAAACAAAAGAAAACCAAAAAGTAACTTCAGATTCAAATTTATTCAGATATTAAATTCTGTAGAGGGTCTTTGCTCACCCACCGTTTCTCAGTCCCAACATGAGACTTCAGATTCTTATAAAGAAAAATGCCATTTCCTATAACCATTGTGGCCTCCTTTTGAAGTAAAATATACACAAACGTGTCTATGTATAGAATTCCTCTTAAAATATCCGACTTTGAAGCTATACAGATCTATTCAACAGGAAACACCAATGTGATCTTCAGTGAAGCAAATACACTAGCAATGCTAAACGCAATGCTTTTTCCTCTCACACATCACATGGGTTGCGCTCAATTAATGTTAAACTTTCCACATCTGTCTTTTATAAACAATTGCACAAACTGAAATCACTTCTGCTGTTTTCCTCTACTTGTTTAGACTGTCTGGTATTAACTCCAGCTGACGTGTGCAGATTGTATGCAGCAGAGTAGAAATATTATTATGCATATATAAATATATTACCTCAAGTATCTGTTAATAGTAGGTTAAATTACTGATATGCATCTAGGAAAGGATACTTATTATTTCTTTAACAAGATTCTATTAAAGAGAATAATAAGGTTTGCCACTGTCTATGTTCTTCCATCCAGCAGGGGAGCAGATGTTTTCTTCATTGTCACCTCATCAGCATTTCTGTCAGCTGCCAATGGTGAGACAAAAGACCAAGCCATCCACTAATTCCTGGCTGTTTTGTCTTCTCAAGCAACACTTTATGGAACAGATGGACACTCTTTAGCCCTCTAGACCAGGGGTGTCCCACCATGGCAACTTGAAAACTTGGGGACTTCAACTCCCAGAATTCACCAGTCCAAAAGTCTTAAAGTTGTCAAGGTGGGACACCCCTGCTCTATATTCAACTGTTTAGTTTAGAACAGAAAATGATCAATCGCAGCATTTAAACAATCACCTTGGGGAAGGAAAGCACACAAACATATCAGGATTGCTTCTTTTAGAACAAGAACACAACAAAAACAAAGAGACCCCAAATGGGCTATTTTGGGTCACTCATTACTGTTTTACTTATGGGCCACCTATCAGAAACTTTGTTCTAGGTTAAAATAGCAATGTAAATTCCAAGATAGTTATCCCCCAAATGTTTGCCAAGACTTTATAACTTTCTAAAAGATAGCATTGATCTTGGAAGAGAGAGCTTCTTCCAGAAGGCCAGGGCAGCTACCAAGAAGTTTTGTTTCTGAGTTCCCACGTCTTTCATCTTTTAGGAGAGGATGGATTGAAAATAATGTAAATGTTAAAACAGAAAAGGGCTGAAGGTATTGCATACTAGAATCATGATGGCCCAGATCATTCTTCCCCTTCTAATATAGACTAAGTTTTTATTTAGGAAGAGCAGAATCACTTCTGGCTAATATTGGGGAGATCAAGATGCAAGTCCATCGTCAGCGATTGATACTCACATGTTGATTCTGGGCCAACCTACTCTTTTAGCCAAACCTATTCACAGGTTGTTTTGTAGGGAATTCTATTTAGGAAAAGTGAAATAAACACACACACACACACACACACACACACACACCCACCCATCCATCCATGAGCTATGCAGTAAAGCATGGCTGTCCATAACAAACAACAACAGCAACCCCAAAACAAACATCGCTACAAAAAAAAAATTCCTAAACATACATTATAGAAGTGAAGAAGACTAGATGGGCAGTTAGGAAAATGTGAAATTCAAGGACCAAATTAAGCAAAAAGGGAAATTAAAAACAGGCAGTGGCTTCTTGCCAAGAAGCAAGCAACCACATTAGAGGTTTTTTTTTTCAAAAGTGATACTGTTACTAACAGAGTCATCACCCTGCCTCCTGCTTGCCAGTTCCACCCAGTTGTAACTAAGGCCTCTAATCAGATTCCTTGAACTGTATTAGCGTTTTTCTTTTCTCTGATAGAATTGCTCTAACTTTTTTATCCAATTTCTGATGTCCAAAGCCAAGAGCTTCTCTTATACTTACAATTTACACACACACACACACACACACACACACACACACACACACACAGAGAGAGAGAGAGAGAGAGAGAGAGAGAGAGAGAAGGAAAGTATTCTTAATCTAGTATATGCCTGTTCCTAAACTTCCTTTGCCAGTTTTTCCTCTGGTGCATATATGAAATCTGTCTGTCTGTGTATGTATTCTCAGCAGAAATAAAACAAAGATTATGATAGAAACTGATAGTTTAAATAATCCACTTAAGAAGTTTAAGCATGTTTTCTGTAGGGACCAAGACTGATTAATGAAAATATTTGATACTCATTATAGTTCAATTACTTTTAAGTGTCCATAGATGACATATCTGAAAACCTATGAAGTACATGTTGCCAATAAATATGGAGATGATAAAATCATAGCAAACACTTATAACCGATCAGCCAACTCCACAGTTATTCTGCAGATCATTATCTATTTCCACATTTCTGTCACTTAAAATACTAGAATACCACCCTGGTTTTGTACCTCTCTTCAAAACAGAGAGCTATAATTTTAAGACTGGCTAAAATAAAAGCTCAACTTCAAAGCAAACCAAGAGCTTACATGCCATGATGAATCACTCCACCCTAAAACATTTTGTTTTCTTCGACGGTAGGAAATTTTTATTTTCAAACCCCAGCAGCATAATAGATCCAGAACTAGGTGGTCAATTCTGCTCCGAAGACATTCATTCTAAAGGTGGCGATAGTTGAACTGATTACTGTAAATGGATTAGGGACTTACATTTGGTGAGTCCAGGGAGCCTTCTCTGCCATGGGACCTACTCCCAAGATTAGATTAGCTCCATGCCTTTTGCTATTCGGAAGCCCCTCAAGATCTGGTTATGTTATCAGGTCTGAGGCTCCTGGGAGCCAAATACATGCTTTGATGGCTCCAATGTTGGGTTGGCCATTCTTCGTTTATTTGCCTAGGGTTTGTATATTTTTTTTTTAGTTGCAATATTTATTTTTCAATGTGGATTTTTGTACTTTTATATTTGTTGCTTTATTGATTATTGTACACCACCCAGTCACTCTTAATAAATTTTAATAAATAAACAAATAATGTTCTTATATATTTTAACAACACTGTTGATGAATCTGCAACATATAATTCCAGATATAACAGAATAATGTTCTGTATGCATACAGCACTGTGATGAATCACTTCCTGCAGTTTTTAAATCTCGAAACTTTGTTGCATGATATGCATTAGAACAGAATTCTGCAGCCAGAATTCTGGGAGTTGAAGCAAAGCTGGCTGAGGAATTCTGGGAATTGAAGTCTACAAGTCTTAAAGTTGCCAAGGTTGAAGACCCCTACATTAGAAAATAAACAGGCTGACTTTAAATTTTCCCATACCCTTCTTTAAATTGACCATTCCCATAGAACAGGGAGTACTTTAGCATAGAGCATTCATGTACGGTTATGGTCATATTTGTGTAAAAAAAAAAATAGCAGGAAAGTTTTGATTCACAGGAACACAGACCAAACTAAACAAATAACCACCTTCCAAACAGATGCCAATTGATTCAGAACTGGGAAAAAAGAGATCCAATAATACTCTTCTGTTAGTTTTTGTCTTATCTTTGATTAAAATGTTTTGATGTATTTTAAGTTTAATAGTTTTTAAAGTATAGGCTATGGTCACATCTTATTTCTGAACATATTGTATTGGAAGAGAATATATGGGATTTTTTTCAAAATACAATTATTTTCTCTAAGTGATGAGGGATTAGGATCAGGGTGGTGATAGCAATAGCCCAAATGCAGATTTATAATTTTTTTTTAAAAAAAATGATTCTGTGAATCTCTTCTTTAAGTGGATTGCATGTTTCAGGTGTACATTTTTAGAATAACACTACGCAGCTAACTTCTATTGTAAGTATTCTCATAGGTTTATCAGACAGTGTGATTTTTCTGTCAAGGAAGAACAAATTAGCAGTCAAGAATGGTTTTCAAAATACACTGATTGTAAATCTAAGTTTTCTGTACAAATGATGTATTACTTTACACACTCCATGTTGCAAAGGAATGGTAAACTATAGTGGTCAATATTATCATACTGTGAAATATCTAAGCCATATATGCAGAGCTACTTGATTAGCCATATATGGAGATTCACGGTTCTTTTATTTGTGGGCAAATATTGCTGATTTAAATACAGATACAGGATTTTATTATACTTTTAGTTTGACCCTGAGCCGTTTATTCTGCCTTGCAGCTCAAACAGGCGTTGAATATTGCTTGACTGCAGTTCTGATTAATCCCAATGTTCTTGAAGCTGTACCGCTTATTGACAACTTGTCGGCAGAAATACAGAATGAGCTGCATTGGCGCCATTACCGTTTTTCCCCAGTTTGTTTCATGCCTCATTTGACACGAAGGCTATGAAATTATACCCCAAACCAGCTCTACATTTTCAAAGCCAAGACCTCCAAATTAGCACATTTTGTGTGCAGTTTGTGAAGATGCCAGTCAGTGGTTAAACTATTCTTTTTCCGCAGCCTTTAATTCTAACTCAGCCCTTTAGACCACCTCTTTGAAGACAAGGCAGACACATGGTGAGGAGTACATTGAACACATATTCACTTTGAAAATTTTATTTAGGCATGTAAACGTACAGAACAGGAAGCACAAATATTCTCAGTCAAGATCTCCAATCTCGAATGAAAGAATGAGCGAATGATTTTTTTTGCATGCAAAATTTCCATGACATTCCCTAGATAAGATTATTATTTTCAGAATTAAAGTATACAAGGTACTTTAAAATTGTGTCAAGATAAAACTATCTTGCAGCTTTTCCAGAAATCATTTTTTTATTTAAAGGCTCATTTTATTATGTAGCTAATAAGATGAAATGAAAGGTTTCATAATTATTTCGCATTTCTTTCATTATAAATTTACGACACATGTATTTTGCTGGTTGAGCCAGCAGATATCAGCATGCATCTTACCATAAAAGTGATTGCATGCAATTTAAAAAATTATTTCAAACAACAATAATAACATTTGATTAGCACCTATTCTCTTCATCATCTTGTCTTTTCTCTGATCAAAAAAGTCAATTTAGCCTTCTCTATTTTTCTTATTCGGTTTGTCAATTCTCCTGTGAAAATTAAATACTTTTTATATGTCTAATTCAGAGGATTTTAAAGAGTAACATACAATTAAAACCAGAGGTCTTTGTTTTGTGACTGATGGACAAACAGTTGGGTAAAAAAAATTGAACTTCTTTGTTTTTGTATATGATAACCAGATATATTGAATGTGCAAAGATAGAAAGACCCAGCAATTCTCACAATGGAGGAATGTTTGGTGAAGACTGTAGAACTTGCTGAGAAGGCTAAATTGGCTTCTTTGATCAGAGGAAAGACAAGATCTATGTTTATTTGACGACTGAAAACAGTGAACTATTTGCGTAAAACAGAAAAAAATTATAGTACTGATGAATATATTACAGTATATTACGGTATATATTACAATAAAACAAGTCTTTTGTTGTAATCATACAATGAGAGATACATTTATAACTACTTATAACTGCTGAAAAGAAGTTTGGAAGATACTTTGTATCTTTTATTCTTTCTTTTCTATTTTTATTGCTTTTGTAGCTTTCTCTTTGATTTTTGTTTTAGTTAACTTTGTAATAATTTGGATTAGTTTTTATCTTCTTTTTAAAATGTATCAATATCTATTATTTATTCCTACCATGCAATGGAGTATGCTGCCATGAAGTTACAGTTGGCTAAACGATTGTTTTAATTCAATGAGCTTTTTGACCACAGGATGATTGGGACTCATTTCTTTTTTTGCCTTGTATTCTACCCCAGTCCTAGTGGCTGCATGTGGCACACACAGTCGTAAATAAATATATCCAAACGTATTAGTTTTAACTTTTTAAAATTTATAAAATTATAATTTTTTCCTTTATAAAATTGTTTTTTTTTCTATTAAACATTTCTGTGGATTCCTATTAAAGAGGTTTAATCTTCCTTTTTTACAAAATCTGTATCAACTACTGTACCATATCTTTAAAGATTCTAAGGAAAAATGGTTTTTAATTAGAAAATTCTTTCTACACTTAATATATGACTCAAAACAGATTGCAAGCTAATTTTGATATGGCATATGGTGTAGTTTTCCATTTTCCCTTTTCTTGCAACTTTGCCCATTAAAAAAAACACAACGCAAAACAAACTATATGTGTAAAATAAACTTCGAGATGCCTTTCTTTCCAGTTTTAACTAGATTACATCTCCGGGATAGAATTGGCAAGTACTAAAAGCTAGTATTTATTGTAATTCTGTATTAAATCAATAATGACGAACCTTAATACAGTAAATTAATTTTACTTGAAAATTCTGTTAAATAGCACACGGTCTATACCAGGGGTCCCCAACGTTGGCAACTTTTAAGACTTGTGGATTTCAACTCCCAGAATTCCTCAGCCAGCGAAGCCACAAGTCTTAAACTTTCCAAAGTAGGAGATCTCTGGTCTACACTTAATGAAATATGTAGCAAATTAACAATTTATATATGCTAGTAAGTGCTATGAACATTTATGAGAAAGGGAATGACACCCTGAGGAACAGATAGTTTTTCTTTAATAAAAAGAAAACCTACAGTAGTGGCCAAAATTGTGGAAACCTTTTCTAAAACTAGCTAATAACACCACTTGTTTTGGAGTAGTACCATAAAATTATATATCAATGGAAAGATAATTTAATCAAGAATGTAATGCAATAACTTTTAAGAAGGATTTGCTATTAGAATAGCAGTTACAGTATAAAGAAGAAAAGTGAAACACAGAGAAAAAACAAGATATACAAAAATTATCACCATAGAAAAAATGAGATATATAAAAATTATCACATCAGTTAATACTTAATTGGGTAACCTTTAGCATGAATAAGCCTTTAGCCTTACAAATACGGCCAGCTCAGAAAGCTCACAATTCTACATAGGAATTATTGAGTCTGTCATCTGCACCTCTATAACTGTCTGGTTTGGTTCTGCAATCCAACAAGACAGACAGACTTCAGAGGATCATTAGAACTGCAGAAAAAACAATGGTTACCAACCTGCCTTCCATTGAGGACCTGTGTACTGCACCAGTCAAAAAGAGGGCTCTGAAAATATTTACAGGTCCCTCACACCCTGGTCATAAACCGTTTCAACTCCTACTCTCAAAATGACACTACAGAGCACTGCACACCAGAACAACTAGACACAAGAACAATTTTTCCTGAATTCCATCACTCTGCTAAACAAATAATTCCCTCAACACTGTCATACTATTTACTAAGTCTGCACTACTATTAATCTTCTCATCGTTCCTATCGCCCATCTCTTCCCATTTATGATTGTATGACTGTATAACCTTGTTGCTGGCATCCTTGTTGACTGTAATAAAATTGTATTACTATTATTTTTCTCATTCTTCCTAGTACCTATCTCTTCTCACTTATGATTATAACCATGTTGCTTGTATCTTTAAATTTTATATTGTTTTATTTGTTTCCTAATATGATTTGATTGCTTATTTATACCCTATGACTATCATTAAGTGTTGTACCTTATGATTCTTGATGAATATATCTTTTCTTTTTTGTACACTGAGAGCATATGCACCAAGACAAATTCCTTGTGTGTCTAAACACACTTGGCCACTTCTATTCTATTCTATTCTATTCTATTCTATTCTATTCTATTCTATTCTATTCTATTCTATTCTATTCTATTCTATTCCTATTCCTATTCCTATTCCTATTCCTATTCCATTCTATTGCTATTCTATAACAGCTTCCATGGAGTAAACCAAGTCTTTTAGTTCTGCAGCTTTTATAACGTGAAACCAAGATTGAACGATTGCTTCTATTAACTGGGTTTTATTGCTGGGTCGCCTCTGATTAACAAGTTTCTTTAGTCAGTTCCATAGATTTTCAATTGGGTTAATGGGCTATTCCCAGCCCATTCCAGCAGTGGAATAGGATTATCTTGAAACTCCAAAAAAGGTGGTTTTATTAGCCATCAAACCTCAAAAATACACTTTTCCCAAAAGGTTTCCACTTTTTGGCTACTACTTTAGTAAAATTACACAAAACTTATGGAAGTCCTAAAGTATGATGACCATTTTAGTTGTGAGTGAAGACAGCTGAACGTGGGAGATATGGAACTGCTGTGGGTGTTCTTACATAAATATGCACTGGTTTGATGTGGCCTTAAATTTACAGCCTTATGTTGTCCTTCCTCAAAAAATGCAGCCAAAAGTCCAAGATGGTTTGCAATTTTTCCTTTTGATTAAATTGGGCTACAAGTAAACAGAAGAACTTTTGCAAAAAAAGTTAAGGAAGCATACAGTAAGTGCAGCTAGTCTAATCTCACAGCTGCTGCATGTTGTGCAAAATCTCGTTTGAAAGGCCTCTGAAGGAAACTGTCAGTAATTGAAGAAATGCGATGTAAGGAAAGTTTCATAGTAATCATTCAGTTGTTGCACAGAGGAAAACAAAACAGGGAAGATGAAAGACTAGCTCTTTGCTATGAGTGACTTTCAAAAGCATCTATTTGCTGTAATGAAATACAGAATCTTTATTTATAATACGGATTCTGTTCATGCATTGTAGTAGCCAGAGGCAGGCTTGGCATTTGGTAGGTTCTCTCAAGGGTACCTGAAGATCTGTGCATAAATTTTCAGACTTCATAAAACAAACAAAAATAATACTGTAGTTAGATATCTTTTGTGAAAGTGTTTATTAAAAAAAAGATCAGGAATCAGTAACATAATCTTCTGCATTTGTAGCGTTTTACTATAAGATTTTATAAAAGAGTTGGAAACAATTCTGGCAATTTTTATTTATGTATTTAAAACATCTGTACCTCACTTCTCTTTAAAAATCTTGAAGTAGCTAAAGATGCCAGAACCAATCAATGGTTCTCAAGCAAAAGACAAAAAAATTGAAACCTGGATTGGAAGCACTATTACTGTGATGGCGAACCAATGGCACGTGTGCCACAGGTGGCACATGGAGCCATATCTGTGGGCACGCAAGCGTTGCCCTAGCTCAGCTCCAGCGCGCAGGCGCGCACTGGCCAGCTGGTTTTAGGGCCTTCTGGGCCCACCGGAAGTCGGGAAACAAGCCATTTCTGGCCTCGGGGGGGGGGGGGAGGGGAGCATTTTTGCCCTCCCCAGGTTCCAAGAAAGCCTCTGGAGCCTGGGGAGGGTGAAAAATGGGCCTACCATGCCCACCGGTAACTTTTTTGCTGTCACATGACAAAAGTTGGGGGAGCGCGGGAGACAGTGAATTATGGGTGTGGGCACGCATGCGCACGACCACCCCGTGCGACCCCCACTTTTGGCACGCAACGGTAAAAAGGTTAGCCATCACTGCATTATTAGAAGAACAGTGGGACCGACCTAAAAATTGTGTAATATTGTGTAATATTTATGAAAATAAATTGGTTTCTACTGAGACCAAAGGCAGAGGTTCATTAATAGGCAGTTGGCAGCACATATCCATTGATATTTCAAATTAACTTAAAATCTTCAATCATGAGTTATGCTGTGCCGTATGCCCACTCTCCTACTTCACCTGAAATTTAATTTCACAACATATAGACTAATTTAACCATCGTTTCAATTGGGAAAATATGACCCATCTTAGACCAAGCCAAGTCCAAAATGCTAGGGAATTTCTAGAAGCCTGGCACTCTGAAAAATCAACCATCAATAGAGACACATGGACATTAACAACATCTATAGACTATGCAAAAGACACTATCACCCAGCCCAAAAAGGAACAAAAAGACCGAAGCACCTCTCCACCAGCAATCAGCAACCCAGATCAGCATAGATTAACGCCAAGGTTAACAATAGACCAGCAATCAAGTAAACAAAACTCCAATCAAAAAACTGCCAAAGAAGCCAAGAAGCAAACAGGCCAATTAAAAACAAAAATCTCTAAGACCACTCCCACCAACACTGACAGTCAAGCCACCAGAACCATGATGGCAAACCTATGGCACATGTGCCACAGGAGCCATATCGGTAGGTATGCGAGCATTGCCCTAGTTCAGGTCCCACTGGAAGTCGGAAAACGGGGTGTTTCTGGCCTCCGGAGGGACTCAGGTGTGTGTGTGGGGGGGAAGGCTGTTTTTGCCCTCCCCAGGCTTGTAGAAAGGCTCTCGAGCCTGAGGGCAAAAAACGGGACTTCCGGTCCCACCAGAAGTTGGGAAATAGGGGATTTCCGGCCTCCGGAGGGCCTCCACGGGGGGTGGGGAAGGCTGTTTTTGCCCAGAGGCTTTCTTGGAGCTTGGGAGGGCGAAAAATGGGCCTACTAGGTCCATCATGACATTGCGTGCTAAAATTGGGGGGAGCACGCAGGGGGGAGGCACACGGCATACATGGGGGGGGGCACAGGGTGCATTGAATTATGGTTGTGGCACATGTGTGCGTGACCCCCCCCATGCTCCCCCCCTTTTGGCATACAAAGGCAAAAAGGTTCACCATCACTGCACTAGAATATAAACAGACAGCAAACTGCACTCCTTAATAGCATTGATATTACCTAATTTGGGTAATATGCAAGAAAACAGGCAAGCTCAGAGGGCACCAAGGACCCCTCATTTCATCCCTGCACTTACAAATATTCTCCTTTATTAGCATCACCTGAAATTGGCAGCAATATTGTGTTTACGCTCCAGAAACTGGAATACTATTGCTTCTCAATGTAGGAATGCAGTTTGGTGGTCTATGTGGCTACAACCACAAACGCTATTCCCTCCTGCAAGCAGGCACAGCTCCCAGGCTTGTTCCAAACACACATAAAAAAACTCCACAGAATTCCATGTTTTGGATGAGAGATACAACAAACCACAGCACAACCGGTTGTAGTTCATTAGCTAAGTGAAATGCTGGAGCAGCTAGTGGGCCAGATTACAGCAACCAGCCATGGCAAACTTTGATCCTGGCACTTAAAGTTCACACATAACCTAAATGGAAAGCTGGCCTACAGTGAAATGTTCTTCTGATCTACGGTCTTTGGATCAGACTGAAGAAATTAATCCATATTCTCTGGAAAGTTACTGAAGAGTTCAAAGTCAGATGCCTTGGCTCTGAACATGCGTCGTTCGTGTTTTTTACTTTTTTGCTAGCATTAGCCAGGCAGTTTTTTTTAAATGAACCATTTTTACTTATTTAGGAAGTGTATAACTCAATTTTCATTGTAATACTTTCAAAGCTGTAGTACAAATAAATTAAAGCAATGAAAGCACATGATGGTTAAATATTATGCAAGAAAGCAGGAACAGTAATTCATCCATAAGTGTTACTGACACATCAACAAACATTCAAAATCTAGGTTAAAAAAATAAATCTTCGGTTGATACTAAAAACTGAGAAGTGGAACTCAATATTGAAGGACACTTTACTGCGCTACTAAAAATGAAGTGTTGTCAAAGGGGTATCACCATGTTATTGTCAGGGCACTTGCAAAAACAAGTTACCAATTTACAATATATAAATAGTAGACTAAGTTAGATTGATTTCATCACTCTTTCCAGTGACAGAGTGACCTATGTAGGTCACTACCCAGTTTTTCTTGGACAATTTTGATTCCCTTCTAAACCTAGCATCAAAATAATGAACCCCTCAGAAAGGGGTATCCTGTAAATTAATAATATTCGTTTATTATTGCTTCAGCTGCCTATTGTTCAGGGTCTGTTCCAGAGGTGGTATTCAGCAGGTTCTGACCAGTTCTGGAGAACCGGTAGCGGAAACTCTGAGTAATTCGGACAACCGGTAGATACCACCTCTGACTGGCCCCGCCCCCATCTATTCTCTGCCTCCCAAGTCCCAGCTGATCAGGAGGAAATGGGGATTTTGCAGTAGCCTTCCCCTGGAGTGGGGAGGGAATGGAGATTTTATAGTATCCTTCCCCTGCCATGCCCACCAAGCCACGCCACACCCACAGAACTGGTAGTAAAAAATTTTTGAATCCCACCATTGATCTGTTCCTTTTTCTAATGTTCTAATAACCTCAGTAAAACATTACCGTATTTTTTGGAGTATAAGATGCACCAGAGTATAAGACACACCTTAGTTTTTGAGCAGGAAAATATGGGGAAAAAAATCTGCCTATCAAGTATTCATCTGGCTAGTCCCAACACATTAGCTCACTCACTGGTTTTGAGGTTGAGGCTGGTTAGAGCTGGGCTTCTAAAGCACAGCTGATTGTCAGAGAGAGTAGCAATTAGAAAAGCAGGCAAAGCACGGAAGATCATTTCGCTCGCATTGGGGCTGAAAAACAGCTTCAAAAGCACAGCTGATCCTCGGAGGGAGCTCCAGTGATTAAAGCAGGCAAAGCGCAGAAGGGGTAAGAGAAGGCAGCAGCTGTTCCGGGTAGCCACTTTGGGCACAGCGCGGGGTTACATTCGGAGTATAAGATGCACCCAAATTTTCAGCCTCTTTTAGGAAGGAAAAAAGTGTGTCTTATACTCCAAAAAATACGGTAATTAAAAGATACCTGCTTTGCCTCTTGGAAAGTATGGCTCTATCTGAGAAACCTTTTGTCATAGCTGAACTCCTGTCCAGGCCTCCTTCAGCTATATTGACACACATAAAAAGTAGGTGAAGGGAACAAAAAAAAAAATCAGAAACATTCATTTGCTCAGGAGGACCAAATTCTAAGTTTACATATCTGTGCAGGAGCTATATAACTGCGTCATCCTTCCTCCAATGTTTCATGTTTTACTGAGGCTATTCCATTTGGATGCATGAAAAACAGGATTAGGCAACAACTAAATTTTTCAGTAAACCCTCCAACCCTCTCCTTACCACCTATGAAGCAGAGTAAAGGATTTCATATGATGATCAAGCTGCTAGAGAAGACAACTACCGTATTTAGGGACGAGCAAAAATATCTAGCAGACATTCAGAGCTGCATAGCAAATTGAATTCAAAGGGAAGGCAGTTGTGGGAGGCCAGAAGAAGATGCAGCTGCTTTCAGATGATAATGACAAGGGCTATGGACACACCCACAGATGCTCTGAATCAGGGGTCTCCAACCTTGGCAATTTTAAGACTTGTGGACTTCAACTCCCAGAATTCCTCAGCCAGCTTTGCTGGCTGAGGGATTCTGGGAGTTGAAGTCCACAAGTCTTAAAGTTGCCAAGGTTGGAGACCCCTGCTCTGAATCACAGTTTTACAGTATTCAAATCTGGTTCTTGGCACTATCTTATTATTTAGTTAGTTGATGTCATTTATTGGTTTCTGTCTTCGAGACAAGTAACACCTATCCAAAGCTCTCTTTTTTCCCCTTGCAAAAATTACCACAAAGAACAAAACTTCTGCTCCTCCAGAACGGCCCTTTGAGACTTCCAACAGCACCAAATGTAGCATTCCAAAAGCACATGAGATTTTTCTCCCCAACGACATTTCTATAAGCATTTTATAATCTAATAATACGAAGAGGAAAAATGACTCCAAAGTTGTGTATAGCTGACTGGAATTCAGACATCTGTTCTGATTAAAAAGCTTCCTGAGTGGGGGTCCTCCAACCCACTATAAATATTTAGCTTTTAACTCAATTAAAACAATATAAGACAGGTTTTTATTCTCCACAACCTGCAACTGGAATTGATGTGCTAGTTTTTCCTGGGATTGCCTGAGAATGAGAACCAAATTTTTACAGCACCATCTTACTGTTCGTAACACCCCCTCTGTAAACAAACTGAGGAAGAGTGGCAGTGGTAAGAAGAGTTTATTCTGAAAACAGAATGGAAACAAGAGTACAGTAGTAGCAAAATCTTAAGACGTGAACAGCAGAAAGAATCTCCTTTTCCAACATCATTAACATCCTGAGAAATTGTTGAATGGAACAAGCCCCTTATATCACCACCTGGTCCTGTTTTCAGCAGTTGGTTTTCCTTCCAAGACTGTCATGGCCCATTTAGATAGTATAGCACATTTTTCCCCTAAAGGATTATTCTCAGGGATCTTGGAATTCAAAACATAATGAGAGATACACTCATGTTAAAAAAAAAACCCTCTATAACATAACTTGCTAGTCACATTTTTCAGAATTTGTTTTTCCTCAACCACATGGAACAAACGACACATGAAATGGGGAGTTATAAAGGACGTGGAATATGAAAACAAGTTGCACTAATTTCAGACGCTGAGACAATTATGGACAATTTGAACCAGCAATGTCTCTTTGAAGCATTGGAAGATCCGGACTTGGATGAGAATTTTATTCAAGGAATCAAGTAGTATATATATCTCAAATGGTGTTTAATGGTTCAATGATTTGACTAAACCCTATGATATCCAGAAGGGGACAAGAAAGGTTGTCCTCGGTCCCCTTTGTTGTTTATTTTGGTTCTTAAAATTTTGAATAGATATTAGACAAGATGAGAAGTTAGTGGATCTAAAAATTAAAAATTAGACTTTGAAATTCAGAGTCTTTGTTAATGATTTGGATGTGATTTTACAAAAAAATAGTTTTAAAGTAAAAAAAAGTTAAATATTGGGGGGTGCTATTTGACTAATTCGAATTGCATATTTTTTCAAAATAACTATGTTAAAGTATGGTATGAAGTTAAAAAAGATATATTGAGATGGGAAAAAATGCAATTGTCACTGAGATTTTTAAAGAAATCCCATTTGTTTCCCATTCTATCTTCTCCCCATATTATTTAATATCTATGTAAAACTAATGGAATTTGACTTAAGGTTTGGAATGGGTGTTATCAGTATCCTGACTACCTTAAGATTGACTCAGCCTTCCATCCTTTCGAGATTGGTAAAATGAGGACCCAGATTGTTAGGGTCAATTATCTATTATAATATAATATAATATAATATAATATAATATAATATAATATAATATAATATAATATAATATAATATAATATAATATAATATAATATAATATAATATATAATATAATATATAATTAATAAAATAAAATAAATATAATAAATATAATATAATATAATAAATATAATATAATATAATATATAAAATATAATATAATATAATATAATATATAATATAATATATAATATATAATATAATTATATATACAATTATCTATTATATATACAATTATATATACAATTATCTATGATAATTGTTTGTGTATACTGTTGTGACAAAAATAAATAAATTAAAAAAAAAATGCTGATGTTGTAAATCACTCAGAGACTGCTGGTGGGCATTGTAGAGCAGTATACAAGTCTTCGTATTATGATACCCAACTCTATTGTTCCTTACCAGATAATTCCCAGGATGTGGACAGCATTCTTGACTAAAGCATTAAGTTTAAAAATAGTCTGTTTCAGAGTGAACATGCAGAAATTAAATCCAGGCAAGAGAGATGCCATTGGTAAATAGGAATCTGGACAATGATATTTGAATGAAGTAAAAATTAAGACTATTAGAAGTAAATGGAAAGAATATAAAGTTGGTCCATTTGGTTAAAATTAAAGCAAGATATCTTCTGGAAATCCTTAATGGACCTTCTGCTGATCCAAGGACTAAAAAGAAAATGTTTTATGGATTTGTTTATAGATGACAGTTGGGATATGGGATGAAGAAATAAACCTTTGTAACCTTAGAGGCAGTGAAGAGTTGCTAAATTTGTTTATACTTATGATGAAAGTTGGAAGCCACTTCTTTATACATTTATTTTCTCTTTCATTGTATTCCTACTTTTCCTTTTCCTTTTTATTCTTTCCATTCTTTTTTCTTTTACTATTATCATTTTTTCAACACACACACCCTGTTTTAATTTTGAATTTCAAATAAGGGCTAATTCAAATAATGCTATCTATGAATAAGAATGCATGTGGTGCCAGAAGGGAAAAAAACATATTTCTATCAGGATATCCTCTATTTTTATACATAACTCCACTTATAAAAAGTTGCCATTACAATTGAAGACAACAGATATTTAAGTAATTTTTTAAAATCAATAACGTGAACAGAAGTTAACCAATCATCCTTAAAGGAGAAGTCAGAATGAAATATTAAGAGAAACAAAGACATACTTCATCTCTAGCACCTCCTCCAAATGCTTCCTCCGTTCAGCCCGCAAGTTGGTTAAATGGGTTTCCTTCTCAGCCAGAGACTGCTGAGTAGAGGACAGCTTTGCTTTCATAGATTCCAGTTCTTGTTTTACTTTCTCCATAGCCATCATCAACTCTTCTACCTAAGGAATTTAAGAATGATAAAGAGGAAGAAGAGAGAAAGTATATGATTATGAAACAATATTTGCCATTCACCAGAGTTATGGCGTGATGGAACAAAAATATTGCAAATGGTCAATTTATCCCTGTTGAAATAACATGGTTAGTCTAAAATAACATATATTGATACTATTATAAATTACAGGCATCACTTCTTCATTACACATATGTCTATTCACTATTGGGTTTTAATTTATAATCACTGATAATAAATCTTTTATGCCCTATCTTTATTAAAATGTAGAGAAAAGTTACATTACAAAATTTTAATTACAAAGCCAATGTTCCTAATTTCAGCTTGTCAACAAAACTGTACTAACACATTCTCAAATACATTAAAGTAATTCTCCTATGGATATTCAGAATATTCGAACAGATCTTTCTCGCTCAGAGCAAAGGTTTAGTTTATTTGAAGTGAAGGTTGTTCTGTAACTAATTGAAAAGTTTTGTATTTATGCTGGAATTCTATTCCATTGTCCTTATCTCTATGGTTTGATTAAAGGCAGTGGGCGGAGCCATCTTATTTATCTATCAGCTCTTGAACCATCTTGGACCTCGCTGGACCATCATATCTGATACAGTTCAAAATAGATTGCAAGGAAGTGTAGATTACTCAAGGAGAAAGATACCAGCACAAGCCAGTCTGAAGAAATCAGAAAGAGGACAAATAGACAACCCATTCCTTATCTAACTAAACCTAAAACCAATAAAAGAAAGATAGATATGGAAGAAGTTTTACTCAGAGGCAAATTTATTTGTCAAGGCTCTTCCTAGAGCCTGGATGATTTCTATAGGATAGAACCACAGATACTCCTGAAGTCTTCCTTGTTAATGTCACATTGCAGACAGCAACGTGAAACAACAGTTCTGGTGAAATACCATCTCCTATTGAGAAAGGCAAAGATGGGTGAAATGAGTTCCATTATTGCAGCATACTCAAGCAATGGCTCTCAAACAGTCTTGTTTGTCTATGCCAGGGGTCCTTAAACTACGGCCAGGATACGGCCCGCCGAAGCCGTTAATCCGGCCCGCATGGGACCACAAAGCTGCCTCTCCCACACTGCCCCACCTACCCCCGGCCCCCAACCACCTTCTGGAGGCTGAGGCCAAAAATGGGATGTGCAGAGGCCTCGGGAGGCCAAAAAGGACTTGTTTTTGGGTGGCCTCTAGAGAGAGAGAGAGAAGGAGGGATGGAGAGAGAGAGAAAGACACACACATACACACAAAGAAGTCCCTCACACACACACACAAAGGCAGCCACATCCCTTCACTAACCTGCTTTCCACCCCCAGGAGCATAACAAATTAAGGTGAAATTTGTGCATATTGTTTAATGGACTTCTAACTTGGCCACACACCCCCAGTCACATGACCACCTAGCCATGACCACCCAGCCGGCCCAGCCCCCCAAAAGCCTGAGTGACCATGAATTGGCCCCATTTAAAAAGTTTGAGGATCCCTGGTCTAATGCCCTCACTTTCCTGGAAAATGAATAAAAGGAGGGTAGTTGATAAAAAACCTCACAAGATTATCACAAGTGGATAGAAAAGGCAAGTTAAATTTGATCTGTAGGTCAAAAATTTATAATTGTATTGCCCAATTATATTGCTAGCTGTAACAATATCATGTCATTAGTGGAATGCATGCCTCTAATTAATTAATTCATTAATTAAGAGATTTGTATGCCACCTGTTTAAAAACACAACTGGGTGGCTTACAAACACCAGTAAAATGCTCAAACCATTAAAAATATAACCGTAACATGGTTGACTTAAATCCTGCCCCCTTTGGCTTCCTGAAGTCCTCCAAATCTGCTCTAGAGAGATTTCTTTTTATTTATTTATTTATTTATTTTATTTTATTTATTTATTTATTTTATTTAATTTTTATACCGCCCTTCTCCCGAAGGACTCAGGGCGGTGTACAGGCAAAAGTAAGAACAACACAATATACAAATTAAAATACCATTTAAAAACTTATTAAATTAGCCTGAAATTAAAATTTTCCATACTAAAAACCCCATTTAAAATTAATAAAATTTCCCTTAAAACTAATTTAAGCCAGCCCCGCGCGGATAAAAAGATGTGTTTTTAGTTCGCGACGAAATGTCCGGAGGTCGGGTATTTGACGTAAACCCGGGGGAAGCTCATTCCAGAGTGTGGGTGCCCCCACAGAGAAGGCCCTTCCCCTGGGGGCCGCCAGCCGGCATTGTTTGGCGGACGGCACCCTGAGAAGTCCCTCTCTATGGGAGCGTACGGGTCGGTGGGAGGCATGTGGTAGCAGCAGGCGGTCCCGTAAGTACCCAGGTCCTAAGCCATGGAGCGCTTTAAAGGTCATAACCAACACCTTAAAGTGCACTCGGAAAGCCACAGGCAGCCAGTGCAGCCTGCGCAGGATCGGTGTTACATGGGAGCTACGTGTAGCTCCCTCTATAACCCGCGCAGCTGCATTCTGGACTAACTGAAGCCTCCGAGCGCACTTCAAGGGGAGCCCCATGTAGAGAGCATTACAGTAATCCAAGCGAGAGGTAACGAGCGCATGAGTGACCGTGCATAAGGCATCCCGATCAAGGAAGGGGCGCAACTGCCGAACCAGGCGAACCTGGTGGAAGGCCCCCCTGGAGACGGCCGTCAAATGATCTTCAAACGACAGCCGATCGTCCAGGAGGACACCTAAGTTGCGCACCCTATCCTTTGGGGCCAATAACTCGCCACCAACAGCCAGCCGCGGCTGCAGCTGACTGAATCGGGGTGCCGGCATCCACAGCCACTCCGTCTTGGAGGGATTAAGCTTGAGCCTGTTTCTCCCCATCCAGACCCGTACGGCCTCCAAACCGGGACAGCACTTCAACAACTTCATTGGGGTGGTCAGGGGTGGAAAAGTACAACTGAGTGTCATCAGCGTACTGCTGGTATCTCACCCCGAAACCACTGATGATCTCACCCAACGGTTTCATGTAGATGTTGAACAGAAGGGGCGAGAGAATCGACCCCTGAGGGACCCCACAAGTGAGGCCCCTCGCGGTCGACCTCTGCCCCCCTGTCAACACCGTCTGCGACCGGTCAGAGAGATAGGAGGAGAACCACCGATATACGGTGCCTCCCACTCCCAATCCCCCCAACCGGCGCAGCAAGATACCATGGTCGATGGTATCGAACGCCGCTGAGAGGTCTAATAGGACCAGGGCAGAGGAATAACCCCTGTCCCGAGCCCTCCAGAGATCATCCACCAATGCGACCAAAGCTGTCTCCGTGCTGTATCCGGGTCGGAAGCCGGACTGGAACGGGTCTAGATAGACGTCTTCATCCAGGTATTGAGGAAGCTGTCGCGCCACGGCACTCTCTACAACCTCCGCAACAAAGCGAGGGTGGGAGACTGGACGATAATTACCCAAAACAGCTGGGTCCAGGGAAGGCTTCTTAAGGAGGGGTCTCACCACCGCCTCTTTCAAGGCGGCAGGGAAAACCCCTTCCAACAAAGAAGCGTTGATAATCCTCTGGAGCCAGCCTCGTGTCACCTCCTGAGTGGCCAGTACCAGCCAGGAAGGGCACGGGTCCAGTAAACATGTCGTGCCGTGAAGCCTCCCCAACAACCTGTCCACGTCCTCGGGAGCCACAGGGTCGAACTCATCCCAAATGGACTCAACAAGACGTGCCTCCTCTCCCTCGCTTGGATCATCCCAAATTCGATCCAGACCGTCCCTCAGCTGAGCGATTTTATCGTATAGATAACCGCTAAACTCCTCGGCTCGTCCTGCAAGGGTCATCCCGCACCTCCTGATGTAGGAGAGAGCGGGTGACCCGAAACAGGGCGGCCGGGCGGTTATCTGCCGACGCAATGAGGGTGGAGGCGTAAGAACGCCTCGCTTCCTCATTGCCACTAGGTAGGTCCTAGAATAGGACCTAACTAGTGTCCGATGAGTTTCGGAGCGACTGGACCTCCAGGTGCTCTCCAGGCGTCTTCTCCGGCGTTTCATCTCCCTCAGCCCCTCGGAGAACCAAGGGGCCGGTCGAGACCTACGCCGGGTCAGAGGCGCAAAGGCACGACACGGTCCAAGGCCCCGCCGCGCCTGTTCCCAGGCCACGACCAGTTCCTCAGTCGTGCCATGGGCCAGATCCTCAGGGAATGGCCCAAGCTCCGTCAGGAACCTCTCAGGGTCCATCAGGCGCCTGGGGCGGAACCACCCTATAGGGTCCGTCTCCCTGCGTGGTGAATGGCGGTTCGGAAGTCTAGGCGAAGGAGGAAATGATCCGACCATGACATTGGTTCCGTTACTAAATCATCTAATACCAGATCATTTAACCACTGTCCAGAGATATAAAGCAGATCCAGTGTGCCTCCCCCCGTGTGCGTAGGGCCATCATTTACTCGAATCAGGTCCAAGGCCGTCATGGAAGCCAAGAACTCCCGAGCTGCCGTCGATGACGAGCCAGCTGATGGCAGGTTGAAATCCCCCATGACAATAAGTCTGGGGGACTCGACCGCCACAGCAGCAAGTACCTCCAACAGCTCAGGCAGGGCTGTGGTCACGCAGCAAGGAGCCAGGTACGCGATCACCAAGCCCAACTGATTCCTATAACCCCACCGCACATAAAGGGATTCACAACCGGCAATCTGAGGAATAGTGGCCTCCCTCGGCTCTAGATCTTCCTTAATAACAACCGCCACCCCCCCACCCCTACCTTGGACCCTCGGCTGATGAAATGCTCGGAAACCTGGAGGGCACATCTCAACCAGGGGGACCCCTCCCTCTGGGCCCAACCAGGTTTCCGTAATGCCCATAAGGTCCGCGGACTCCCCCTGAATAAGGTCGCAAATCAGAGGAGCCTTATTAACCACGGACCTTGCATTACATAACATCAGCCGAAGATCCAAGCTCTGAGGATCACGACCACCCGAGGAACGGGTAGGGACAGAGGGGCCGGAGCACCAAATAGATTTGTGGGGCAATATCAGGGAAAGGGAAATAAAGTATAAGCGCCACCTTCAAGAGATTTGCTCACATAGCAAGAAATTTAGTTGAATATTTTTTTTTCTCTTTAATCATATCCTATTCTGGAGATTGCCTTGGCAAAGTCCCTGCAGTTTTCTTGACAAGATTTTTCAGAAGTGGTTTGCCATTATCGCCTTCCTAGGTTTGAGAGAAAGTGACTGGTGCAAGGTCACCCCGTGTTGTGGTCCGCCGATGGCCTGTGGAGCTGGCAGCAGAGTTGGACAGTGAGGAGGCTGGGGAGGAACATGGGCCAGTCCTGGAGTCCGGGGAAGGCTCGGACGAGGGCTCTGCATCAGAGACAAAGATGGGGCCTGGGCCATCTGGGAATTATGTGCGGACTCCGGAGCATCCAGATTCGGACATCAGCAAGGCAGAGGAACAGGGGGAGCCTGTTCCCAGTGTGCACGTGCACAGAGCTGCCAGAAGGCAAGAATGGTTAAAACAAAAGGGACGACTCGGGAATAGGGCTTGGAGATGATTGGCCCCTCCCATAAGATATAAAGGAGGAGCAAAGGCATGTGAGCCTTTGCAGGAAGCAATGTTGATCGGTCTGGCTGGTTTAAATTCTGCAGCTCTGTTTTGACTCTGTGTTCTGTGTGGCCTTGCAAAACTAATTGCCCATTAAGTCTTGGCAGCGTGACATGGGAGATAAAGGTGGGTGCTTATCAGCCTTATCCTGAAGGACTGTGGCAGACTTCTGTCGGACTCTTTACAACTATTTGTGACTCATTTGTGAATGAACAGAATGAGAATGAACAGGCTGTGAATGAACAAAATTCACAGCCACGGAAATAAAGAGGTTTTTTGGGACTAATTGTGTGCTTTTTACTGTCTCAGGAAGCCTAGATCAGAACACCCTGCTGGCTCTATGATCAGTTTCTAATCTGATGCCTTAAGCCCCATGCCAAATTGGCTCGTCTGTTTAATGACATATTTAATTTAACATTTACTTAGTTCTATTGCAAAATATCCCAAGTCAGGATAGAGGATTCAGCTGAATAATTCACTCAACTCTTTCTAGCTCTGTGAAAATATTCAGTACAATCCCCCCCCAGCCCCAAATACAGCAATGGACTATATACCACTTCATAATTTACAGCCCTCTCTAAGCGGTTTATAGAGTTAGCATATTGCCCCCAACAATCTGGGTCCTCATTTTATCCAACTCTGAAGGATGAAAGGCCGAGTCAACCTTGAGCTGCTGAGAATGGAACTATAATTATAACTATAATAGAATTGAAAATATAATTCATCCAAGTCAAATCTCTCTTCTTTAAAATGATTGGTGAAAATATTTTCCCATAAAAATGCTAACAGTTCTGAATGACTAAGATTTACAAACCTCAAAACCCAATGCTAAGTATTTGTTTTCTCTTCTGGCCATCCCCCAAATATATTGGTAGCAGACAAACCTCCGTTTCAGATTATGGCAATTATTCAACAATAAGAAGCAGAGCATGTTGAAATATTATCTCTCAGACGATAAAGCATTTGTTAACAGCAGAAGTAGATGTTTATGCTTTGGTTTAAAAAGGAAAACCACAGATATTGGGGCATTCAACAAACTCTGCAAAATACATTAATCCATAAGGCACCAAATTACCAACACTTCATGGAAACAATATAGGAAAGAGATACTTTTAGCATAACTGACAAAGAAACACCCAAACACTCTCTCCCATATGCTTAAGATTATGTAACATCTAATACAAGTCCTTCAGAATAATAAGTTATCTGGATATATTAAAAAATCCATGCTTCTTGATTTAAGATCCAAGTGTTGAAACTCTTTTAAATAAAAATGGACTACTAAACACACAGAAATTGAGAATATTCTGAAATACTGTATTATCAAATTGTATTCCTTCGGCTCTACATAAAAGATACCGTTACATGTTTAAGTTGTAATATCAGTTATGTGTTTTAAGGTCAATCATTACCTGCTTCCAGATATGCAGTAGAAGTCATATGGACAGAACTAACAATGCAAATCCATAAATATCCAACATTTTTTAAAGATAGACTGAGGCAGTGATGGCCAACCTTTTCGGCACCAAATGCTGAAAAGGAAGGGAGCGTGCGTGTGTGTGGCACCAAGTGCCGAAAAGGGCCAACTGATTGTTGTGCAAGCATGTGCACCAGAAACCTGGAAGAGGAATGGGGGACCCCATGCATGCTAGGCGACATGGCTCCGTGTGCCACTTCAGGCACGCATGCCATAGGTTTGCCATCACAGAACTAAGGATTCCTATGGAAAAAATACACTAATCTGATGTACAAATATCTGGAAAAGTTTAAGAAAGATTTTTATTATGAAAATATTTTTGAGAGTGGAAGATGATGCTCATTTTCAATGTACGTTTCATTGTTTGGAAACAGACTGTTTGTCTTGGCTACTGAAACTAATCTTTGGGGTCTACAGACTAAATGTGATATGTATTGCAACCTCAGCAGATGCATTTCCTAACTCCTTACAGTTTTATTTAAGAAGAGACATGCTATAATGGGCTTGGGAGACAGGAAGAAGAGCCGTAGCCAAGTCTGACAAGGGATAGCTCAGCTTGCAGAAGGAACAGTGGTGAAGAAAGCATCTCAGAAGGGACCTTCCCTAGTTCTCTGGAAAGGAAAGATAGGCGATGGGGGACTTAAGTGCTTTCAGACTTCCAAGTTAATATTACTGTAATCCTACAATAAAGGTAGTATTAGTAGTAGTCATGGTTTTGGTTTCTTTTCTGAACTACCTCAAAGAGCTCACCAAGAGAGAATTTGATTCTCTGTGTGCAGAACGTATGCACTCAATGTGAGTACAAATAGCATAATATGGTGGCAAATAGCAAAATATGCATAATATGGTGGCAAGTAGCATAATATGGTGTCAAAACTACGGCATGAATCATGGAAAAAAAATACCCTAAAATCTTTTCCTCACTGAAAAAAAAACAAAAACCATTTTTCAAATCTATCTACCTTTCCAGACCTGAAGAGAAGAAATAGCATTTGCAGCTTGTTAAGCAATAGAAAAAAGAAGAGATTAAAAAAAACAACCTAAAAAAGACAAAAAACTGGTACCAAATACTACAACCAAGAAGGTGGTTTCTATCCCTCCCTGCATCTGGGCCTCTATTTAAATGAAACTGTCTGTTTAACTAAAGCAGCTGCTTGATTTAACTCGTAACATTGAAACGTTTGCTTAATTAAAAATAATTCCTTTATGCAAAGTCAAAAACTTGATATGAAGGCGATAACTGGATTTATGGGTTTGTTGGTAAGCTGAAAGGCAACTGTAAAGCTTCAAAAGTTTTTCTATTCTTAATTTGCACTAAGTCCTTCAAAGTAAAACTCGATTTAGAGAACTAAATCGACTTAATAATGTCAGTAAAAACAAACAAAAACCAACAGCCTAAAACACCAAGAACACCCCCAAAAAGCAGAACACATCCCCAAACCTTAATTCCAGTCCTGCTGCCTGCCTAATTTGTTGGAACATATCTCAAAAAAAATATGAAGAATGCTCTAGACGTCTCTGTTCACTTCCTGTTCTTTACTGGGTTTTCCTCCAGAGAATTCGCCCATCTCTGAGCCAGTAGACTCCTCTTTTGCATCAGATGATTAATGTACATATCAATGATAATTTGATAACACCGTTTGAGTTTACTCAGTGTTGTAGTACACTGCGGACTGAGGAAACATATGAAATAGATTAATCTATGGGAGTACTTTGATTAGATAAATTTTGGGACAGAGTTATATCAGAAGATAATTTTTAAAAATATCTATGAACAAAATGTAGATAGAACTGTGATGAGAGATCAACAGGATTTAAACACTGAAGAATGAAATAGTGAAGATTGGTTTGAAGACAATTTTTTAAAAATAGCTAATTTTACATGATGGCTTATTCAAAGTAAAGTTGTTAGAAGAATCTTAAATATAAAAACTGGATTTCGATGCAAAACTCATGAAAAATGTTGCAGTTGTGTGTGTTATTCCTGATATATTGTCAGCCATATCAATATGAATGTATCGTCAAAAGCTTTTTAAAGAAGCATAGCACGGAGAAGAGAAAGCTGAAGAGTTATAGATTTGCTAAAGTCTTTTGTGGACAGAGTCTCAATTTTTCCAGAAATGCAAAGAAGATGAACCCTCATGTCTTAGGGCTATATTTCAGCAGTGAAATCCACTTACCTTTGCTACTGGTTCGGGAATGGAAGCGTGCACGCTTGCATCTTCTGTGCATGTGCAGAGGGTCAGAAACAGGACATAATGACGTCCTAATGGATGGGCGGAGCCTCCTGCCGCTGGCACTACCAGTTCACACGAGCCGGATAGATCCGGCTGGATTTTACCGCTCCTATATTTATAGGAAAGACTCCTAAAACTGAATGCACATCAACATTCAGAAACATTATTTTGTGTCTCTTTTCTAGTCCTCTATGGCAAAAATTCTCATGTTTTTAAAAAAAGAAAAAAACAAAGTACTGATGAGAAATAATCATGTTTAAAGAAAATGTTTTTCAGGGGCTTTTGGGAAAGGTATGGCAAACTAAAGACGGCTCCACGAAAGCAGGACCCATGACTGCAGCAGAGACAAGGAACCAGTGGAGAAGATCAGTTCCTTGGAACTTCTCTAGATAAAAAGATGATGGGAGATCACTCACATATGCTCTGGACAGCTGAGGACTTTATGGGACAAAGGTTTCGGTAGGGTTGAGCACCGAGAAAGGATGGGATTAGTTTTTGAAGGACACTAAGTTCACAAACTTCACTTTCTAATCACTTATGGAAATTGCTCATTCTACGCTATTAGAGGCCTTCAGAATGACGTGTGTAAACACACACACACACACACAGACACAGACACAGTATTGTGAGCAAGAATAGATAAAAGGATACCACCTTGGTGGGAAAAGACCTAGCTGCATTCATATGTGTGGTATACATGCACAGATATATGTGTCTGTACACACAAATACACACAGACCTGACTATATTACAGTGATCATATCTAAGATCATTATGGTACAGCACCAATCCATGCCTATTTCATGTTGCACATTCAATACAAATGCTCATAGTATTGTTCTGAATTGTCTGTACAGGCTGGGGACTGGAAATACTGTTTTGCAGAGGTTTCATTCCTTCTCTAAAAATGCATCTGATTAGTATTACTGGGGAAGGAAAGGTCAAGCCAACTCCTTATTTCAGGGTATTCTTTCTCGTCTAACTTATTTAACAACTACATGAAATTACTGGGAGAAGTCATCTGTTGCTTTGGCTTCGTTAACATTAGCATGCTTCAGTCACATCAATATGCCAATGATTCCTAACTTTATATCCTGTCTCCAGGCCAAAGAAGGAATGAACAGGAAGTCCTGACCAGTGCTTGGAAATTGTGAGGGGCTCGGTGAAATAAAACAGCTTTCATTAGTACAGAAACTCTCTAATTCCATGGAAATTCCATCAATTGTTCTTGATGGGGTTGAACTTCCCCAGAAAGAGCCAGTGGGTGATCAAGGGTATTTCTTGGACCTATGACTCCCGCTGGAGCAGCAGGTGAAAATCATAGCAAGCAAAACCTTCGGCAACACGAAGAGATACCTAATGGGGCTATTTTCAAAGATGACCTGAAAACTGCAGCTGGCCCAAGACACAGCTGCTAGCTAGAGAAGCTGCTGACCTCATCCTCTTTGGATTACAGTTTCATTTCGGGGGGGTGGGGGTGGGTCAAGATTAAAGCAAAAAACCTCATTTCTTCTTTGAATACAATCTTCTATTTATATGTGGAAAAATGCTCTTTGTGAGATTTATTTGGATAGCCGATAGCTATAGTTTTTGGGGAAAAAATATTTTCAAACAACTTATTTATGAAAGGGCTCTGACCTCATAACCGTTCTTAACATCTATGGTGTTCTTGGATCTACTGTGGTTTCAGTCTTTACTGCAGCAAAGAGAAAAGGTTCAGATTCTATCTTTTTGAAACAATTGCCTGACACTCTGTGTCTTCCTTTCTTCTTCCTCCCCACCTCGCCTCTGCTTCAATTGTCATGCTAGCTGTATCTGTCATATTTTTCACTTTATTTATTTGGTTCATTCTTTCTACCTTACAGTCTTAATTAAACACTATTTATGTGGTTTAGTTCAGGACTAGTCAATCTGGCAGCTTTTAAATATTTTGCACAAGAACATCACTAAACAAAGACCACGCTGTTAGCCATTTATAAAGAGTTGCAGTCTAACAATGCTCAAAACCATCTGTTAACACATTCCTAGGACAAAGTTGATTCTGTCTGCTTCTTACGTAGTGAAATGTGATGGCATTACTGAGAAGGCTTATTTTCAGGCCTAAAATTTATATATTTGGAAAAATTGATTATACATTGCATTGTTTAATATATTTCCTTTACTTGTATTACCAACATTAACCTGAAATGTCAATACCTGTGACCATAAGCATGCAAACCTGTTTTTCAGCTTGTGTCCTGGCTGATTCTTCTTGAGCTAATACCATTTCTCGTTCTGCAGTTATTTGTACACTCTCTCTCAGTGCTTCTTCTAGCTCCTCAATTCGATCATCCTTCTTATGCAAACTATCCTGGAAAATGATAGGACACCAGATGAAGTAGCTTCTAGAGCAAATATGTCAAGTGCCAGGTCACCCACAAGGGACTTTCCAGCAATGGAATTCCAAAAAGGTAAGTTTTCATACAGAAGAAAATCACAGATGTAAGGTGAAGGAAGAGCTGGAGTAAATCCATAGCCAAGACAAAAGTTAGCAAACTGAGATGAGCAATAGCAATGCAATTAGTGTTAAGACAGCTGGAGAATGGTGGGTAGTTTTTTTTGTGCAAAAGCACATCTTCACATGCAATTCAGGTTAGTAGGCAGAAGATGTAGATGTACAGCAAGCATTAGCCTTCCTTCACAGGTACCCTCAACCTGACAGTTCAAAAGTAAGAAATCAGAAGAAGCATGAGATGTAGTAAATGTCTTAAGAAAAGCTGTCTTAAAAAAAACAATACTAAGATCTCTCAACCCCCTTTCATATAAAGATACTGGTAATTGATCTAGCTGAAAAAAAATCTGAAGACAAAGGAATAAGGTGTATTTGAAAAAATCCTGTACTATATGACTAGAAACAAAATCTTCTCAGAATAAAACAAATGTTTACAGATCAAAATGCTACATTAACTTGAAATGCATTATAGCAAATGTTGAATCATTTTCTGTTTCTAAACTTGCAAACAAGAAACAGTTGCCTTTCCTAGCTGTTATACTTTCCTTATGCTGGTCTATGATTGTAATAAAGATTTGATTATTTGCTGTTATGATAAAATGACCATCTACCAAGTGCTTTGGATTCTGCCAATTATATAACAGGATAATTCCATAACTGTAGAATTCTACACAGCATTGTAATTACCACGAATGGTATTTATATCAGGGCCTGCTAGGCTTTTCTGAATGAAAGATACCTACAATATGTCCATAAGAGTGATATTGGTAGTTGTGTGAAATATACATGTTCAAAACACAGTATTAAGATAGGAAAACACGGCATAGAAAAGAGTGGAGCATAAAGCATTGATTTTAATTAAAAGAAAATGGAAAATGATGGGATGTCAAATCTGAATTCCTGATCATTTTTCAAACTAAAGCCTGGTACCAGTTTCTAAATTCTATTAACAGCAAATAATAAAAATATTATTTACCTTTGAGAAACTAGCTGGCAAAAATATACATATTAACACAAAATTGAATATAAAAAATCCAAACATTAGAAGAAATGCATTCCTATATATAATTATTTGGTTCTTTTTTAAAATGGGAAACTAGTAAGAAAGTAGAATACAATGAAAAAAGTGAAACTGAAGTAGAAAGATTTGTTCATTTCCTAGTTACTACTAGGATGTGTATTAGGAAAGACAAGAGCAGAATGCAACATGGATCTAGCAGATAAAAAGTGTTCGTATCAGAATACTGTATCAACAAAGATGATCAACTGAATGACCTTCATGGAACAACTAGTATGGCATCAAGAATACTAGTTCTTTTATGCCTTCTGCAGCTTTGTTGACTACATTCTTATAACACTGCTAAAAGCCTTAGAATTATACTCAGTCAGTCTGTAAAAGACAATCCTAGAAAATTATAGTATGCCGTCTGTTCTGACTACATAGACAGGAAAAATACTCATTAGGTTGTCTACCTTATATCAGAATCCAGACTATCACATTCAGTATCTTTAGTTGTTATCTTCAGTTCTGCAAATAATTGTTTGTCCAAGTACAATACATCTGAATAATTATGTAGAAACATGAAGAATAAAAAAAGCAGAGCTATGAAACAGATTTCCATGTACTCTGCAGAGGTGGTAAGGAGCATTTGTTTTTGTAAATAAAATTAGTCCAGTTAATTTCCACTTTCAAAAATGTGAAATATATAGAACATTGATAATTTTTTCTCACATAAAATTGGTGGCCCTTAATATTACAATATAATCAGATGAACATTTAATTTGATGTTTAAATAAATTCTGTATATTACACATTCAGAAATATACACACAAAAACACCTACACTACTATTCACTATACTAAATCCTCTGGAAAAATTAATGAAATGAAAGTGACAACTGTTGCTATCAGAAAACAATTAGCTACCAATAAATCATCACTTAAGAATCAGTCATATGTCTAGGTTATACATTAATCCCTTAAATTAGGTTTCTGGCGAAAGGTTTGGATTTTTTGCTTAAAAAATCTTACTGAATTTGGCACGAGCCAGTCAGAACTAAGCCTAGATATAGGACAACCTATTTTGAGCTATTCTAAACTATTATTGCTGGAGTAGCAATCAGATCTACATTTTTGCCATGGAACTGTTAGATACAAACTTAGATTTCATAGGAACACAACATCTATTATACATAAACTTATCTTTGTATATGTTTACCAGAATATATAGCACCTGTAAATATTCTGTGATGAATATTTACACTGAATAAGTATAAAATGAAGGAGTGTCAGGATGCTTAGAAAGATACTTTTGTAAGTCTGATAATATTTACTGAAGTTTGTGTATCTCTCAATATCTCAGTAGGCAATTTCTTCTGTTTTGCTAGATGTTTAAATTTTATCTCCATTTCCAAACTGAGAAGGGCTCTAACATTAGCTTAGTTCAATGTTTTACTGTTGGCTCTTTCAGAAGATATACATAAAAAAAACACACCACTTCATTGTGCCAAGGAAATTTATGCTTCTCTTTTGATCAGAAGCAGTAGTTTTAGATTTAGTATTCTTGTGTTACTACAATTTCTACTTCTATTCTAGACACAAAGTTTTACTTAAATTACTTTTTGTCACAATATTTTACTCTTTTACCAAAGAAGTCACCTGAAATGCTTTGTATTTTTAACACCTTTGTTTAAATGCTTTTGTTTTATGCTGGTTATCGACTGAACTAAAAACTGACTACTGTGCAGTACAATCTGTGTGTGTGTGTGTGTGTGTGTGTGTGTGTGTGTGTGAGAGAGAGAGAGAGAGAGAGAGAGGGAGGGAGGGAGGGAGGGAGAGGGAGGGAGAGAGAGAGAGAGGGAGAGAGAGAGAGAGGGAGGGATTCAAATGCTGAAGCCAAATGATTTATTCTTTTCAGAAGTAGAATATTATGAGGGCAAAATTACATCTTTAAGTATAAAACAATCATTCAGAGTAAGTTTTAACGCAAAGCAAAGCAGTTTAATTCAGATGATCATGCATTACATATATATGATATGATGTTACCTGTAACTGCTGGGAACTGTCATTAAGATTGTCTTCCCGCCTCCTTGCTTCTTCCAACATTTGTGCACTCTTTTTCTTCTCCACCTGTTCTTTATGCTTTAAATTTGCTACCTTCTTATTCTGATCTTTAATTTGCCTACAAAGAGGAAATCAAATATTCAAACACGCGTGCAACCCACATACAGTTGAAAATAGCAAGTACTGTAAGAGAATGTTCACACTCAATACAGATAACTTAAATAATACCCGACTCTCCAGTTTTAGAAATAACTAACCGTTCTTTCTGCTATCTCATTTCTAGAAGTAACCAAGTCTAATAATTTCTACCACTCTGTTTGATTATAAACCACATATGTGGGATTTGTCATATAACTGAAATCAATTTGCTTGTTTTTTTATTGCCATTTGATCGTACAAATTCTGGTCCCTGAAATGCAAACTTTGGAATTGTTTGCAATTCTATGAAGATTAGAAATTTATCTTTTATAGATTTTGACCAAGCAGCAGGCATCCAGATCATAATTCCAATGAATGCAAACAGATCACTCCCGCAATCTACGTGCATGCACACATAACACATTATACAATTATTCCTATTCAAGATTCCAAGCAAGAAATTTTTTTTAATATGCAAAAAGGCTATAATTTCCTTCATTATGATGAACACTGAGAATTACTACAAAGTGACATTAATAATTTACTTGAAAACCACTGGTAATTTAATAAAAAGAAAATCCTACTTAGTTATCTTTTTTTTTTTAAAGAAAAAAAAGGAGTCCATGGTTCGTTTGTACGGAACCTCTAAAATATACTTCAGAACTGATCCTAATTATGAAAGCTATTCACTGAAGAAATCTGAATCTTGTCAATACTCCAAGCAAGGTAAAATTTTGTAAAGGAATTG
Source organism: Ahaetulla prasina (assembly GCF_028640845.1). NCBI lineage: Eukaryota > Metazoa > Chordata > Lepidosauria > Squamata > Colubridae > Ahaetulla > Ahaetulla prasina. The sequence goes on along the minus strand of NC_080545.1, from coordinate 83,648,737 downwards.
GTTACATATTACAGTAATATTATGGGTTTTTTTGAGTAGCTACTTATGAGTTCCCACAAATGGACTCTCTAGCTGTGCAGAACTCCATTTGGAACATTCCTAAGCTTAGGAATTTTGATGAATCTTCTACATGCTTCAGGTAGACTTTTCACTAATCTTCCTAGCTACCATCAAACTCTTTCACCAGTTGATTCTCATGAATGGGTGAATAGTCAACTGTCTAGGACCATGATGACGAACCTACGGCACGCGTGCCAAAAGTGGCATGCAGAGCCATCTCTCCGGGCATGCCAGCCGTCGCCTGTTGGTCTTCCAGGTTCCGCTATGCACATGTACGCTGGCCAGTTGGTCTTCATGCGTGCGGGAGTGCCAGAACCCGGAAGAGCAGCTCTCTGGCACACTGAGCTTCTGGTTTCTGGTGTGCGCATGCCAGATGGTCTTTGTGTGCCAGAAACCAGAAGACAATCATGCATGCAAAGGCCAGAAACCGGAAGCTTATCTTCCTGGAGCGCACATGCACGCCGGAGAACTGCTCTTTGGTTTCAGCCCCCCCCCCCATGTGTGCACACACTCCCGTTTCCACACTCGGTGCTGAAAAGATTCACCAATAGTGGTCTAGGAGATGGGTGAGTGACCACAAAGTATGGGAAGAAAAGATCCTTCTCCCAAATGCCACATCTTTCTGGACATCCACAGTGCTTGGATATTGTGACCAAATACATGCTTAACAATTTTTGCAAAGATTGTACTGAAGGAAATCCAGACAGTTGTTCACTGCTGTGTCTAAACCTGTCCCTTAATGTGAGTTGGACACCGCTAATTTTCTAGATCACAATAAATCCTTATGGTGGTTACAACACTTTTAAGAACTGCTACAATGATAACTCTTGTCCCCAAAACAGGAACTGATCTCTCCCACAACTGGTAACTATTCAGTAAAAGGCCACTGCTCTAAAGGCAGTGTGCAAATATTACTCCAAGCTATAGGATGTGTGTGTCTGTATGTATGTGGATGGAATGTCCTGGCTCAGATGAAAGAGAGACAGTCTGTGGTAGAAATGAGATCTCAGGAGGCAAAATTAGCTTGCCTTCATGCATGACATAGACTGTACATTGAATAATATGCTAGCTCAACTGGCCACCAAAATTAAAAAGGCAGTTTTCCAAGACAGCAAATGCTTGTGACCTTGTCTCAGGGCAATTCTTTAAATGAGGGTTATCAATGCCATCAAGCTTTCTCCATCTGGTTCAGCACCTGAACCAGAATTAGTCTCCACCACCAGAACTTTCTGTCCAGCATCTGATCTACATTGCTATGGTAGTGTGGTAGCTATTCGCCATTTTGACAAGTTAAATATGAGAATGTAGAGAGGTACTGAAACACTCATTTGTGAAGGAGGAGAACTTAAAAATAAGGTAGCCTAAGATGCCTGGATGTCCTTGCCTCAGAAGCAGCTCTTATATGGGCTACAATCGTATTAAAATTGTATAAGGTTTATCTTTAAGCTATGAATGCAATCCAAGTTGCATTCAGACAGAAACAACCTTACTAGGAGGACAGTATCTAAAGGAGCGAGTAAGAGAGAGAACCAGAAACAACCCGAGTTAAGTTTCAGAAAGGTTCTACAACAGATTGGATTGTCAAAGGCCTTAATGGACCAGCAACTTCTCTAGGCTGCTTCTGAAATACCAGGATACTTTACACTCTTCTGAGTAATCCTGATCATGGTGCGCCTCCTTCAGCAGTAAATCCTAACAATTCCCGTCAGTTCCCACCATTTCTTGGTAGAGCCAAACATTCTTATGCCTGTCTGTTTATGCTCTATTTTCAGATGAATGTTCTCAAAAAATTGGGTGGAGGTGGTTCATGGTATGGAAGGGCCCAGAGCAGGAGTGGTACAGCTGGTTGCTTTACTGAAGGGGCTGGCAGCACAAAAGTGATTACTGAAATATGTTTTCCTAATCATCGTCCACATCTGAAGACCTGTTGTGCCTCGCTCGCTCCCCCTGCCGCAGCCGGGCCCCTCTTATCTCCTGCCAGACGCTGATAGTGCTGAAGAATGTCCTGGCATGCCTCCAGCCCCCAGCCCTGGCACCATGCCCGGACAAACCGAACAAACAAACCTCCCTCCGATAGCATGTGCGCCTGAAGCCAGCCACGAGCTGGGATTACCAACAGCTGGAGACGAAACGATGCAATGGATAGATCCACGCTTCCGGAGAATGGAGAGGCGACGTCACCAAAAGGAAGGGAGGGGCAGGCCTGAATAAGTGCTGAGTCATGGAGCCACACCCCATGGCCTATATAAAGGATCTGCTTTCTGGCATTCTCTGAGTCAGGCAAAGTCTAATCTGGATTGCTGAAGTCACATCTTGGATTCCTGCCTGCCCTGAGGACTCTGATAGGACTTTGGCAGAGCTGCAGAGGCACACTTGATACGGACTTCCCCGACCTGGCCGTCAGAGGAGGAGTGGGACACGACAAGACCACACTTTGACATTGGGTAGCTTTGCAGCCAAATCAAGTTTAACAGGCATAGGAAATCTTGCAACCGGATAAAATTTGATCAATACCAACTGAGGAACGGTGGGAAATTACAGCTTTTAATATAAAATTTTCTGCTTGAGAGTAGCTCATTATTGGAAACAATGTGTATTCTTTTCAGGCTTATACCGTTTTTGCCTTGAACTGTCTGCTGGCCTGCTGGCTTGTCTAACTGCCTGATTTATAGCGCATTCAGAAAGTATTCAGAGCCCGGGGAGACGACTTCCGGTATCCGGCGGCAACGGACATCTGGAGGTGCCTCTCCTGCCTCCAGTGTCCGAATCCGGCCGCCTCCGAGGCCCTTAGGGGCCAGGTGTTCCGAAAAGGACACCTGCCGCACGGACGGCTCGCCAGGGGTCTCCCAGCCGACGTACAGGACTGGGGGGACCGATGCTGGCGCGTCCTAGGCTCGGAGGGGTTCGGAGGCCTCAGGCCGCGGCCATTATTTTGGTCGTCGCCTGGGCCGCTGTGCCCGGTGACACCGGGGCTTTGGATTTATAATTGCAGCAGCCTGGTGGCGAACAGGGAACGGAGAAGAATTGAGGAAGGAGAAGGGAAGGAAATATCGGCATATATGAGTGGAGTGCTCCGGAGTGCGGGGGGGTTTCTCTTCCCTGCGACTGGAAGGAGCACGAATCACTTTGGAGAGAGGAGAACTTAAAATAACAAGATTACCGGTTTTGTGGAGCTCTGGAGAGAAGAGGTGATGGAGAAATTTAGGAGGGAAGGTTTGAGGCCCCCTCCTCTGGGGATCAATGGTGGCGCCCAGCTTCCTCCTTCACTATGAGAATCTTGATGACATCACTTCCCTTCGGCTTCCTGGTTGACTAACTGTACTCTGGACTCGTTGCTCCTGTGAGTGCCCCCTGGTGGATCCGGAGGAAATTACAAGGATACTGTGCTTGCCTGAGGATTTTAAAAATTTTTAAATGGCAAAGGTCAGAGACCAACTGCTGGAGAAATGGAGAGAATTTTGGAAAAGTTATCTAATATGGACAAGAAACTGATGAAATAAGAGCAGAAATTGTGACTATCCAAAAGGATTTTAAAGGACACTCAACAAGTCTCAGCAGAAAACAAGCAGAAAGTGGAAGGTCTGAGGAGAGATGCGGGCAGTGCAGAAAGAGAGGAGACGACAGGCAATGCTGTGCTTGGACTACAGATGGATAAAATGTCTTATTTCCTTAGGTTTCAAAATCTGGAAGAAGTGGACCAAGAAGACTTGAGAGATGTTGTGACTAAACTGTTGGGAGAATTTCTTGGGAGAGGTGTTGACTTTATGAATTGGGATGTGGATCGAGCTTATAGAGTTAATTCAAAATATGCACGCACGCATGCAGTTCCTAGAGAGGTTCATGTCAAATTTGTGAGAAGAGAGACGAGAGATGAAATTCTTAGAAAACATAGGAGTGGGGCACTGACTTATAGGGGCAGGGAGATAGCCATTCTGAGGCAGATTCCCAGACAGGTACGTGAAATGAGAAAGAAATATTACTTTTTGTCAAGCAAATTGTACCAGAAGGGAGTAGGCTTCAGATGGCTGATGCCAGAGGGATTGATGATTTTCCGGGAGGGCATTACGAAAAAAATTAGTACAATTATGGAGGCTGCGGCCTACGTGGAGGAACACAAAGCCCTCCTGGAATTAGATGACCCAGGAGTTGAAGAAGGGAGGTTATAGACCATGGGAGGAGGCGGCTGCCGCTGTTGCGCCCTGGAGTTGGGTCAGGCTGAACCCAGAGTTCTGAGATCCAAAACTAGGAAGTGACAATGATATTTGGTATTGTGTTGGTTTTCCTTATTCTCCTTTGTATGATATTCTGATTATTCTTGACCCTTCTTTATTGCGTATGTAAAGATTGATAAACTTAGCTACTTCGTATCACCTGCTTGCCATATGGCTGTTGTATGTGTTTAAAATTTTGAGTAAAATTCTTATCTTGTATAAGAAAAATGAAAATTTACCATACCTGATATGTATTTGTATAAACCTTTTTTGACCAATAAAACTTTTTGGATAAAAAAAAAAAAAAAAAAAGAAAGTATTCAGAGCCCCTTCACTTTTGTCCATTTTGTTATGTGGCAGCCTGATTCTACAGTTGTTGAAATTTATTTTTTTCCTCATTAATATACATTCAGTACTTCATAATGACAAAGTGAAAACAGAATTTTAAAAATGTAGACTCACTAAGGAAATAGTGTGACTTTTGTGTTCTCAAGAGGAAAATCAGTGATCTTATAGTGGGGAAACCAGACTGATAAGGAGGAACTGAGAAACTGCTTAGTTGCCTGCTCCCAGAGAACAGTTCTTAGGTGGGAAGTCTAATTAATCTGGCCTGCTTAGTGAACATCTGACAGTGCAGAAGGCATTAAATATAGTATGCTAATCTCCAAGGAAGAATAGGTTTTTTTTTTTATTTTAATTTTTTAAAATCTTTCCTACCAGAGGGACAGAAATCACCTCAGAACTTGCATGAGGCAGCGCTTTAAGAATTTTGAAGGGTCCTCACTGTATATAATAAATATGTGAAATGAAAAAAGAAAATTCTTTCCATGAAGTTAATGGATAAAAAAGCCCCATCAATAAAAGAAAATAATTTGGAGATATTTGTCCAAGCATGGTGCTACTGTTGAACAAGAACGAGAATAATTGGAGACATACTAGTAGCACCAGCAGTGCATATGTTGCAGGGCATATATATTTCTTCTCCCTCCCGCCCTCCTGAAAACCCACTTGTGTTACACTAAATCTCTGATGATAAATTAAATGATTCTGCAGAATTTAATTATATTGAATTCTAGTAGTACTCAATTATAGGATGACTGCTAAGGTCAACAGTTGCATGTAATGCATTTTACTTTTAAAATGAATACTTGTGTTAATTTACTAACAGAGATGCTTTAAATTCTTCTAAAAATATGGCCATCACTTCAGAGAGCTTTAAGTTGAACTATGGAAGTTGTGCATCCCTTCACAATAGAAAAAGGAGAGCTTAAATATTGATCAAAGACAAGTTTAAAAAAATCTATGCACTTGGGAGGTAGAACTTCTAATGACCTGTCAGGAAACAGCAATTTATTTTCTGTGTTGTGTATCCTTACAGAACAATAGGTTAAAAGGGGAAAGAGAAATGAATAGAAGTTCTTCACGAACAAAGCTCCTATACCACAAATTACAGAACTCTTTAATCTTCACAATCCATTAGCAGCTGCACTAAAAGGAGAGAGAGAGAGAGAGACAGGGAAAGAGAAAGAAAAAACAACAACCCTACTCCTAGACAGGGAAATAGCTTAAATCTAAACATGTATTTGTGGAATCAAGTTCCAACATTATATTCTACTCTTTTGTGTTCTTCCAGCAAAGAAAAAAATATTAAACCTGGATCCCAAATATATAATTCTTGGATTTCAGATGAGGATTTACATGATTGAAAGATCCTTTGGGCACACCCAAAGTTACCTTCTTGTACTTTGTTTCAATTAAGGTTATAGGATTCCCAATTGAGGAAAATCTAAAAAACTTTGAAAAGAACAAATAAAAGTAATCATAATAGGTCTCCATTAGCCCCTACTGCCATATGCAGAACCTTAAGGGAGAAGATACTAAACAGTGTGGTAGAGGAGCATCAGTCTCTGTTCTTTGCAGATGCAATGAAGGCATGCATATTGGACCTCTTTTGTTAATCTACAGCTATAGCACAGGATGTTGTATGTCCAGAATCAAAGCCATGATCATTGGTTGAACCAATTTGTTGCAATAATTCCTCCACTTGTGGTCTTACCCTCCCTGCTATGTCCTTTGTTGCTCTCAATTCCCTCTGACCATTTAAAAAGCAGCAGTATCATTTGCTTGGCCTATCTCCGCATGCATTTCTCGAACCAGCCAGGACTTTGAAAATATCATCAACAGATAAGGAGGAATTCCTCAAGCACATTCTAAAACCCTTCCATACTTCCACCTCTCACAATACTTGACAACATAGTATCAACAGTAGAAACCTTCAAATTTCTGGGTTCTATCATATCGCAAGATCTCAAATGGACAGCTAACATCAAAAACATCATTAAAACAACGGAACCACAATGTTGGTTCTGTCCCAGGCGCCTGATGGACCCGGAGAGGTTCCGGACGGAGCTTGGGCCACTTCCTGAGGGTCTGGCTCACGGCACGGCAGAGGAACTAGCCGCAGCCTGGCAATGGGCTGCGGCTGGGGCTTTAGACCGTGTCGTGCCTCTGCGGCCTCTGACCCGGCGCAGATCCCAACCGGCTCCTTGGTTCTCCGAGGAGCTGAGGGGGATGAAACGCCGGAGAAGACGCCTAGAGAGCTCCTGGAGGTCTAGCCGTTTAGAGGCTGATCGGACACTAGTTAGGTCCTATACTAGGACCTACCTGGTGGCACTGAGGGAAGCGAGGCGTTGCTCGCCTCCTCCTCATTGCGCCGGCAGATAACCGCCCAGCCGCCCTGTTTGGTGACCCGTTCCCTCCTTCACCAGGGGAGCGGGATGACCCGCTGCAGGGACGTGCTGAGGAGTTTAACGGTTATCTATACGATAAAATCGCTCAGCTTCGAGACGGTCTAGACCAAAATTGCGACGATTCAGATGAGGCGCCTGAGGGTGGTCTTGGTGACATTTTCTGGGATGAGTTTGACCCTGTGGCTCCGAGGACATGGACAGGTTGTTGGGTAGGCTGAATGCCACCACGTGTTTACTGGACCCATGCCCTCCTGGCTGGTGCTGGCCACTCAGGAGGTGACACGAGGCTGGCTCCAGGCGATTACGAGTGCCTCCTTGTTGGAGGGAGTCTTCCGCCGCCTTGAAAGAGGCGGTGGTGAGGCCCTCCTCAAGAAGCCCTCCTGGACCCGGCTGTTTTAGGTAATTATCGTCGGTCTCCAACCCGCCGCGCGAAGGTTGTAGAGAGTATGGTGGCATATCAGTTTCCCCTGCACCTGGATGAAACTGTCTATCTAGACCTGCTCCAGTCCGGTTTCCGCCCGGCTACAGCACGGAGACGGCTTTGGTCGCGTTGGTGGATGATCTCTGAGGCCAGGATAGGGGTTGTTCCTCTGTCCTGGTCCTATTAGACCTCTCAGCGGCTTTCGATACCACGGACCATGGTACCCTGCTGCGCCGGTTGGAGGGATTGGGAGTGGGAGGCACCGTTTATCGGTGGTTCTCCTCCTATCTCTCAGACCGGTCGCAGACGGTGTTGACGGGGGCAGAGGTCGGCCCCGCGGCGCCTCACTTGTGGGGTGCCGCAGGGGTCGATTCTCTCGCCCCTTCTGTTCAACATCTATATGAAGCCGCTGGGTGAGATCATCAGTGGCTTCGGTGTGAGGTACCAGCTGTACGCTGATGACACCCAGCTGTACTTTTCCACACCGGGCCACCCCAATGAAGCTATCGAAGTGCTGTCCGGGTGTTTGGAAGCCGTACGGGTCTGGATGGGGAGAAACAGGCTCAAGCCCAATCCCTCCAAGACAGAGTGGCTGTGGATGCCGGCATCCCAGTACAGTCAGCTGAGTCCTCGGCTGACTGTTGGGGGCGAGTCACTGGCCCCGATGGAGAGGGTGCGCAATCTGGGCGTTCTCCTGGATGAACGGCTGTCTTTTGAAGATCATTTGACGGCCGTCTCCAGGAGAGCTTTCCACCAGGTTCGCCTGGTGCGCCAGTTGCGCCCCTTTCTAGACCAGGATGCCTTATGCACGGTCACTCACGCCCTCGTGACGTCTCGCCTGGATTATTGCAATGCTCTCTACATGGGGCTCCCCTTGAGGGGCATCCGAAGGCTTCAGTTAGTCCAGAATGCAGCTGCGCGGGTGATAGAGGGAGCCCCTCGTGGCTCCCGTGTTACACCTATCCTGCGCAGACTGCACTGGCTACCTGTGGCCTTCCGGGTGCGCTTCAAGGTGCTGGTGACAATCTTTAAAGCGCTCCATGGCATAGGGCCGGGCTATTTACGGGACCGCCTACTGCTACCAAATACCTCTCACCGACCCGTGCGCTCTCACAGAGAGGGACTCCTCAGGGTGCCGTCAGCTAGGCAGTGCCGTCTGGCAACACCCAGGGGAAGGGCCTTCTCTGTGGGGGCTCCCACCCTCTGGAACGAACTCCCTCCAGGACTTCGCCAACTTCCGGACCTCCGAACCTTTTGTCGCGAGCTTAAAACACACTTATTCATCTGCGCGGGACTGGATTAGATTTTAAAGTTATGGGTTTTAAGGGGTTTTTACTATTTATATTATTTTAAATCTGGGCAATAGAATAAGTTTTTTAATTGTTGTTTTTTAATCTGTATTTATATGTATTTTAACTGCCTGTGAACCGCCCTGAGTCCTTAGGGAGATAGGGCGGTATATAAATTTGAAAAATAAAATAAATAAATAAAATAAAATAAAATAAAAAAGGACAACAAAGAATGTTCTTTCTGCGCCAACTCAGTAAGCTCAAACTGCCCAAGGAGCTGCTGATCCAATTCTACAGAGGAATTATTAAGTCTGTCATTTGCACCTCTATAACTGTCTGGTTCGGTTCTGCAACCCAACAAGAAAAACACAGACTTCAGAGGATAATTAGAACTGCAGAAAAAATAATTGCTACCAACTTGCCTTCCATTGAGGACCTGTATACTGCACAAATCAAGAAGAGGGCCGTGAAAATATTTGCAGATCCCTCGCATCCTGGACATAAACTGTTTCAACTCCTACCCTCAAACGACGCTATAGAGCACTGCACACCAGAACAACTAGACACAAGAACAGTTTTTTCCCGAAGGCCATCACTCTGCTAAACAAATAATTCCCTCAACACTGTCAGACTATTTACTGAATCTGCACTACTATTAATTGTTTCATAGTTCCCATCACCAATCTCTTTCCACTTATGACTGTATGACTATAACTTGTTGCTGGCAATCCTTATGATTTATATTGATATATTGATCATCAATTGTGTTGTAAATGTTGTACCTTGATGAACGTATCTTTTCTTTTATGTACACTGAGAGCATATGCACCAAGACAAATTCCTTGTGTGTCCAATCACACTTGGCCAATAAAATTCTATTCTATTCTATTCTATTCTATTCTAAAGTCCAGATTGATCAAGTACCTTTAAATGGCATGTTCCCTTGGGGAAGTTCATAACAGCTGACATTCCAAACTTGACCAGAAAGTGATCTTTCCGAGACAATGGATTTACAGAGAGCTCCCCCACTTTTATATTATTTACACAACCAAACAGAATAACATAAACAACTTCTACCACACTGTATATGTGGGGCTGGGACAGGTCCGTGAGTGTTCTGGGCCATCCTTGATTGGGCAACATCAGAAGGGTCACTTAATTTCTCCAAGATAATAAGTGTGACATACTTTAAAGGCAAACCATCTCAGCTAGCTCAGTGACTATATGAAGCAGGATGCACAGTATCCTGACTGTATCCCTACACTGCTTCAATCACACAAATGTAGCAGCAAGTAATTAAAATTTGCAGACTGTCAGGAGGATCTTCTGGTCAGGAAGATGGAACGCCTACAGACCAGGACACGACTACTTTCTGCTCTTTTAGGAGTGAAAGACAATGAAATCCAGCTGCATTAAATAAACATAACATGAAAAAAAGTAAGCACTTAAAAAAAATACTTCAGAATGACATGAAAAATGCATTATAAAATAACCATTAGCGGTAATGCCCTTATAATAGGTCTCCCTAACCTGGATTGAAAGCCAAGAAGATGGTAGATTGCAGTAATTTTCAGACAATCTGTGAGACCACCAAGGAAAGGAAAAAAAAAATCAATGTGGAAATGATTTGCTTTTCGGCAGTACACTCAAACATATGTTGATAGAATTCTTGATTGTTTTCTGACCAGAAGAATAAATGACCAGGGTAAAGACAAGAGTTCTCACTCAGTGGATAAGATTGCTACTTTACTTATGCCAATGGTCCTTAAGATCTTTCATCAATTAAGACTATTATTCATGGAACATTTTTATATGAAGAGAAGCAATGAGGGAGGGCCCCCTGAATATCCAGGGTTGTGTCTATCTGATTGAGTGTGTGTGTCTTTGTGTGTGTGCATATACACATATGACTACTACAGTTACATCATGAATCTTCTACTATGGAGAAGTTTTCTGAATGCCCCTTACATGGCAAAGGATATGAAAACCAGAATAGCAGTCTGTAATATAACAACGCTTAGGAATTGCTGTTTTAAGATAAGTGAGGCTTTAAAAGCCGTCAGCCAAATAATGACTATTCCACTATGTACATTATTAGACATTTGGATATTCTTTGATTAGATATTGTTTTGACCTTGCTTGCTTTGGCAGATGACCCAGAGAAGATTACGGTCTTGCCTGCATCCTATCTGTTCTCTTGACAATTAACCGAAGAGGTTTCTTGACATATAAGATATGGAAGGTTCTTTCTTTGCAAGTATGCCATCTATGGAAGGAAACTAGAAGTGTAATGTCATATTTAGATCACATCTTTTACCAGCTGCACAAAACTCTAAAGTGGCCAGAGAATCAATTTATCCCCATGATTTTATCTCAATGTCTTAACCATATGCTAGTAAGAACCACAAAATTTTAAAATCAGGAAACTAAAATATTCCAGCAGGTGATTGAAAAAATTACTCATTTTTACAATCTTCATAGCCTCTTGCTACTCTTTTCAGTAAGGTAGCTGTTGGGGATTTCCTCTCTTTTCATTGTTTATTATTTTATTCCCTTGTTTCCAACAGCTCAAATATCTGTGACTCGTTGCAGGAGGGAACCAAGAACTAAAAGCAAAAAAGAGGAAAGTAGGAAACAGATCTTCTGGAGATAAGAAACATCTCTTCTGGAGATGTTTCTTATGGAAGGTATTGCAGTGAGATTATTTTGTATCTCACTATGCAATCTTAGCACAAATTTCTAAAGATTTAGCTAGGAAATCTGAACCTAATAGGGGAAAGATGGGCAAAGACATATCAGGAAGCATTTGAAGATTTGCAAGAGGCTTGATTGACTGACTGACTGATTGATTAGGTACTGTCAAGTCAGCTCAACTCTCAATGGCTACACAGATACATTTTTTTCTGAGATGATTAGTCCTCAGCTTCACCTTCTAGGTCCATAAGTGGTACATTCATTACTGCTGAACTTGGATTACAAGAATGGAAGGAAAAAGAAGAGGATGATCAGTAGGAAGGTAGGTGGACCTATTTGCGTTGCTACTAATTATCCTCCTTTCTTTTCTTCCACTCTTCCCAGCACTGTGGACCTCTCAAGGAAGCTGGACATGTTCAAATTATGATAGGCTAAGCATGATAATTTGTGCTTCAAAAGAGAACTTTGGATTCATCTATACCGTTATTAATTCATGTTTCCTAGCTATTCAACGTATTTTCAGGAATGTTCTTTAACACCCAAATTCACAAAAGACATATACAGTATATGTCCAATTTTAAGAAGCCCCGACTTTCTATCCTTTCATTCTGCATATAGAAATCTTTACATTATTACAGAAGTAAAATGATGTAAATCTTCCAGCACCATAATTCTCAAAGTGGACGCAAAGAGAACACTCACATAGTAAAAGTATGAAAGAGGCATATGCTCTAAATTGAGAACGAGCCCCTGAAATATATGTTTGGGAGGAATGGGGGTTTACTGAGAGGACAACAAATGGATGAAAAATAACCAATCAATGTCTTCAGATAGTGTCTAGCTCTATAACATTATAGGGTGTCATTTATGCACAAAGCAGGAAAGCAAAGTTCAACAGCAGAATTTCTGTCAAGGTAGGACAAGGATACTGTACTAGCAATCATAGAGAAACAATAACAATCGGAGAGATGAAAATATAGATAATTCCAAGGAAGAAGAAATAAAAACGGCACCAGATTTTAAAGGGAGAGGTATCATGGAAGGAAGGTTAGATAGAAAAGTGAGGAAGATATGAACATCCTCTCCTGCATTTTGTTTTTAATAGGAATGCATCGTAGTTAAGGAACCCATTCACCCCTCCTGATTCCACCTGTCCTCTAGATCAGGGGTCTCCAACCTTGGCAACTTTAAGACTTGTGGACTTCAACTCCCAGAATTCCTCAGTCAGCTTTGCTGGGAGTTGAAGTCCACAAGTCTTAAAGTTGCCAAGGTTGGAGACCCCTGATCTAGATGGTTCTAGAATGAACAAGTTCTTTCCTCCTTCATTTTGTTTCATTAACCTAAACACATTTTCCTAAAGCACCATGAAACACTGTCCTCTTACACATACACACACACACACACACACACACACACACACAAGTCACAAAGGGGACTCTATCAGGAGCAAGAGATGCTGGCACATCTCTGTTGTTGGACAGTACATCTTTGGTTTTTGGTGACAGGAAGAAAGAAGCCTTAAGCTCAATAAAAGAAGATGGCAAGAAACATTAGGCAAAGCTGGAACTTTAGAAGACTGACAGAAAGAAAAGGAGAGGCAACTATGAGCAGCTTTTTTTTTTTTTTTTTAAGAAAAACAGCCCATTATGGAGTAAAGCAAAAATAGAAAAACAAAGCCTGGGAAAAGCTTTGAGAGAGAAAGAGAGCAAGCCACAGTGAGAGAAAGCCACAGACTAGACAACTAGCATGAAGGGATGTCTCAGCCCACAGAAAGGGGGATGGGACTGGTTTCCGAAGGAAGACTCCCTAATTTTCTGGAGAATTAAAAAAAAAAAAAGGAAGGGAGAAATACTTTCAGTCTTGCAAGATACAGCCTAAAAATGGAGCTAGTAATTTCCTGGTTGTGCTTTTTTGTCTGGACTACCTTGCAAGGCTAATAAGCAGATTAGAACACAATCTTGTGGGAGAAAATGCAGCGGGAAGAGATGGAAAGGCCGGATAGTGAGAATGGCTGACAGGAGGCCACCAACATCTAAAGCAGGCCTATACAACAAGCAGCACCATCAAGAAGCCCATGAAGCTGGCTGGCATTTTTAAAAGGTTAATTCACCTCTCATGCAAGCACTTCTTATGCTGCTGAGTCGCTCCAAGCCTCACTGCCAACAACTCCTCCAAGCACTGCGACCATTCTGCTACCTACCAGTCAATTGGTTTGTCAGGTATTCCTTGGTGGCCTGCAAAGATTTTTAATTTATCAGTGAGGTTCCTGCTCCTCTACTAATTGCACAGGTTTGATCTACAGAGGCAACCAATGCTTTTGCAGAGAGTATGTAACTGCTTACTTCACAATTTACTGTCTTTTCATATTCAAAGTTCAAAATATACCTGAAGCATGTTGTGAATAAGTGAGTAAGATTTAAAACAACAACAACAAGCCAGATGATAAGGAAGTAGGAAATAAATAGGCACAGGAGGACGACAGATAAAAGCCTTCATTTTTGTTAAGATCAAAGCAATAAAGACATCCCTGCAAGAGCGAAACAGAATTCTGCTCAGCTTCCTGCTTGTGTCCCTGCATCAAAAAATGAACATATGACAATATCTACTTTGTAATAGGGTTAAAATATTAAAATCCATTTCCCATTTCTTTTCACCTATCCCCAAGGCTAAAATTTAAATGTTACAAAGCTACCGTGCTTTGGACAAATATTAATGTGGCACTATTAAGATGAAAATTTGTAAGTCGAACAGGAGTTCTCTTTCTCAGCTTTTGCCACAAGTCCTTGTCATTTTCTTATGCTGCTGTTCTTTTTTCCATTGCATTTATAAGACTTGGTATCCAATGCCAATAAAAACAATGTTTGTTCCTTTAAAAGTCACAAAACTATAACTAGCCTGTTGTATGTGTGCCAAGGAAGAAGTCCCAAATGGGTTTTTAGAGAAGATTGGGTGGATTTTATTTCCGGAAACCAGGAAACTCAAATCTTAAAAACAAATTTCATATACAGATAACTTATACAGAAAAGAAAAAGGAAGTAGAATTGAAAATGGTCAGACGTGGGTAAGAGATAATTTTGCACTTAATCCTTAACAAAGATTATAATAAAATTCAAAGGTACAGACATCTAGAAGCATTTTCATTTCTATAATTCTTAATTTCATATGTAAAGGGCGTCACTGAACTATATTAATATTACAGTATTAGAAGACAATAAGATTGTAAATCTTTTAGAACTATCTATAATTCTGCATGATGGGACATGTAAATGGGATCCTGATTAACAAGGTTTAAAATCTATACTTTTGGATATAAAACTCTTAATTTTGACTGTTCACCAAAATAAACTGAATGACTGTTTACACTTTTTTTTTCTTACATTGTGGTTTTTCCTTGGACAGTTATTTTAAGAATATGGTTACTTTAAAAATATTATATTTTATTTATTTATTGACATTTATATAGTAGCAAAACTATGAAAGCTAATTCTGATTTTAGAAATTCAAGAATGAAACCCACTTTGAACATCAAGTAATGGTTTTAATAAAGTGCCACCGAAGGCAAAGTATAATTGTAATCAATTGTTTACAATTAATGATAAAATTAAAAGTGTTAGTAAGAAGCATCAAGCATTACGAGAACTAGAATACAGCTAATGCAGTTCCTTCTGATGAGATTCTATTTCTTTCAATACCAGGAAAAATAGTATATTTAATAGAAAAAAGAAATCCCCCCTCTCCCAATACTTTGGCACTCAATTATCCTATTTATAATTAGAGAATCATCTGTAGAGACATTTAGCAAGACATAAATTGTAAGTCGAGGATTACCTGTATAGTAAATGTATGAATATCAGACCATTCCTGATTCTATGATTCATGTATTTTTAAAGTAGCATATTTATCCAGCCAGGGAGGTGAAAAGGCTTTTATTCTAAATGTAATTTACTTTTAAGTTATTTATTTTATATTTGCAAAATAATTACATATAAATAATCAGCTGAACTCTTCCTTCCAGAGATAAGACTATCTTTTTTTTTTTTAAATGCAGAACCTTTACAATATGCACTACATACCAAACAATTCCCTAGCAACTATATTTCAGTGGAAACTTCTGGCACATGCCTTTAAACAAATATATGTTCAGTATTGTTCACATTTAGCTAGTGAAATGTGATTAGGTCTCTTTCCCGTTGGCTTCTTATCCAGTCAGAAATTAAGAGAATTAAGGTGCTGTTTTGTTTGGATTAAAAATTCTCCTTTGCGGCCTTTTACTTTAAAGTATTTTAGATCTGACTTGAAACAAATCTACCTAGCAGAAGACTGGGATTTGCCAGCCCTATTTCACCATCCTCTTCCATATGGCATTAATAAAGCTACATGCTAAATGTTTGGAAGTTCTATGGCACACACAGGCTATGAAATTACCACAACAGTGTTTTTAAATTTTCTCCCACTATATGTGATGAAAACAGGGAGTTTTACTGTTAGTTTTGCTTCCCAACTTTATCCTCTCCTATATATGGGTAAATGGAGTTAATACCAAGAGGAGGCTGATTGATAGCTCAACACAGACTTTTATTGTAAGCCTGCTTATACAAATATTTTTAGAATTTTATTAATACCCTTTCAATCATTCTTGCAACCTGCAAAGAGGAAACATGTGAGTGGCATCATATTCAGTAGTCTATATTCTTGAGGGTCATTTTGCAAACATCCATCATTACACCAATGTGCTTTCTTTTTAAAAGGATGCTCAACTGATTTGACTAATTATGATTGACTGCATAAATGCATATCTCTTCTTGTATCCACATGCTTTTTCAAAGATTGAGACGCAGAAAATATTTATTACATTGTGGTATTATACTTATAGAGCCATTAATTAACATTCCTCTCTGATACAGGATCACACCAAATATTTTAGCAAATAAAAATGATAACTCTTTTTTTAAACAAATTAATTTTTTCAAAAACCTGATACCACGTATAATCCATAGCAAACTATAAGTCGGGGGATGAGGGTGGGTTTGTTACAATGTTTGAAGTATGACAGCTTTTGAAATGATCAATGAAATTGTACAAGCCACCGAACCAAAAACTAATAATAAACAATTGATGATAAGCAATCAAACTAAATAATAAAACTGCAGTGATTGGCAAATGGTTTTGTTATTGGCCTCTCTTCTCCATGATCAGGAAGGAAGAAAAATGAATATAAGTGAGATGAAAACTATGTCAACGAGATGATGAGGGAGGAAGCTAATTCTTAATGTATGATCTGTTCCACCCTCTCCTACTTATCACAGTAATAGGAACACTGCTAATATATGAATAAAGCACATTTTTTCTTCTGTTGTGCAGAAAATCCTCGGTTTGAGACTTTTCAAAAAAGAAAAAAAAGAGCTGCAGTGCTTCATCACAAATTTCAGATGTACCAGTCTAATAAAATCTTTAAATGAACATACTGACCTTGAAGTGAGGCTGAAGCAAGCAGCAAGTCCAGGGTAGGGAATGAGAAAGAGAAAGTCAGAGAAAGATTTAATGAGAAACACACTCCAAACTTAACACATCAAGAAGAGTGACGGAAAAGCAGCAAAGCATCAGAAAGCAGAGCCAGAAAGCAAGGTAAGACATTTTCAGTCAAATCTCAATTATTTAAGGAAGTTTCTCGATCAACGAAAGAGCTTTCAAGTTAGATTACATATTTTCATATATAACATGTGATTCCAGAGTCACCTTCAGCGAGATGGGCAGCATCTCAGGGCTCACCACCCAAAAGTAATACTGAAAATACTTGGTACATTGTGTGGATCACAATGAAAAGTTAAGATTTTACCATTGAGGAAATGTTCTTATCTTAGACATCTTAGTGGGAAAGTTAAAATCCTGACAATACCAAGTTTCTTTTGGCTGTTCCTCAGTCAAGTCTAATATTTATTTGAAAAGATTATCTCAAAGAGGAAGCCAAATTTAATAAGAGGACAGAGATAAGGTGAAACTGAGGTTTCGTATGTTGTTCATGAAGCTTCAAGAGAACCTAGAATTTTTAATGAGTGAACAATCTTAAATAATATATGAACATTAGACTTCGTAAGAAATACTGTATTTTATGTTATTCTCAAGTTTTTCTTCTTCAAGCACCTATGCTTTCTGGATTCTTTATAGTGCCTAGATGTTATGCCTCTTCTAAGCTTCAAAAATATGTAACTTGCACCCATTTTTTATTACTGTAAATAATAATGAAAGGTGGAAGCTATTAAATTTATCTGTACACAAAGCTAAAATAAAACTGTAAATTAAGATATTTTATCATTTCAACTAAATAATTTATACTGTACAATCTTAGTTCATTTATTTTCAAAGTGGTAATTTTGAATGTTTGTTTTGCTCATTTGGTATTAATCCATGGATTTAAGAATAAAGCACAACCTCCTGAAAACATGAAAAAAGCAATGACTGGTTGGTTTTAATTTGCCAATGGATTCTGATAAGGCACCACAAAGGTTATTCTGAATAAATGATTATACTCTTTTTCATTTCTTTTGGCTGAACTATCACTGTTGTGTACAATGATATGCTTCATAATTTTTGTGAATTTAGACAAGCTGTATATTAGTATCACTTTAATTCTAGTAGAACAGAAAAAGACCATGTTATTCCAGCTTTGACTCAAGTTGACCTGCATGGGTCAAGTTTCTTTTACTTAAGATTATTACTGGACTGACAATCTTTTGGTCTCTACGCTGGGAAAGCTGCTCTCGTATCACCAATTCTTCCCTGAATACTGTTGTAATCAGCATGGGAAATCAGTTTAGTTGGGATACTTAGGTTTTAATCTCCCCCCCACCCTGATCTAAGCAAGAAGAATTTAAAAACAGAGATAGCAGTCAATGTTTCCTTTTTATGTATCACTTACTTGCTTACAATAAAAGAGATTATAATATAAATGTATATGTCTACTTTCTAAGACCATTCCTTTAAAGCTGTGAAAAGTTAAATTTATTCTTTGCCAAGAAATGGCATTAGGTTAAATTACATAGCAAAAACAGCTTAGGAATTTGTTTCATAAATCATTCGCTCCTGATGACAAAAAGGCTACAACAATCAGGAATTTTATGTTTGTAGTTTCAACATTAAATGCGGAATTTATATTTTTAAAATCAAATATATGCTATTGTGAGGGCATACATATTCCAAAGTACTGCATTATATGCAGTATGTATTATATATAACTCTGCACTTTTCATAATGTACAAGGGAGTTTTCCAATTCTGTTATCATAACCGCTTAAATGATAAATGAATTTATGAGCTATATAACGAATGTATCACTTTGATAATGAAATTTTAATTTATATATCAACTAAAGCAGTAATAGAAACTAGTGATTTTAATAAAGCAAAACCCTTTACTTAGTAATATTCCCTTTACTAAAAGTTATATCATTTAATGGAAAGCTTGCTAACTTTTTCATATTTCCTGAAAACTGTGTTTCATTTTCAAGACATCCATTTATCATTTCCAATGCCTTATTTATTTATTTGTTTGTTTGTTTGTTTTTTATAATAAAAAAATCCCTCCCTTGATTCATACAAATAGGATACTGCAAATGCTCTATGCTTCACTATGCTCTTACAATAGCTTCCTCAATTGTTTGTACTTATTTGCACATGGATTCAAAATTAATGGGGAAAAACTATTGGGAATTTTATTCACAGCAACATTATAAATTTACAGCAATATTTCAAATGAATTAAGGGTGAGATTAAAACGTATAAATCACTCTGAAGACCTTGTAATTTCATGCCACTGGACTATTATAAAAATTGCATTGTTAAGATGCAATAAATATACCCAAAATAATTACGCAACGAGCCCAGGAAAAACTATAGCCGATGAGTATAAAACAAGCACCTCACAGAAAAGAAACAATTATCCTTGAACAAAATTCTGTATCCTACAAACTTCCATAAAACCCTTCCTTACAGGCTGTGATCCAGGGGCAGACCCTGGGTAGGAAGATAGACTGCATGAAATATACATATTCAGAAAAGGCATTGCCAAAGGAACCATACAGTAAATCAATCCAAGAACCGGAGAAAGGCAGAAAGAAAAATGCAACATAAATATCAATGAAAAATGATTATGGAAAAACAAATTGAAAGCAAGAGGGTTTATTTAATTTTTCTCTTTCATTAGGCAAAAAATGCTAAAAAGTAAATACTGTATTTTTCAGAGTATGATGCTCTTTTTTCCCCCTCCTAAAATTTGGCTCAATGTATTTGGGTGAACGTAGCCAATGTAAAATTTGGCTGAAAATTTGGGTGAATGTAGCCCCGCCCACCCGCTGGCCTCCAAGCATCCTCTTCCTGGCTGCAGAGATTGCCACCTACAATGGGTTGTGTTTTTGGGCTCCGTCTGTCGCGTTTTCAGCCTCCAAATGCTCTGTTTGAGAGCCCTTTAAGGCTGTAGGTATCGCCAAAGCACATCTCCGCCAATCGCCGCCTGAAAATGCGACACGTTTGGAGGCTGAAAACACAACCCGCGATGCCCAAAATGGCTACCTGGAACAGCTGCTGCCTTCTCTTACCCCTTCTGCGCTTCACCTGTTTTAGTCACTGGAGCTCCCTGTGCTTTTGAAGCTGTTTTTCAGTCCCAACACGAGCGAAGTGATCTTCCCTGCTTTGCCTGCTTTTCTAATTGCTGCTCCCTCTGATGATCAGCTGTGCTTTAGAAGCTGTTTTTTTAGCCCCAACCAGCCCCAACATCAAAACCAGCGAGCAAACTAATGTGCTGAAGCTGACCAGGCTAAGGACGCTAGCCAGATGAATACCTGGTAGGCAGATTTTTTTTGTTCCTATTTTCCTCCCCAAAAGGGTGCGATTTATACTCTGAAAAATACGGTAATAATAAATTAATATTTTAAAAGTTGACTCTAACAGATATAATCGCATTGATTTTCTATTGTTTATGGGAAACAGCTACGAGAAAACTCTTCCCCTCCTCACATATGAAGTGCCTTCCAAAGATAACAGGTGAAGTAAGGCCTGTCCATCTTAAAACTATCTTTGACTGTAAGTAGGATAAGTACCATCCCAAAGACAAAGATTTATTTATTTATTTATTTATTTTTCAAATTTATATACCGCCCTATCTCCCTAAGGACTCAGGGCGGTTCACAGGCAGTTAAAATACATATAAATACAAATTAAAAACAACAATTAAAAAACTTATTCTATTGCCGAATTTAAAAAACAATATAAATAATAAAAAACCCTTAAAACCAATAACTTTAAAATCTAATCCAGTCCCGCGCAGATGAATAAGTGCGTTTTAAGCTCGCGACGAAAGGTTCGGAGGTCCGGAAGTTGACGAAGTCCTGGGGAGTTCGTTCCAGAGGTGGGAGCCCCACAGAGAAGGCCCTTCCCTGGTGTCGCCAGACGGCACTGCCTAGCTGACGGCACCTGAGGAGTCCCTCTCTGTGGGAGCGCACGGTCGGTGAGAGGTATTTGGTAGCAGTAGGCGGTCCCGTAAATAGCCCGGCCCTATGCCATGGAGCGCTTTAAAGATTGTCACCAACACCTTGAAGCGCACCCGGAAGGCCACAGGTAGCCAGTGCAGTCTGCGCAGGATAGGTGTAACACGGGAGCCCCGAGGGGCTCCCTCTATCACCCGCAGCCGCGTTCTGGACCAACTGAAGCCTCCGGATGCCCCTCAAGGGAGCCCCATGTAGAGAGCATTGCAGTAATCCAGGCGAGACGTCACGAGGCGTGGTGACCGTGCATAAGGCATCCCGGTCTAGAAAGGCGCAACTGGCGCACCAGGCGAACCCGGTGGAAAGCTCTCCTGGAGACGGCCGCCAAATGGTCTTCAAAAGACAGCCGCTCATCCAGGAGAACGCCCAGATTGCGCACCCTCTCCATCGGGCCAATGACTCGCCCCCAACAGTCAGCCGAGGACTCAGCTGACTGTACCGGGATGCCGCATCCACAGCCACTCAGTCTTGGAGGGATTGAGCTTGAGCCTGTTTCTCCCCATCCAGACCCGTACGGCCTCCAAACACCGGGACAGCACTTCGATAGCTTCATTGGGGTGGCCCGGTGTGGAAAAGTACAGCTGGGTGTCATCAGCGTACAGCTGGTACCTCACACCGAAGCCACTGATGATCTCACCCAGCGGCTTCATATAGATGTTGAACAGAAGGGGCGAGAGAATCGACCCCCGCGGCACCCCACAAGTGAGGCGCCTCGGGGCCGACCTCTGCCCCCCTGTCAACACCGTCTGCGACCGGTCGGAGAGATAGGAGGAGAACCACCGATAAACGGTGCCTCCCACTCCCAATCCCCCCAACCGGCGCAGCAAGATACCATGGTCGATGGTATCGAAAGCCGCTGAGAGGTCTAATAGGACCAGGGCAGAGGAACAACCCCTATCTCTGGCCCTCCAGAGATCATCCACCAACGCGACCAAAGCCGTCTCCGTGCTGTAACCGGGCCGGAAACCGGACTGGAACGGGTCTAGATAGACAGTTTCATCCAGGTGCAGAGGAAACTGATATGCCACCATACTCTCTACAACCTTCGCCGCGAAGCGAAGGTTGGAGACCGGACGATAATTACCTAAGACAGCCGGGTCCAGGGAGGGCTTCTTGAGGAGGGCCTCACCACCGCCTCTTTCAAGGCGGCCGGAAAGACTCCCTCCAACAAGGAGGCACTCGTAATCGCCTGGAGCCAGCCTCGTGTCACCTCCTGAGTGGCCAGCACCAGCCAGGAGGGGCATGGGTCCAGTAAACACGTGGTGGCATTCAGCCTACCCAACAACCTGTCCATGTCCTCGGGAGCCACAGGGTCAAACTCATCCCAACAAATGTCACCAAGACCACCCTCAGACGCCTCATCTGAATCGCCGCAATTTTGGTCTAGACCGTCTCGAAGCTGAACGATTTTATCGTATAGATAACCGTTAAACTCCTCAGCACGTCCCTGCAACGGGTCATCCCGCACCCGAAAAAGGGCGGCTGGGCGGTTATCTGCCGACGCAATGAGGGAGGAGGCGTAGCAACGCCTCGCTTCCCTCAGTGCCACTAGGTAGGTCCTAGTATAGGACCTAACTAGTGTCCGATCAGCTTCTAAACGGCTAGACCTCCAGGAGCTCTCTAGGCGTCTTCTCCGGCGTTTCATCCCCTTCAGCTCCTCGGAGAACCAAGGAGCCGGTTGGGATCTGCGCCGGGTCAGAGGCCGCAGAGGCACGACACGGTCTAAAGCCCCAGCCGCAGCCCGTTGCCAGGCTGCGGCTAGTTCCTCTGCCGTGCCGTGAGCCAGACCCTCAGGAAGTGGCCCAAGCTCCGTCCGGAACCTCTCCGGGTCCATCAGGCGCCTGGGACGGAACCAACGTTGTGGTTCCGTCTCCCTGCGGTGTTGAGTGGCGGTCAGAAAGTCCAGGCGAAGGAGAGAGTGATCTGACCATGACAAAGGTTCTATGACTACATCTCTCAAATCCAGATCCTTCAGCCACTGACCAGAGATAAAAATAAGATCCAGAGTGCCACCCCCGATGTGAGTGGGGCCATCAACTACTTGAGTCAGGTCCAAGGCCGTCATGGAAGCCATGAACTCCCGAGCCACTGTCGATGACGAGCCGGCCGATGGCAAGTTAAAGTCCCCCATGACTAAAAGATGAGCTAGTAATCCAATCCTGAGAATTTGCTGTGCTCAGTTATTGTGCATTCTTAATAAAATGCTTACTTTGCACTTCCCTATCAAATTCAACTTGAGAATTGGTAATGCTATATGTACAACTTTTCCCTAAAACATACTTGCTTTCTGTAGGCTAGGGTTAGGTTTAGACTTGCTTTCTGTAGGCTAGGGTTAGGTTTAGATTTCTGGATCAATCTGTTGACACATTGAAATATTATATCAAATGAAAGAATAATACAGAAGATAAGAAATAGTGATTACATGAAGCTATTTCATTTCAAGGATTAAATGGAAATTTCCTTAACAAGTGACTTCGATTTACATAATTTGGCTTGTGGCCAGTATTTATATCCTGCTTTTCTGCCCATATGGTATCAATAATTAAAATATAAAACAATCAATGAAACTACTATAAAAGTGATTAAATCACTACTAAACCGGCTCAAAAATTAAAGTCTTGGCCAAAGAGGCTGGAGATTGAGTGCAGCTCTCTGTGCATTTTACAGTTTGGACACAGTAGGAAAAGGCCTTTTGTACCTGGCAAACAAAGTATTTAAAACACCTCTGCCACTAACCATAATGTCCAGAAAGATTCATACGGAGATAGGTGTTTCCTTAGATCAGGGGACTCCAACCTTGGCTACTTTAAGACTTGTGGACTTCAACTCCCAGCTTTGCTGGCTGAGGAATTCTGGGAGTTGAAGTCCACAAGTCTTCAAGTTGCCAAAGTTGGAGATCCCTGCCTTAGATAGTAGTCAAGTTATAAAAACAACCAAATCTTAAACTGTGCCCACAAGTAAAATATATCATCAAATCTATATTAAGTAAATTAAGGAAGTCTCTAGTTTCAAAAGAAAAAGGATGAATTTTATTTCATAAAATAAATACTTCGCTAGACAGTATCCCAAAATTTCAATTTATCTTTCAGAATAGTCAAAAAATGGCAGACTTCTCAACTATGAAGAAGGCATTGTTTTTAAGTGCATACCCACGCCTAGCTTTTTAAAAGAAGCTCCATAAATATGAAAGTTGCCTTTCTTTCCCTAGTCTCTTACACCGTTCTCACCTTTCCAGTTCAGCTATCTTCTTATCTTTATCATTCTTCTCATTTTCCATCTCTTTTAGGATTTCCAGCAAGCGATCCACTTCAGCTTGGGCCTTAGTAGACTCTTCTCGATACTGGGCCACCTCTTTTTCGAACTGCTGAAATCTATCATTCATCTCTGGATTGGCCCTGGCTTCAATGGTTGCTTCGTAAGCCTTTTGAGGAAAAACATTCTAAGAGTTATTTTGCACATCCATGCTACAAAATATTCTATTCTGAAAGGAAAAAAAAAGAATGGAAGGAGAGCCACTGCATACAAAACGGAGCCATTCTTCTTACAACATGAAGATACATTAGAATAGAATAGAATATAATTTTATTGGCCAAGTGTGATTGGACACACAAGGAATTTGTCTTGGTGCATATGCTCTCAGTGTACATAAAAGAAAAGATACGTTCATCAAGGTAATTATTATTAATTATTGAACAACAAAACTGTACTCTTATCTTCTATAATATTCACATAAAACCAGATCTTTATTATTATAGTCACAGACAGGCATAACAGGGTGGATAAAAATCAATAATTAAAAAAAAAACAGATTAAAAAAAATTAAATTGGATTTTTTTTTATTTTTATCAAATTTATTTTAATAAAATGCTTTTGGAGTAAAAATCTATCTAAAGCTGGTTTTCTATTTAAGATACATTGATAATTTAATTTATTCATCATGAAATGGAGCTTAGTTATGTAGCATGAGGCTGTATACTCTGCAATATTGGGACTGTTGGTGAGTCAACAGCGGGTCAGAAAAGGAGCTGCTGCGGGAGAGAGATGACAGTTGCTCTTTAAAAATTATGATTTAAATAGTCTTGATTTAAATCAAATCACCCTGCGGGATAATAAAGTATTCTTTAGATTTGTTAATGTGTGAGTGTCCAATACTAGCCATATTTTTATATTGAATATTTTCACCTATCCCAGAAGCAACAGAATAAGTCTTTTTTTTTTAAAAAAAAAGAAAATTGGTATAAATTATACACCAATATTTTTTAATTTTCTACTGGAGCATCTTTTACATTTTTGTTTCTTTCCAGCTGCTGCCAGTTTTTGCTTTTGTTTGTGTATCTTAAAGAGACTCAGATTTTAGTCCAGACAACTTCACCCTAATACCTTATAGGTTTCCTGGGAATCCCAATAAACTCTGCATGAACACGTGACAACTATAACAAATGGATGAAACACATCTGACCACAAACATTCTCTAAGAGATTACTGTCTTTAAAATTGACTTAAAATTTTACTGGCTGGATAAAGTCGAAATACTATTGACAAATTAGTTAGAATAAGACAGGTGTCAATCTCCCCTGCCAGCTAAGATACATTTTTTGGCTAATTTCTAATTATAGAAATATGTGGTTGTGGACAGAATTGGACTATTTCCCGTCTTTTTTAAATACAGTGATTTCAGAAAGCCACCCCCCCCTCGCCAAGCCACTATTCCAGATTGGAAGTGTTGCCATAAAGATTTTAGTAGCTTCTCTAGTTCATAATATGAGTTTTCTTAAGACTCTAACTTGCAGACTTTCAATGATCAGCACCTCTTTCAACACTCATTCAACATATATTTATGTCAGGTTGATTTATTTCTACTTTATTGATACTTAGTTGATAACCTTTTGAATACTTATGTGTGCTATAAAGAAGCAGGCTATCTGATTTTAAATATCATATGAAAATGGGTAGGAACTTCTTCCCAAACAGAAGTGCAGTAATAATTTTACATCTTATTTTGCATAGCAATGAACTCAATGATACAATGAAATAAGGTTAAAGTCATAATTAAAATTTCATTTATGAGGAGACAGGAATATAATGTTTACCTTTTTCAGCTGAGATTCAAATTTCAGGCATTCTTCCTTCTTTTGCTCCAAAGCAATGTCTAATGTTTTCAGTCTAGAGTCTTTTTTCAATCCTGCTGATGCTAATGAAGAGGCATGTTCCTTCAAATCCAGGAGTGTAGTCTACAAGACAATAAATGCATCAACAGATATTGCTCTCATTCTCAAATATTTATTGTGTTCTTTCATAGGCTTGAGCACCATACTGCAATAATGGATTATTCCATTCCATTCTATTCCATTCCATATATACTGTCATATTTTTAGAGTCAAAATTGAAGTGTTTTAGTTACAACTTAGTTACTAATGTTTAAAACTCATTTAAAGGATATATGATTTAAAAATAGCTATCATACTATTTTCAGCGTGATAGCTTTTTATTTATTTAAATAAGCAATAGGAGTTTGGGAGGAACTTTCAAGACTAATAAAAATATTAAATGCATTTAAGTTTTAATATACCGTAAATCCAAAAAATAGTTTGAGAAATTGTTCTTTTTTACAACATAAAGATTTGCTTCATCTAACAGAATGTGTAAAGGTGTATAAAATGGGAAACATAATTAGTTTTGATTTTGGAACAATACGCCTTCTCCCAAAACATTCTAAATAGATTATTTTCCAGTGAAATATATGTAGAAGCAATTCAACCATTTCAACAGAATGAAAAAAAAATACGTTTCATGTATTCTGGCTATAGAAAACCATGGTATTTTGGAATAAGTCTTTCCTTTCCTAATTTTTCCACTCAAGGTTCACAGATATTAGTGTCTGTCATTCATTCTGTAGAAAAAAATCATGAGTAATCATTTTTATTTTAAAAATTCCAATAAGAACCAACTGCAAGCAGTAAGAGATCTTTCAGTCTCACAAGCTAAAGCCCAGCAAAAAACAATTAGTCTGCTGGTCTTCCCACATTTGTGTTCTGCTTTGGGTTTCTATGGGCTGCTGCACTCTTTCATGCATATCATTAATGTTAAATAAGGACAAGACAAAATAAACCAATGCCTCAAGCTTTTACATTCATTTACATCCATCCATTTGCAACTCATTAGCAACAGTGCACACATAGCCCAAAATTCAACAGAGCAACTCAAACTATACTAACTCAGTATTGTAATAATAGTGGTCCTTGTTACAACTTGCAACTCTGAGCTTTTGTAATAATTCAGTTGTGGAGCCCTGACTGTCTCTAACAATAGTGCAAAATACACAACGGCTCTTCAGGCTTAAGGCATAGATTTAAGCAACTGTTGCTTTGTTATAACTTATGGATGGTCACAACTACTATGTTAGCTTAGATAAATTTTCTTTTTCAAAAAATACCAGATCACAAGGCACAGGAAACACACACTGAAAGTGTTTCCATGTGAAATACTGAAAATACCATCTGAAGTTTTGGTCCAAGTACCGAAGAAAACAGCATGAGTTGTTTGGAACTCAAAACAACTTTTAAAACATGCACATTTCATTCTGAGCATGTAACAACTGAAATATTTCAAACTCCAATGGTTTGCACACCCCTACTTTTGACACAAGCTTATGCAAATGATGCAATTACTCATTTAACTTAGTTGGCAGCTTAGAATCAGACAAACGGATTCTAAAGTTTTTCTCAGCAAGGAATCTTAAATTAGTTTTCAAACTCCGTAGACTGAAGGAATGCCTCTTCCCATTGACCCGATCCCCCAACACGCAATAAGAGAGCAATAAGCTAGCCTTTGGAGAGCCTAGTTTGGATATCCTCCCCTTTAGCCAGTGGCTACTGGGAACAGTCTATTTCAATGGCATTCCAAGGACTCTCAGCACAGCATATTTCGTGCTGTCTTTATTCGTTTTCAGAGTCATGTATTTTTATCCTCCCTCTTGTCCATTTTCTTAATAAACTTTAGATTTAAAAATCTAAATTCAAGAGAATTGGAAGCATCACGGCAAGACTGGCTGGAAAATAGCGGGCTCTCATGAGCCTCGCAAAAATCCAGCCAGACAAACCACTGTTGGGGGGGAGGTGTCTTCAGACCGGAACCATCTTGTAAGGACGGTGAAGAAGGAGAGGCTCCTTGGATGACCAAGAGGAACAGGCAAGTTCCTCGAAAGGTTGGAGGCAGCTCTCTGAACTGGCGGCCGGGGTGGCGGCCATTAAAACGACCGCTCTGAAGCTAGGGCAACCGGACTAAGATTTTGTGCAGGAGCGATGTTTGAATGGAGCATTGGTACCGGGTGTGCGATTGGCCAACTCACAGGTAAAAAAGGAACTTTTTAAAATTGTAAAAGAGGTCCTGGCATGGAAATTAGTGGCTAATTGGCACTTGGGAATTTTAATGGAGGGAGAAGTACAAAGAGGAATTAAAGGACTAAAGCCCCCAAAAGAAAACTTTCTACCTGGACTTAAATTGGACTTGGAGAAATTAAAAATAATACAGGAAAAAGAAAATTGAGGGCAAGCACTCTTTAATGAAGATTTGAATTATTTGTGATAGCTTTGATATTGGAAGGAAGAACAAAGAGGAAGCTAAAATTTCAAAGCACAAGAAAGGAAATGTTATAATTGGATTTAAAATGGAATCTGGAGAAATTAAAAACAATAAAAGGAAAAGAAATTGAAGAAAACATATTTTTTATGTGGATTTAAAACATTTTTGCAAAGGTGTTACTTTGTTGTCTTGGGAATTGTGGATTGGAGAGAGACATCTGCTGGTGGAAATAAAGCACTACAAGGATTGTTTTGAAAATTGAAGGAACAGCAATGACCTTGACTACTGTGAGGAACTTTAAGGTGTATTTGTTTCTTTTTAAACAGCTGGGTCCTGACTTTGAAAGGAAGTGAAAAATAACAAAGCTTTAAAGTTGGAGTGGACTAGATAAATATTTGAACTAGATATTACTTGGAAGTAAAAAAAGAGACTACATGGACTTGAATTTTAATTAAATATAAATTTAAAAAAATTGAATTGACAATATGGAGCATTGGGAGTATGAGGAATTAATGGAAATGCTTAAAAAATGTGCGTGAAGCATTCAAGGGTAATAAAGAAGCAAAAGCCTGGTTAGAACACACCAAAAGGGAAAAAGAGAATATAAAGGAGAAGCATGAATATAATGTTGAAAGGAAAACAACTGAAGAAAAAAAAAATCAATAATTACACTGTGGGATTGATGGTGACAAAAAAAGAATGGATGGTTAGGGATATCCCCCCAAAAAGAAGGGAAGAGAAGGAAATGGGAAAAGACTGGGTAAAAACAGGGGGAGAAATATGAAAGTAACAGTCCTAAAAGTTAGAGAAAGGATGCAGGGGAAAAGATACAATAAATATAAAAGAAAAGAAAAGAAAAGAAGAGAATGGGACAAAGGAAGGAAAAAATTAAGAAGTGTAATTTTGGAGACCAAAAGAAAATGGTTAAAAGGGGAAGAATAAATGGAGAAGGAAGGGAAATAGAGCATATAGTAGTTGATTTAAGGGAACTGTTAATAGTAGAAATTGTATGTAAGAAGCAAACAAGATGAAGTATATTGTTTATTGTAAAATGGATTCAGCAGATTCAGTATGAAATGTAATCTGGTTTAACTATGAAAATAACTGGAATTAAGATATAAAATTGAAATGTTATAGGTAAGAACTAAATATGATACATATCGTTTAATGTAAAATAGATTAGCAGATGAAATATGAAGTGGTAAATTGGCTTAACTATGAATAAATGAAAGTAAGAGACAAAATTGAAATATTAAAAAGTGTGATGGGGATTTAGAAAAAACATGTTGTAAATGATGAAATAAAATAATTAATTGATATTAGAATAAAAAATTAGGAATTAAGGAAAATAAGAGGTGGAAGGTTAATTAAATTAAAAGGTTTCAAAGTAAGAATGGAATAAGATGAAACACCATTGTTAATAACCAAAAAAATGTGATGGAGATTTTGAGAAACATATTCAATAAATGCAGAAAAAAATCGGGGTTACTCAGATACCACTTTGAAAAATATTGAATTGAAAATGAATACAACAATGGAGAGAGAATGGAAAGAGGAGTGGAGGGATAGATAAGAGGGGAGAAGAGAGAGAGAGAGGAACAGAAGGGAAAAGGAGAGGAAGAAAGGGAGGGGAAACAAGAGTGTGAGAAAAGGGTAGAAAGGGAGGAAGAAAGGAAGAAAGGAGGAATAGGGGAAAGGAAGGGGAAGTAGAAAAAGAAAAGAAGAAAGTAAAAAAGGATAGAAAGGAGGGAAGGGAAATAGGGGAGAAGGAGAAGGATTGCTTAAAATAAAGGACATGGAATGGTAGAAGGGCAACCCCGAGTATACTTAAACTGGTTAGGATGAAGAATGAACTAATATGAAAGTTAAAAGAGAATAAAAGTTAAAAGAGATTAACAATGGATAAGATAATTAATTGAAATAATGTTAAGAAATTAGGATTTGAAGGGTGGATGGTGATACTGTTTATATAATAAGTATAGAAGGAATTAAGACAAGATAAAAAAGTAGGGAAAAAGAATATTTTGGCAGAAATTGAAATATGTAAATTGTATTTGGATGTCACAAGTTGTATAAGATATGATCCGGTCAATACTCTGTTCATAAAATACGTATGTGAAAGAAAAAAATCAATAATTACACTGTGGGATTGATGGTGACAAAAAAAGAATGGATGGTTAGGGATATCCCCCCAAAAAGAAGGGAAGAGAAGGAAATGGGAAAAGACTGGGTAAAAACAGGGGGAGAAATATGAAAGTAACAGTCCTAAAAGTTAGAGAAAGGATGCAGGGGAAAAGATACAATAAATATAAAAGAAAAGAAAAGAAAAGAAGAGAATGGGACAAAGGAAGGAAAAAAATTAAGAAGTGTAATTTTGGAGAGACCAAAAGAAAATGGTTAAAAGGGGAAGAATAAATGGAGAAGGAAGGGAAATAGAGCATATAGTAGTTGATTTAAGGGAACTGTTAATAGTAGAAATTGTATGTAAGAAGCAAACAAGATGAAGTATATTGTTTATTGTAAAATGGATTCAGCAGATTCAGTATGAAATGTAATCTGGTTTAACTATGAAAATAACTGGAATTAAGATATAAAATTGAAATGTTATAGGTAAGAACTAAATATGATACATATCGTTTAATGTAAAATAGATTAGCAGATGAAATATGAAGTGGTAAATTGGCTTAACTATGAATAAATGAAAGTAAGAGACAAAATTGAAATATTAAAAAGTGTGATGGGGATTTAGAAAAAACATGTTGTAAATGATGAAATAAAATAATTAATTGATATTAGAATAAAAAATTAGGAATTAAGGAAAATAAGAGGTGGAAGGTTAATTAAATTAAAAGGTTTCAAAGTAAGAATGGAATAAGATGAAACACCATTGTTAATAACCAAAAAAATGTGATGGAGATTTTGAGAAACATATTCAATAAATGCAGAAAAAAATCGGGGTTACTCAGATACCACTTTGAAAAATATTGAATTGAAAATGAATACAACAATGGAGAGAGAATGGAAAGAGGAGTGGAGGGATAGATAAGAGCGGAGAAGAGAGAGAGAGAGGAACAGAAGGGAAAAGGAGAGGAAGAAAGGGAGGGGAAACAAGAGTGTGAGAAAAGGGTAGAAAGGGAGGAAGAAAGGAAGAAAGGAGGAATAGGGAAAGGAAGGGAAGTAGAAAAGAAAAGAAGAAAGTAAAAAAGGATAGAAAGGAGGGAAGGGAAATAGGGGAGAAGGAGAAGGATTGCTTAAAATAAAGGACATGGAATGGTAGAAGGGCAACCCCGAGTATACTTAAACTGGTTAGGATGAAGAATGAACTAATATGAAAGTTAAAAGAGAATAAAAGTTAAAAGAGATTAACAATGGATAAGATAATTAATTGAAATAATGTTAAGAAATTAGGATTTGAAGGGTGGATGGTGATACTGTTTATATAATAAGTATAGAAGGAATTAAGACAAGATAAAAAAGTAGGGAAAAAGAATATTTTGGCAGAAATTGAAATATGTAAATTGTATTTGGATGTCACAAGTTGTATAAGATATGATCCGGTCAATACTCTGTTCATAAAATACGTATGTGAAAGAAAAAAAAAATCAGTAAAACTTGTTTTAAAAAAAATTGAATTGACAATATGGAGCATTGGGAGTATGAGGAATTAATGGAAATGCTTAAAAATGTGCGTGAAGCATTCAAGGGTAATAAAGAAGCAAAAGCCTGGTTAGAACACACCAAAAGGGAAAAAGAGAATATAAAGGAGAAGCATGAATATAATGTTGAAAGGAAAACAACTGAAGAAAAAAAAAATCAATAATTACACTGTGGGATTGATGGTGACAAAAAAAGAATGGATGGTTAGGGATATCCCCCCAAAAAGAAGGGAAGAGAAGGAAATGGGAAAAGACTGGGTAAAAACAGGGGGAGAAATATGAAAGTAACAGTCCTAAAAGTTAGAGAAAGGATGCAGGGGAAAAGATACAATAAATATAAAAAGAAAAAGAAAAAGAAGAGAATGGGACAAAGGAAGGAAAAAAATTAAGAAGTGTAATTTTGGAGAGACCAAAAGAAAATGGTTAAAAGGGGAAGAATAAATGGAGAAGGAAGGGAAATAGAGCATATAGTAGTTGATTTAAGGGAACTGTTAATAGTAGAAATTGTATGTAAGAAGCAAACAAGATGAAGTATATTGTTTATTGTAAAATGGATTCAGCAGATTCAGTATGAAATGTAATCTGGTTTAACTATGAAAATAACTGGAATTAAGATATAAAATTGAAATGTTATAGGTAAGAACTAAATATGATACATATCGTTTAATGTAAAATAGATTAGCAGATGAAATATGAAGTGGTAAATTGGCTTAACTATGAATAAATGAAAGTAAGAGACAAAATTGAAATATTAAAAAGTGTGATGGGGATTTAGAAAAAACATGTTGTAAATGATGAAATAAAATAATTAATTGATATTAGAATAAAAAATTAGGAATTAAGGAAAATAAGAGGTGGAAGGTTAATTAAATTAAAAGGTTTCAAAGTAAGAATGGAATAAGATGAAACACCATTGTTAATAACCAAAAAAATGTGATGGAGATTTTGAGAAACATATTCAATAAATGCAGAAAAAAATCGGGGTTACTCAGATACCACTTTGAAAAATATTGAATTGAAAATGAATACAACAATGGAGAGAGAATGGAAAGAGGAGTGGAGGGATAGATAAGAGGGGAGAAGAGAGAGAGAGGAACAGAAGGGAAAAGGAGAGGAAGAAAGGAGGAAACAAGAGTGTGAGAAAAGGGTAGAAAGGAGGAAGAAAGGAAGAAAGGAGGAATAGGGAAAGGAAGGGAAGTAGAAAAAGAAAAGAAGAAAGTAAAAAAGGATAGAAAGGAGGGAAGGGAAATAGGGGAGAAGGAGAAGGATTGCTTAAAATAAAGGACATGGAATGGTAGAAGGGCAACCCCGAGTATACTTAAACTGGTTAGGATGAAGAATGAACTAATATGAAAGTTAAAAGAGAATAAAAGTTAAAAGAGATTAACAATGGATAAGATAATTAATTGAAATAATGTTAAGAAATTAGGATTTGAAGGGTGGATGGTGATACTGTTTATATAATAAGTATAGAAGGAATTAAGACAAGATAAAAAAGTAGGGAAAAAGAATATTTTGGCAGAAATTGAAATATGTAAATTGTATTTGGATGTCACAAGTTGTATAAGATATGATCCGGTCAATACTCTGTTCATAAAATACGTATGTGAAAGAAAAAAAAAATCAGTAAAACTTGTTTTAAAAAAAGAAATATCTAAATTCAGAGTTGAACCATTATCGTTAACCAGTATCAGTAGGTAAGAAATTATTCTAAACCCATTTTAATGTGGCAATTCCAAAATGTATATATGCATCTCTGAGATTAACCTCCTTTTCTGTAAGATCTGCTTGCAAGACGCTGACTTTCTCTTTAAGGTCTTTCATATCTTTTTTATAGTTGTCAATCTCCTCTTGTTTTTCTCGCTCATCTCTGTCACGCTGCTCCTTGAGTCGCTCAATAGTACGCTCCTGGCAAAAACAGAATATTATTGTCAAAGAAATATCATCTTTTAATGCACATAAACATGGCTGATTCCAGACTTCCTGTCTCACTCAGAATACAAGCTTTGGTAAATTCAGTTTACTGGATTTTAAAGGATATAGAGAAATGTGATTTTAAATAAATGCTCATATTCATTTTATTTTGAAACCATTAAATGGTCAACATTTGAAATAAATGATTAAATAACTTGCAAGGATTTTTATTTCCAGAAACTAAGAATTGAGACAGCAGACTCATTGCTTCTAAAAAAGGCATTACTAACATTAACAAAAATGACAAAGGATGCAACATAATGCTATAAGTTGCTCGGAAAGGAGCTTCACAATGGAGGCATCAGGCTTTGTTATATATGAGAACCATTAAAAAAAGCTAATTATGGAAAGATAACAGTTCTGTTTTTTTTTAATTGAAAAACATCACTGATTACTTTGAAATAGCCATTCACAAATTTATTAATTCACTTTAGAGTGACTGATACCACACTAAGATATCAATCCCTGCAATTCTTTCCCCAAGGTGAAGGGAAGTGAAAGCAAAAAAGGTTAGAATTTAATTTATATATAGGTGACTGAGTCCTAATATAGAATACTTACCATTTCTCTACAGAAAAATCTATATACCCTGTTTCCCTGAAAATAAGACCTCCCCAGATAATAAGCCCAATCAGGCTTTTGAGCATTAAAATAAGCTCCCCCCAAAAAATAGCCCTCCCCGAATATATTTAAACACATGCACAGCCGGTCCCCGCCGTTTCCTCTGGTTAGGGGTAGGGAGACAGAGCTGGAAATCTGGTAAGACAGCAAGAGGAGCCCTGTCTTGCTCCACGTGCCTCAAAATAATAAGACCTCCCTGAAAATAAGGCCAACTGCTTATTTTGGGGTTCAAAAAAATATAAGATTTTTGGGGAAATACGGTACTACTAAAACTTCTATGTCTGTACCCTTTGACTGGGCAAAATCAGGGTAAAACCTTTTGAACCAAGGCACCTCAAATGGGCTAACTTAGAGCACGTTTCCAAGATTTGGGACCTATGACTACAGTAGAATTGAAATTTGGCAAATTTTATAAAACATTTATGACATAAAATGATCATAAATAATTTTCATCAAAATATCGAACATTTTCTGTGGTAAACATCGACAACTTCCAAGGCATATAAACATATCGGAATGTCTCCTTGAATTTTTAAGAACTTTTCTAGTGAATGCAATACATTAAAAACTGCCATGGTTTATGATATTGAAGAATCTGGCAAGGAAAGATTTCTAAACAATGACCCAACAGATCACTGGTTGTTTATGCAGGGGTCTCCAACCTTGGCAACTTTAAGACTTGTGGACTTCAACTCCTAGAATTTCCCGGCCAGCCATGCTGCCTGGGGAATTCTGGGAATTGGAAGTCTACAAGTCTTAAAGTTGCCAACTCCTGGTCTAGTGAGAACCTAAGATTGTCATGCAAGATTATTTTCATTATTCAATGTTAAAGGCCATCAAAATCCTAGGGACTCCAAGATTCCACTTGAATAAGCAACTTTGACAACGTCATTATCTCAATTCATTTTTTGTTTTTTTCAACTTGGAGGAAGAAGGGGGTCTGCTTGTTTCATAAATTTTCTCTTTTTTCTTTAATTTTTTTATCATTACCAGGATTAATAACTTTAGATTATATTGTTAATGCCATGGTATGCATTTATATATTTCTTCATTTCAAGCAATAACATAAATGAAAGAGGACACAGAGAATTACTTCTTAAACAGATGTCTACAGTGATGACGACACAATCTTTAAATAATATTACCTCTTTTCCTTCAGGCTTACCTTTTCTGCAAGTGCTTCCTCTAGCGTAGTCAAGGCTGTATCGGTGTTGGTGGTATCAGCTTGCAGGGATTTTACTCTTTCTTTCAAACTGCTCATTTGTTTCTCTTTGTCTCTTAGCTGCTCCTGAAGATTTTCAATCTTAAGGGAAGGATACAGAATATAAAACTCAGGGACCACAGTTAGGGATCACAGTTATCAGGATCCGATAATCGTAATTGCTATTCTCCACTAGAGAGTAGCAGTGAAAGATGTCATAGCCACTAGTCTCTTTGGCCATTATTTTCAATTGCGGTCCTGTGATTCAGCCACAATGTCAGGCTAGCAAAAATCCAGACCACCACTAGATACAGAAAGTTCTCCTTGCTGATAACTAGCAGTCATCCAGATTTTTGAAGTCCTGACTTTATGGTTCTATTGTGCAGAATCTAGAGACGGGGAATGGCAACAAGGAGGAACACAGGTAGATCCCCTAAGGCTCTAAGGCTTTAATGCAACTGAACCCAGACATTTGGCCTCAAGCTCAATTCTGTCTCCAAAAGCATGAAGCACTTAGGATGCTCTATGCTTGTCAGAATAAGAAAGCACTTTCTTATCATTGAACACCAGAACAACTAAACACAAGGACAGTTCCACCCCCCATGCCATCCCAATGCTAAACTAATTTCTACAACACTGTCAAACTATTTAGTAAGGTTGTGTTACTATTATTCTCATCTTTCCTATTACCTATCTCCTTTTTTACTTATAACTTTGTTGCTTGTATCTTTATAATTTATATTGTTTTATTTAGTTACCTAGTATGATTCATGTTGATTGCTTATTTAGTATCCTATGACTATCACTAAGTGATGATTTATGATAAATATATTTTTATCATGACCATGATCATGATTTATCACTTACGGCTTTTATGTACACTGAGAGCTTATACACCAAAGACAAATTCCTTGTGTGTCCAATCACACTTGGCCAATGAAGAATTCTGTTCTGTGCTGTTCTGTTCTGCTGTATTCTATTCTATTCTGCTTCACTCTGAATAGAGAAACTAATGGTATCAGAAGTATGGCTTTCAGGAAAGGGTTAGGGTTAGGATTTAGAGGATTTCCTTTCCATTAAAGTTTATGATGCATTTGTCAAGAATTTAAAGTGTCCCAAGGTATTTTGCTGAAGTGACCAACAGCTATCTCCCTGGAAATTACAATATTTTATTAGCCAACTGAACGAACAGTTAATTCAACTGTAGTTAATGTTAAGTCTTACTAAGTCCCTTTCAGTTCAGTAGTTAAACAAGCAGAAGACTAAGTTAAGACATGTATCTTTAATCAGTTGGTGGCCTTTAATAGAAACATAGTCAATAAAAATACATAAGAAGGGTCTTTGCAGGCATATAGAGAAAGTCTATTCTTAGAATCTATACCAGCAATTAAGAGGGAATCTCTACTATTTTAACACATGTCCCCAAACGGACTTTAATTGAAACATCAATTCTATTTTCCAAGTCAATGATTTATTATAAAATTCAGAAATCCGTAACAGAAATCCACACGGGAAATTCTTCAGAGAATGGCATTTATCGTAATTGCATGTCAGAAATGTCTAATCAGCTATTACTGTCCTATTTAATTTCTTGCGGATAGAAACATTTAAAAAACACAGGTTGTAGTGTAGGAATCTCAACTTACTTTGTTATAATGCAAATACCAAAAGATTAAACAACAGAGATCAGGGAAAAATTATGTGTGTGTGTGTGTGTGTGTGTGTGTGTGTGTGTGTGTGTGTGTGTGTGTGTGTGTACTTTAAAAATCAATACAACTATGATGTACAATTCAAACCAATAAAAAGCAAACTAAAAATGCCATTCAGTACAGTCATAAAAATACAATCTCTTTCTAAGAGAAATACCCTACTTAAATCAATTTAAAATGTAAAACTGTCTCAGCTATCTAAAAATAATGAAGACCACATGTATATTTCATCAATCCATTGTGTCTGCTCTCTCCCTCTTATACACCCTAGGAAGAAGATTAAAGAGGACCTATTAAAATTAGAGTAAAGCTCGTAACATAGACATACAAGAAGGACATTTTATTTTATAAATCTATTTTATTCCTTGTACAAGCTGTCACACTGCTTATTTTCTCTCAATTAATATTAGCAAACAGTTCAAATAAATAGCAGCCAGGAAGTTTTCAAAGACTTCAGTGAAACAGGCTTGAAAATGCATTTTCAAGAATGTCAATAATGATTTAGTTCTGTAATGCTTATATATGTTAAACTATAGTAGAATGTAAATATACCATGAAATAATATTAAGCAAAAGAAAATACTTTCTGCATGTTATATAGAATTTCTAGCACTCTTACAAACAAAATCCTGCCCACTTAAACTAATTACTGAATATAATTACTGATAGGCACTTAAAGATCAACAAAGAGATACTGATATTGATATTCAAACAATGTTTTAATTTAATGAGAATTAGTTAAGTAAAAATGATTAAGACTTCTTTTTCATTCTACTGCAAGGAAGAGTTAAGATACTCAAGATGTAATCTTAAACATTTTGTAGCTAAGTCCTTGTATGTCTTGATGAAACCATTTTCCCCCAGACTTGTTCTGGTTAACTCTAACCATTTATTTGAGGAGACTGGAATAAAAGAACTAATACAGAAAGAGAGCTGCTCAAAATATCTTTATATTTTATATTTTATTTTATATATACCTTATTTATTTGTTCAATTTATATTCCACTTTTTGCTCAATTATGTATTTGGAGCATAGGTTTTTCCAGATGTTTGAACTATGATTTCATGATTCCTTACTACTTTAGCCTGTATTAATCAGTGGAACAACTTGCCTCCAGAAGTTATGAATGTTCCAACACTGGAAGTTTTTAAGAAGATGTTGGATAACCATTTGTCTGAAGTGGTGTAGGGTTTCCTGCCTAAGCAGGGGGTTGGACTAGAAGACCTCCAAGGTTCCTTTCAACTCTGTTATTCTATTCTATTCTATTCTATTCTATTCTATTCTATTCTATTCTATTCTATTCTATTCTATTCTATTCTATTCTATTCTATTCTATTCTATTCTAGAAGGTGGGGTTGTACCCAAATAATCTGGAAGGAAACAGATGGATTACGATATTATGCAATATAGTTTGAGCAATTAGTTTGTCTGATTAGGGTTTTTCCCCCCCAAACTAACTTTAACCAGACAATATACTGTTCATATAGACATTGAAATGGTTGTTTTTTCTACAGTATATATAGCAAAAATAAAAAAATATACAATATAGTATCATTAATTCATTAATGTCTAACAAAAATAGTAGTTAACTTGTACTTAATTCATGCTTTCTGTAAGTATTTACTTATGGCTTTATGTGGTAGGCATCCAAATTCATAGATTTTTTTAAAAAATGAAAGCCCCTGTGCTTTGGCCCTATCGAACTACAGTACTTATGCAGCAAGAAAAAATAACAACAAAATTATCCTTAGAGATAATCATTTAGTAGGAACCTGATCAAAGGAAAAAAACAGCTCAGAGAGTGTTTTCAGTGATACTACCAATTATATTGTAAAACAAGTGAGCAGGGAGACATATTTGCTAAAAGTTTCTGCAAATATAAAATATTCCTTCCAGAATGAAATCATGATATCTATGAAATCACTGCTTCTACAACTAAAGAACTAGAACAGTCATAGACTATTCTTTGAAAAAAACCTGCATGTTTGATTTGCATAATCTGCATGAAACATCATATATATTCATGCTGATTGCATAATCATTCTAGCAAGTGATGCAGAATCTGCCACGTGTTCAATGAGAATTACGGTGAATACAGTTGAGGCTAATCAGATGGATATCTTATCCATATCTTATAATTCATGTACTGCTTTAATTTAGCATAGGAATCATTGTTAATTATCATGGATTTATAAATATGTTCATTGCTATAAATATATAAATAGGTTCATTGTTACAAGAGTTTAACGAAGACTCAGTCCAAGCGCTTCAGAAAACAACTTTTGGGCTATCGTTACATTCTGGTGAAAATAAAAGACTTTAGTTTTTAAAACAATGTTTGGTAAGCCTACCTTTTTCTGAAGAATGTTAACCTTGCGTTCTTTCACATCAAGCATATCCTTGAGATCATGAATCTCTCCGGCTTGAGTCCCCTTCTCCTCAGCCATCTCTTGAATTTGCTTAGTCTTTTTGTTCAACATTGCCTCCTTCTCTTCCAGGCGCAACCGAAGTGCATCTACCTGAATTCAGTCACAAGGAAAAAAAAAATCCAGTTTCTTCTCACTAAAATGCTTTTAAGCAAGTAAACACTGCTAACAAGTAATTGATCAATACATGTGTACTGTATTTATCTTCTCTTCCTCAGTAAGAATTAGTAAACCGAGGGCATGGATCTCTCCCTGTTGGACTTGGGGTTCTCTGTTGCTGTTCCCCACTACAGGGAGAAAGACCTATTTATTTAGTCTCTCCCAGGCGACCGATGGACCCAGCATAGATTAGTTTCTATAGCAGTAATGCTAATCCTTTTGTTGTTGCATGCTGAAAGCCCTCACATGCCCGCCCGCACCCATAATGCAATGCGCGTGTGCCCCCCTTGCGCCCCCATGTCATGTGACCATCCTGCACTTCCCCGTGCCCCGTTTTGGGCCTAGTAGGCCTCCCAGGAGAAAAAACGGACCGCGGGGGGGCCCACACCCTCCCTGTGCCCTGTTTTGGGCCTAGTAGGCTTCCCTGCACTTATACAATGCATGCACCCCGCTGTGCACCCTGCCCATCCACGTGCAACCCCCCATGCTCTCCTATGCCCCCTGTGCATGCACATGCATCTCCCACATGTGCCCCGCCCCTCACACATTTATGGCAGAGACCCAAAAACCAGCTGGACAGTGGGAGGCATGCACGCATGTGCAGTGGGGCTGAGCTGGGATGATGGCTCATGTGCCCGCAGAGAGGGCTCTGTGTGCCACCTGTGGCATGTGTGCCATAGGTTCACCATCATGGTCCTATAGCTATGGTATATGATTCTGCTGAAGCCACAATCTTGGAATGAACAAACAATGTTGGCCTTGAATCAGAGTCCCACAAAGTCTCTGATTTTCAGGTATACCATGAGGAATGAAGTGACAAAAAAGCCATCCATAGAACCACTGGAGAAAGAGGAGCAAGTCAAGTTAAGCACAGATAATTTGGGGGGAGGGGGAGGCATACTTATTTCTTATTGTGTCTGCAGACTGTCATCCAGTGATCATATTTTGGCTGAACAGGTTGCTGCTGGATGCAATTCAAGGTATTCGCTGTCATCTTCAAAGCCCTACATGGCATGGGGCCAGGTTATTTACTCCAATTGTATCTGCATGTGCCTGATTCCCTCGGTGAAATATTGACCCGATAGGTCCTAGGAAGCAGTTCCTGGAAAAGTCTTCCTCCAGAAACATGGAGAACCTCAGTGTTACTGAATTTTAAAAAAACCTAGCTCTTCTCCCCAGTACTGGCCAGGCTGCTAATTTGGATACATCAGTGAGGATATATAGCATAGGTACTTTGTGTTTTTAATGAGAGGTCCTGGACCTGGGTTTGTTTCTTTTTTAAACTTTTGATGTTTTAAAGTGGATAAACAGGCAGCCTTACAAATTTAATTGACAAAAAATAAATTAAGAAGAATTGCTGTTAAAAAAGGATTTAGGAATGGAGAAAGTTACAAAAATAGGAACTTGACAAAGGAATCATCAAATTGTATTTTGTAAATTTGTAAGAGCTGGGAAAATTATCTTATTATAATAGAAATTGGAATAAACTGTATCTTTTTGAATGTTCTTCCTATCCTGTATGGTACAGTAGTGAAATTTTACTACCACTGTCACTGCAGTTTAGACACCTAGAAATTTAACTAAATTATTATTTCCTAAAATTTCTTTTGTGTATATTAGGCAACAGGGAAAATAGATTTATTAAAAAGCTGTAATCTGAGTTGATCAGATACACAGGTAAATTCAAATGGTTGCTAAAGGGATACTTGTCTATGTGCATGTGAGTGTGTGCATATGTGTAAAATTCAAATTCAAAATCACAGTGAGTGTCCTAAGTATTTTATTTAAATATCAAATTGAAATAAAGATTTACTTTACATGTGCAGAAAAGACAAAAGTGGAATGTTAGTAAATATTTTCATACGTGAAAATAAATTTCTGGGGCACTGAATTTATGTTTCTACACTGAATTGGTAAGGAGTAGGCCAAATAACTGGCACTTTAAAAAAAAATCCAAAACAAACTAAAAAATATTTTAAGAAAACTATTTGGCACAATATTCTTGTAAGCCAACGGGATCACGTGCACAGTAATAAAATTAAATATAGATGAAGCATTTTATTCCAAAATAAATGTTGATTTATATTTTGTTTTATTTACAAAAATATTCTAAGTT
Organism: Ahaetulla prasina; assembly: GCF_028640845.1. Lineage (NCBI taxonomy): Eukaryota > Metazoa > Chordata > Lepidosauria > Squamata > Colubridae > Ahaetulla > Ahaetulla prasina. The sequence goes on along the minus strand of NC_080545.1, from coordinate 83,606,335 downwards.
CCTCGGCCTATTTATAAAACTTCTTTCTCAAATTCAAACTTGCTATAATATCCTTTCTACCTATTTGCCTTTTGGAATCAACAAGCTAAAGATATTTTGCATTTCAGACCACTGTTAGAAAAGTCACTGCCAACTTTAGGCAACTTAAAACAAAACAGACGTACCACATAAAAACATAAAATGTAAATTTATAAATCCAATGGTATCCGTGGCAATTCATATCACTGATTCATTAATTACACCAAAGAAATTCATTATGCAGAAAACATATTGAATTTCTTGGCCACTGGCAAATGTGAAACATACTGGCAGCTGTTATTAATTCATGTTCTCTCTGAAGATGCATATTTATGTACTAAATAACAGAAGCCCATACTGCTTTAAAGGCCAAAAAAAGAAAAGATTTTTGAACCCCAAAATAATTTATAATAAAGATTTAAGAAATGTCATCTCCATTCCTTTACCATTACAGACCAATTTTTTTTTATTATGATGCTTCACAGAAGCTCTCTACATATAACTTTCATTGTACAATTCCCTGTGCAGTTTTTGCTTTCTCTTTCAAACTCTTTGCTGTAATATTCAGCAAGAGATTATACAAAGACTGTCTGGCTAAATGGAAAGGTTTTTAATCAGGTAACTGCAACTTGTTAGGCTAAACATTTAAAGAATAGTGTAAATTTTGTAAATCAAATTTATATTAGATACAAAAGAATTTTGAGTCATAATTAAGTTAATGTGTAAAAATATCTTGAAACTTAGGATTTTGTCAATTTAGGATATTTCAAGTTTCAGAACCAAAGCAATGAAATATAACAATTATTTAACTGATAAGAAAGAATTCAATTTATAGCTATGAAAATGATAATTTCATAGTTTGCAAACTGTTTCCCAATTGTATTTGCAGTCTATGTAATCTTAATCTAATCTTATTGTAATTCTGATTCTAACAGAAGACACATTTTAATAACTAATATACTGGCGCCCTCTTATGGCTAATATACATAACTTTAGTTAGCCCTAAGGAAGCAATTACACACACACACACAAAATATACACATACAGTTATTTATATTTATAATGAACATTTCTCAGTTAAAAATGTAATGGAAGTTTTACCCACACCTATATGTATTATTTTCAGTATTTTCCACACTATAAGACACACCTGACCATAAAATGCACCTGGGTTTAAAGGAGGAAAATAGGCAATCACAAAGACAGAAGAGGAGGGGTTCAGCACTATAAAAGGAGAAAGATCTTCTAGAGTTTGTCACCAGCTACAAGTGATCATGTGACTGCAATGTTTTCTGCCAGCTTCCTTAGAATGCCAATGGGAAAACCGGCAGAGAAAGTTGCAAGCTGCTGCCTAGAGCTGCAAGCTGCTGTTGCAAGCTGCTGCCCCTCTCATCTTTGGGGCTGGCTGGAAGAGCTACCTCCCAAGGAGAGCTTAACTCTTTGGGGGAGGAAGGCACTGAAGGCTGCTAGCGAGTGAAGTGATTTTCCTGCTCCCTCCGACTCTCAGCTGTGCTTTAAAAGCTTTTTTTAACGAGCTGCTACAGTGAAGTGATTTCTGTGCTTTGCCTGCTTTTCTCATTGCTGCTCCCTCTCAATTGTGCTTTAGAAGCTGTTTTTTTATCCCCAAGGAGGGGATACAGGTGCGCACGCTCAAAACCAGCAAACTAATGTGCTGAAACTGACCAGACTAAGGACGCTAGCCAGATAAATACCTGGTAGGCAGATTCCCCCCCCCCTTATTTTCCTCCCCAAAAACTAAGCTGCGTCTTATATTCTGGTGCGTCTTATACTCCGAAAAATATGGCATTTCTTCTCATTTGGACCTAAATGATCACATCAGGAAAGGTAAGCTTATGGATGATAACAAATGACAGATATTCCTCATTTAATATCAATAATTGGGACTGGAATTTCCATTTAACAAAAGCTATGAGAATTATTGATATTTAGGGATCACAAAGATCTTCTAGAGCCATGATGGAAAACCTATGGCACATGTGCCATAGGTGGCACGCAAAAACATTTCTGTCGGCACGCAAGCCATTGCTTTAGATCAATTCACTTGTGCATGCACATGTCCTTCCTGCCAGACAGCTGATTTTCAGGTCTCTGCCGCACATGCGGGAGACGTGCGTGCATGCCCATGCCACCTCGCCCCTCCCAGAAGTCTCCACGCAGCCTGTTTTGGATGCCAGGTAAGTACAGGGCTCGCGTGGAGGCTCTGGGAGGGCGAAAAACAGGCTTACCAGAAGTCCAGAAACAGGCAGTTTCCGGCCTCCGGAAGCTTCAGAGAGGCCTGTTAGGCCCAAAACAAGGCACAGGAGGGGCATGTGTGCATGTGCAGGGTGTTTGTGAGCACATGCGCAGAGACCAGGGCAGCACGGGGGAGGGAGTGTCACGTGCACATGCGCAGGGGCGGGGTGCACAGGGGGCATTGCATTGTGGGTATGGGCACATGCACACGTCGTCCCGCCAGGCTCGCCCCGCTTTTGGCACACAAAGGCAAAAAGGTTTGCCGTCACTGTTCTAGAGTTTGTCATGAGCTGCAAGTGATAAACAATGGGAGAGAAGAACTATTATCTTTGTACTTTGTTTATAGATTAACTAGTGGACACTGTTGAATAGACTAGATTCTTCGTTTTCTTAATTATTTCTTATGATTTAAAGAGCTATTCAAGTTTGGAATTTGAATATCTCTTTAAAACATAAGAAGTCCCAGATTTTCCTTCTAATTTAAGAAGAACTGAAGGGAAAAAAAACCCAGAAGGAATGCACATTCCACAGCCCAACCCAATAATTTAATGCAGAACTCCCTGGTATTAGGGATATGTTCGTTACCTCCGTTTGCAGGATGGCAGCTCTCTGTTCTTTTGCTGTGAGGGATTCCTTCAGTACATCAATATGTTGCTTGCTATCAGAAAACTGGTTTGTAAGAGTTTCCAATTTTGTCTGTAAAGCCAGCAACTCTGTATCTTTCCGGGATAGTTCCTGTTTCACTTGACCAATCTATAGGAAGAACCAAGTATGAGAATATATGTTATCAAATGGCAAGAATGCATTCAGAAGCATTATGGGAATTGCTTCATTCCATGTTTAGCACCACATTTCCAGCAATCTCAAAGGTATGGCATCATAAAATAAAGGAACAGTAAACCTGAAAAAAGCATGCCTTTGTGTAAGTTTAAAGAGTTTTTGAGGAACATGAGAATAAAGAATTCCTAAAAGAAAATTCCTTGATAGGAAGACGATAAGACTATATAGTTGTAGTAAACAGCTTCTCTTATAACCACTAGCTTCACAATTACGGAAGGCCAAAACTAAAAAGGAACATTGGCTTACCTGAAGGTTCCTTCTATGTACGCTGCGTGAGAGTCCAAAGCAATGGGTTGTTAACTTCATCTGATTGGCCTGAGACTGAGTTGAATTTGTTTAAACACACCTCCTCTTCCTGTTTAGCTCCAGTTTATTAACGAAGAAGCGGTATTGGAGAAGACGAACTCAATTTGAAAACTGGAAAAAACGGAACAATAACCTCCAGATTCCTGTATATAGAAAAAAACAATAAGTAAAATAGGGAGGGGTTGGACTCTCACGCAGCGTACATAGAAGGAACCTTCAGGTAAGCCAATGTTCCTTCTCCTGTACGCTGCTAAGAGAGTCCAAAGCAATGGGATATATCCAAGCTAAATATCCCTAGGGTGGGAAAAGAAAGATTAGGAAGACTCAGCAACAGGAAGAACTCGCTGCAGGACCCTCCGTCCGAATGAGGCCTCGGCTGAGGCAAATTGGTCCATCTTGTAGTTTTTAATAAATGGCGAAGGAGAGGCCCACGTGGCTGCTCTGCAAATGTCCAAGATAGAGGCCTGGGTGGCCCAGGCAGCTGTGGTGGCCACGCTGCGGGTGGAGTGTGCAGTGATGCGGCCTGGAAGATGGTGTTTCTGCTGGTCGTAGGCCATGGAAATACAGGCCTTTATCCACCTGCCTATGGTGGATGGGGAGACTTTGGTGCCCAGAGCCCTTAGTTGAAAGGAAACAAATAGGGATTCTGTCTTTCTGAAAGGAGCTGTTCTGTTGAGGTAAATACGCAGGGCCCTTCTTACGTCCAGCGTGTGCCATCGATGCTCCGATGGATGCTTGGGATGAGGACAAAAATCCGGTAAGATGACTTCTTGAGACCTATGAAAACTTGTGTTTATTTTAGGAAGAAAGGTAGGGTCTAAACGGAGAATGACTGTTAGAGTGAAAAATGCATAAGTCCTTCCTGACCGAAAGGGCAGCGATCTCGGAGATCCTGCGGGCTGAGGTTATGGCTATGAGAAAAGCGACTTTAAAGGTTAAGAGCTTAAGACTGGAGGATCTCAAGGGTTCAAAAGGGGAAGACGTAAACTTCTGAAGGACAAGGGTTAGGTCCCAGGTAGGGTATCTGTGTACTGGAGGCGGTCGCAGATTGTAAGCTCCCCTCAGAAAATGTCAGATACGGGGGTGTTGAGAAAGTGTGGAGGTCCCGTCACAGAATAAAACAGTGGCAAGAGCTGCAACCTGCCTGCGGATGGTGTTGGTGGCTAAACCCTTGTCCAATCCGTCCTGGAGGAATTGCAGGATATGTCTAATGGAGGCAGAAGTAGGTTCTATTCGATGTCTAAGACACCAGTGATGGAATGATGACCATGTGGCCTCGTAAATACGCGTTGTGGATGGGCGTCTAGAAGCCAGAAGGGTGGAGATGACCCCCATGGAATGCTTTTCTTTCCTTAGTATCTCCCTGTCAAGTGCCAGACGGCTAGTTGGTAACATTGAGGTTCTGGGTGGAGAATGGCTCCTTGGCGTAGAGAAATCTGATCCGGTGGAATTCGCCAAGGTGAATTGATGGACAGGCTCACCAGATCCGCAAACCAACTCCGTCGAGGCCAGTAAGGGGCTATGAGGAGAACTTCTGCCTTCTGTTCCAAGATCCTTCGTATGACCCGTGGCAGAAGGGGAATCGGGGGGAAGGCATAAAGAAGGCCCCGGGGCCACTGACATCGTAGGGCATCTGTTCCTTCTGCTCCTGGGGTTTGGAACCTGGAGAAGAACCTTGGAAGTTGTTTGTTGGTCGGGCTGGCAAAGAGGTCTACTTTGGGTTGCCCAAATTTGATTGTGATTGTGAGAAACAGATCCGGATGCAGTTGCCACTCTGATTGAACGATGGTTGTCCTGCTCAGCCAATCCGCTTGTGTGTTGGCGACTCCGGATATGTGGGCTGCCTGTAGTGAGAGAAGATGTTTTTCTGCCCACAGGCCTATGGCTGCAGCCTCTTTCATCAATATGCGGGATCGGGTGCCTCCTTGACGGTTCACATGGGCCTTCGTGGTAGTGTTGTCCGTCAGCAGTAGCACATGATGGTTTGATAGCTGCACTTGGAAGTACTTGAGAGCTAGATGAGCAGCTCTCATTTCCAACCAGTTGATGTCGTTCTTGAGGTCGTTGGGGGACCAACGACCCTGAGTCACCTGGTCTAATAGGTGGGCACCCCAGCCGTAGAGGCTTGCATCTGTGGTGAGGACAAGACAGCAATGTTCCTGGAATGAGCAGCCCTTTGTCAGGGCTGGAGACAGCCACCACTGTAGAGACTTTCTGACCTTTGGGGGCAGAGGAATTCTGATTTCGGTGTGGCTGTTGCCTGTTCTTTGGTGTGGGAGAAGTAACCATTGTAGGGGTCGTGAGTGAAGACGTGCCCAGGGCACGATCGACAGACAAGAGACCATCTTTCCCAATAACTGTGAGAGCAGTGAAAGTGGAACCCTCTTGAGTGCCTTTACCTTTTTTGTCATGTCTCTTATGTTGAGGAGACGGTCTCGGGAAAGAAACACCTGGCAGGATCTGGTGTTGATTCTCGCTCCCAGATGGACAATTTCGGTCGTAGGCACTAGATGTCTCTTTGCTCTGTTGACCGAAAAGCCGTGATCCTGTAGGGATTGAATTGATACCTGTAAGTCCCGTAACGCCTGCTGGGCGGAAGACGACAGAATCAATATATCGTCCAGGTAACATTGCATTCTTACTGGAATTGTGCGAAGGTGGGCCGCCATAGCATCCAGAATCTTGGTGAAGGTACGAGGAGCGGAAGATAGACCGAAGGGCAGGGCCCTGTATTGAAAGTGGGCTCCGGCATAACTGAACCTGAGAAAGCGTCTGTGGGCTGGTCTGATGGGTACATGTAGATAGGCCTCCTTGAGGTCGATGGATGTTAGATAGTCCCCTCTTCTGATGCTTCCTAAGATTGAATTGAGGGAGTGCATCTTGAACCTGCGATATTTGATGTGAAGGTTCAGTTGCTTCAGGTCTAAGATGGCTCTGGTGCCGCCTGATTTTTTGTCCACTAGGAAAAGAATTGAATAGAAGCCGGTCCCCTGGTGAGGCGTGGGAACCGGTTCTATGGCACTGATGGACAGCAGGTGTTGAATCTCGTCTTCCATTTGAGCCCTCTTGGTGGGTTCTTTGGGAATCTGGCATTGGATGAATCTCCTCAGAGGATTTGAATTGAATTCGAGGGAGAGACCAAGGGTGATGGTTTGCAGTACCCAGGCATCGGTTGTCGTGTGGGACCAGGTAGGGACGAACTTGGTGAGACGACCACCGATAGGATCCTGGTCGGGATAGTCATTTGTTCATGCGATAAGGTCGAAAGCCTGATCCACGGGACGGACGTCTGGTCTGGGATTGCCTGGTCCTGTCACGAAAGGACTGTCTGTCCTGAAACCTGTCAGGGGGAGGTTGGAAGGAACATTGATAGGCCGGGGATTGGAACCCGGGATCCTGGGTGCGAAAAAGCCGTCTTCGGTAAGGAAGAGAAGGACGTCTGTCTGAACGTCTAGAGACGTAGGGAAGGATCTTACGTTTGTCCTTTCCCTCAACTAAAATAGGGTCTAGGGCTTCACCAAAGAGAGATCCATCCTTAAATGGGGCAGCCGCTAACCGCCATTTGGTCTTCATGTCGGCTTGCCATTGTCTGAGCCATAACAGCCTCCTGGAGGTGATGCTGGAGGCAAGGGCTCGGGATGCAAATTTTGCAGAATTAAGGGTGGCATCCGCAGTGTATTCAGCAGCCGCTACCAATTTATTTATGTCCTGATGTAATCTGGAGTCATCCTGAGGAATCCTCTCCTGCATTTGTCTGAGGCATATCAAAGAGGTTCTAGCAAAGAATGAGGCTGCTGTGGCAGATCTGATAGCCCAGGCAGCCGCTTGATGGGTTTTGCGGGTGGAGAGTTCCGCTCTGCGGTCCTCCGTTTGGAGACCCTCTGCTGCATCTGAAGGTATAATGTTGGAGGAAGAAGCCAAAGTGGCAATTGGGGTGTCTACGGTAGGAACCTTGAGGAGGTCCTCAAGATCTTGATCTGCCGTGTACATCTTTTTGTCTGAGCCACTAGGAGTGGGAATGGCACCAGAGTGACCCCATTGACGTTGGATGGTGTCCAAGAAGAGCTTGGGTGAAGGAATTACCCATTGCTCTGAAACTGGTTCAGTAGAGGAATTTGTTGGGGTCTGACGGATCTGAAGCTCCCTCAGATTGGCGTAAGGCAACCCCCATGTTGGCCGTAACTTTTGCCTTGTGTAGTAATGTGTAGAAAAGCTCATGGCGAAAAAGGCCGGTGGGAGCAGGTTTGTCTGGGGCAGACTCTTCGTCTTCAGACAGGTTATACTCTGCTATGTCTTCCTCCCCCAAAAAGGAGTCCTCACTATGGTGTGAAGGAGTTGGAGAGCGTGTGCGCAGTGCGCGTAGTCTGGGTGGATGGCTATCAGAATGGAGTCTTTGGTCAGAGCTGCCCGAAGGAGATGGAGCTGGGAAACCTCTCTGAGTGAAAGCATTGTCAATGCCTTGAGAAATGGTCTGCATGATAAGATGACGTATATCCTGAGGAATGGCAGGAATACTGTCCTCTCTGTGGGAGACTCCCGCTGCTGTGGGAGTGAAGGTGGCAAAAGGTGCCTGATGTGGAGGCTCAGGCATGGATCTAGAAGAATCTCCAAAAACTGTACAAATTGTTTCCTGGTCTTCTCCTGAACCACTAGGGATAGTGGGAGACCATCCAGGCTGATTTAATAGAGGAGAATCTTCAGTTAGAGGAACAGAAGTTTCCCTGCCTTCCTCTGCTAATTTTTGTTTTGCTTTATCAAATTGGCTATCCAAGGCCCGTTATCTTCTTGAGGCATCTCTCTCTGCAGCAGCAGAGGTTTGGAGAGAAGTAGAAAACTTAGATTTGGTAGCAGAAGCCCTTGATTTGGATCTGCTCTTGTGAAGGGGAGGAGCCATGCTAGTAAGGTGTCCTTGGGAGAGCGAGGCAGAAGCCCGGGAAGGAGATCTGCTGCGATCCGCCATCTTGGAAATGAGGCCTAGTGGTTATCAGAGGCCTTGGAATATATATGCCCAAATAATATAGTGGCCCTGATCTGAGAATCCTGGAATAAGATCAAACAATAAGGGCCAGTTAGCACCAAGCTGACACCACAGCTGGATTCAAAGCATTCAAAAGCTGCCTGGGGGGTTGCGTGGGGGGGGGGTGTCCCCAAATGGCGCGAAGCAGGCACCACTGCTCCTAAAGCGCCTTTTTACTGCAGCGTTGGCAGGGGGAGCTAGCCTCCGACACCATGGATCTTTATCTCCACCCCTGCAAGCGCGAAGCCGACACCACGGCTTCTCCTGCGCTCCGCTGGCCTCCACTTACAGTTTGGAGAGGTCCAGCGATGTCCGTTCCTCAATCCGGCAATTCCACGAGGCTTGAGAGGCTTGGAGTGTAAAAAAATGGCCGCCGGCCTTCGGGCGGCTCAGCTGAGCGGCGTTGGGCTGCGCGCGAAGCACGAGCCTCTTTCCTTGCCGCTCCAGCTCCCAGCAGTCAAAGAAAAACAATTGGGCACTTTTAAAACTTTTTTTAAAGAATTTTTCTATATTTATTGAAGTCCTATGAGCTGTAAAAGAGTCAAAAGCAATGGAGCTAAAGGAGGTAGTCTCTCTATGGCCGGCTGAGTTAATAAACTGGAGCTAAACAGGAAGAGGAGGTGTGTTTAAACAAATTCAACTCAGTCTCAGGCCAATCAGATGAAGTTAACAACCCATTGCTTTGGACTCTCTTAGCAGCGTACAGGAGAAATGCCTGTATACCAAGGAAATCAGTCATCGCAGAAGGTATCTTTTTTAAGCATTCAAAAGTGAACAGCAGGAAAAGAAACTCTGGTTTTTAGTAAGCAGAAATTATTCAGATTTGATGAAAACTATCACTAGAATATATTACATGTCTGCATTATTATTAATTCACATCTTTTTTCACTTTAGCTTTAAATGCTTCCTCAGACCGCAGGATAAAATATAAATGTAAACCAGAGCAACATACATGGGCCAACATAGTTTCAGTTCATTTCCAAGGTTATTTCCAAGGCTTGGGGATAATTAGCTACTAGTTGAAGCGTAGCTGAAGTGGCCATCTTTTAAAACCTTATGTGAAAATGGCAAAATCTTGCTAGATTTCATACAAGAACGTTAAGATCTCATAAAATTTCATGCAATAAAACTGAGCAACAAAGTCAAAATCTGATGAAGATTAGCAATCTCAATTCATTCCCTCAGTTTTTGTAAAATCTTTTGAGGGCAAAATATGCTTTTATACCTGTGGATATCATACTGCTGACTCCAGTCCATGGAAGGAATTTAAATAATAAATAGTAAGTCTTTTTATCCTTCATTATACTTCCAGCTCTTTATCTTTAGTTCTAATAGTAATATCAAGATGCCAAAAAGCAGAGTATTTTCTCTTCCTTTGTTATAAATACTATCTACTACCTGACCTCAAAGACAGGTGTAACTTCACTTCATTTTTGCCTTAAGACCTAATTTTTAAGATGAAAAATACAATAGTTTCCTATTTCCTACACAATATGACAACTAGATAAAATTTATAGGAAGATACAAAGTTCAGAAACTTTCAAAATCAACAAGTCAAGCTTCTCAAACACACAAATATTGGTATAGTGGTGAAGGTGCTGGCCCAGAAACCAGAAGACTGTGAGGTCCAGTCCTGCCTGAGGCATGAAAGCCAGCTGGGTGACTTTGGGCCAGTTGCTCTCTATCAGTCTAACACACCACACAGGGTTGGTGTTCTGGGGAAAATAGGAAGAGGAAGAAGTATTAAGTATGTTTGCTGCTTTGAGTTACTTATAAAATAATAAAGGTGGGATTTAAAACAAAAAAAAAATCTAAATTTTTTCCCTGCCTATAAAGGAGCCCAGAATGGATTCAAGACCACAGATAAACTCACACATTTTCAAATGGTAAAATTCCTCTTTTAAATATATATATCAGAGAATTGCGTTTTACTAAAAGTAGAAATTAAATTTGCTGCATAAAATAAATCATAAAACTATGAAAGACATCAAATGTGCCCCATGCATGATATGTAAAAAGCATCATTCCAGGCAGTTCAAGCAACGCAAGATTCATATTTATGCCCCTTAAAGTGCATTAAAAGTATGCAACCTTATTAAAACAAGATTACCTCTGCTAGATCAAATTAGAACGGGCAGGCTCTACTTTTCATTTCAAAAGCTTAATACATACATCTCAAAGATACAAATCATGCTGTGGCAATTTTCTTTCATATTCTGTCTAAGCGCTAAAATTACAATTCATGCAATTGTAGTGATCTTTTAAGCCGAGCAACTAATAGTGAGTGTTCAAAGGAGTAGATTACACATTGTAATGCATCAACCAGGTGTGAATGAGGACAGATGCAGAATTGTTAGTTTTCTTGCTCTTTAGCGTTGCAGAGGGTAAAGGAAGGAAAGTAAGCCACCCCAGAAAGCTAGCAGCCCGGTGCCGCATAAAGAAACTTCAGTCTTACGGCAGAGACCTCTGTCTGGAGTTCGGCCACTTTTTTTTTCAGTTCCTCCCCTTGAACCTCTTTGGTATTTAGCTCTTCCTTCAGTTGCTCTACCTGCCACGACATTAATTCTTTTACATTTAGAACGAATTATTTTCCTCTTAACCTGCCGCTTTTTGAAGAGTTGCAAAGCGTAGCAAACATATAAACAGCTAACAGACCTGCCCATGATTAAACACCAGTTTCTCAGAATAACTACTTTTTCCTAAACCCATATTGCAACAACAATTGTACTTCACACATTTTTAGATGACGTCATCTAAAACATGCCTATCAATCCTTGGTATTCTGGTAATTTTTATCATCTTTTATCTCCTCTTTATAGGCTACTGTGATGCGTATTACATGATGCTGCTCTTGAACTGGAAACTGCCGTTGATCCAAAATAAGGAAACAAGATTGCTGAAGTGCTTTTTCATTTATATTACCCTTTATTTGAGGCATTTGTACCCAGTCCATTTCTGGATTTAATGTGGAAGTACCCCTTAGAATCGGTGGTGGTATTCAGCAGGTTCTATCCACTTCAGGCGAACTGGTAGCGGCAGCTGCGGGAGGCTCTACCCACCCGCCTGGACATCATTATGTCCCATTTTTGATGCTCTGGGCATGTGCGGAGGTGGCGCATGCGCTCACATTTGCAAACCAGTAGTGAAGGTAAGTGAATACCACCCCTGCTTAGAATGTTTTTGGGAAGACCTATTCTTTGTGCATTCATTAAGTGTGCACATGATGGCACTTCAGCTATAGAATTACTGAACTGCGCCCCTTCCGGAAGTCTTACATATATTTTTTTGGCATCAAGTAACCATAGTATTCACCCATGTCTTATAAACAATCGTTTTGTAAAAAAAACTTTTTGGATTTGCTAGTTGGCTTCCTTTTGCTATTTTCAGTTCAGTTTAGTATTTTAATCATAACCATATCAAATGCTGAATTGATTGGAAGCTACATAAATAAGGCAAGCTATGCACTTTAATCTGATTAAATCTACTGCCCAAAGTTAATTAGCATATAATCAACAATTTATAATGCAGACTCCAATTTCAGCATTTTTCAAAGAAAGCCCAGGGTGTTTCCTCCTTTTTCTCTAACATTAAGCAGACTTTTTAAAAAACATTTATATTGATTATAGTTTGGGCCAGGGGTCTCCAACCTTGGTACCCTTAAGACTTGTGGACTTCAACTCCCAGAGTTCAACTCCTAGACTCTGGGAGTTGAAGTCCACAAGTCTTAAAGGGACCAAGGTTGGAGGCTCCTGGTTTGGACAATGCATGACCACTTGTAACCTTTTGAGGTCTTCCACCCTGATTTGCCTTAAATTTCAAAGTCATAATTTTCTCTGAGACACTTTGTTATATCATGAACAGTTGTTTACATTAATTTATGCAAAAAATGTCCCTTGAATATTTTACCATAGTATGAACAATACAGTTTTATCTAATTGTGTTGACGCAATTCGATTTTCCTAAATTGGTTTCTACATCTTAAATCAAATTTGGTTCACCAATCTTAAATTATAGGTACACAGATTTACAGCTTTGCTTAAGCATTTTCACTTAATTTGAAGAAACTCTAGTAGAGAAGATAAATCCTTTATCCATTCTGTGATTCAGTGAATGAATTAGCTTTTTGGGGAATTGTAAGCTATTTTTTAACATACGCTGCTTAGTTATTACCTTGTTTTTCATAAATTTGGAATGGCTACGATACACCTCCATTTGTTTAATTTCTTCTTCACGTTCCTCTGTGCTGAGTGCACCATTCGATTTCAACATTTGGATTTCTTCTTCCAAATCTCGGAGTCCACGTTCCATAGAAGAAATTTTAGAATCCTTCAAACACATGGAACAATGGTTTAGTTTCCTCAAAAAACAAAACAACAAAAAAAACAAAACCCCACCCAATATTTTGCTAACAACATTTGAGTTTAGGGACTATGTCTGAGAAACCTCTCCCTGTAGCACTGTGCTATACATAATTTTTAACTGTAGCAGTTATTAAATAGGCATCTACAGTTTAACCCAAAGGTGCTTTTTCAAAAGGCAACTGGACTTTTTTGTTTTTTCCTTGAAGATGTTTCGATTCTCATCCGTGAAGCTTCTTCAGTTCTGACTGAATGGTGGAGAATGGAAGGATTCTCCATCATTCAGCAGAACTGAAGAAGCTTCTTGGATGAGAAGCAAAATATCTTCAAGGGAAAAACAAGAAAGTTCAATTACCTTTTGAAAAAAAAAAAAAAAACACCTTTGGGACAACCATGACCTGGATGACTGAAAATCTCCACAGACATCGACAATTTAAACAGAAAACAGATATACACTAATGGAAACTGGCATTTTGAACCCAGAAATAACACTGGGAATACACTGAGAACTTGGGAGGCAAATAAGAAAAAAAATCCTTCAACGGGAAAACATTTTACACATTTCTGCAACAGTCAGAAGTATTTATCTGTACATTCAATGAAACTAGCTATGCTGACATACAAGTCCTTTCAAAAGGAAGGGAACATCATCTAGAAAAATATGTACTATTTCTTAATTTTTTCTGAAATAATTTTTCCTGTTTCAAATATAACAATTATTTCCTTGTTATTGAAACTATTTTATATTAAAGTCCTTCCTATGAAACAAACCATTATCTAGAATATATAACAAAATAGGCATACATTAAAAAAACGACAAATATGACAATAGATAAAATAGACATTCATTTCACATACATAATATAAACCAGATATAAATAATCCTGCACATTTATACAACAATACTCTAAAATTCTCCCGACAATAGCAGAGATGCTAAAACGTGCATTGTGCAACATGTCAGAGTGAAAATTCAAAAAATAAAAGAGAAAAAACTATTCCATTTGGTAGAAAGAATTAGTTTCTTTTACCTTCATCTCTATAACGGTCTGTAAAGCTTTAGTTTTGGCAGAATCAGGAGCATTTTCAAAACGACGGTGCATTTCCTGTTTAAGAAGAAGAAATATTGAGTAGGTATCTAAACACAACAGCATCGAACTTCTGGGATTCATAGAAAAAGTATTTATAGGTAAACGATTCCATCTTTTTTCCTGGTACAGCTATAGTTATTACGATTTTTTATACAAACAAGAAACAGCTACAGTGAACTGCATACCAATAATTTTCCGCATAAAAATCATTCTCAAAATTAATAGCTGAAGGAACTTTTAAAATTTTTAAATACCTATTAGCAATGATTTTATCAAACTTTCGACTTCCAGAAGGGCAAAATACTTGAAAAAAAAACAGGATTAATAAATAACAGCAACAATCTGCTATGTACTTAACAAGCTGATAAAGCATCTGTGCCAGCGATACTCCTACATTCCCAGAGTAGCAACCACCTAGTTACTGATGACGACAGCTCTTTCCGCAGTGATAACAAGGAACTGTTCATCAAAACAATTAAAAGTGCAGCTGACACAAGTGCTCTGTAGTTAAGAAGGAGCAAAATGAAAATGCCTGGGACTAGAACACTAGAAACTGTCTTGCGCTATAGACCACAATTATTCTTGGATTAGAATAATGACAAACAAATCATGCACTAATTTTCCTCCCATTTTTATACCAATTTTCATAATGAAACATCCAGAAATATTAAATCACATTAAATATTAACATAAGGTATTAAATATTGGTGTAGTGTAAGCATCAAGACTAAAGGGGAAAAAACTAGAGAGGAGTAAAAAGTGCAAGGGGAAGAAAAGCAAAAGAAAAGAAAAAAATAAGAATCTAATAAAAGAGAGAAAAGAAATATATAAAGTGACCTCCAAAAATAATTACAAGTATAAACAAGTTTAATGACTCTTCACCACCTCTAAGGTTACAAACATTTATCTCATCATCTCTTACCTCTGAACAAATCCATAAAATGTTATCTTTCAGTCCTGGTATTACCTGAAAATCCATTTAGGAGCCAGGAGAAACATGTCTTATTTTATTCTTGATCAAATAAACCAATTTTATATTCTTTCATTTTACTTTTAGAAGTTGTAATCCTTAGTTCATTCAAATATTGTTGTACAATTAACTTCATTTCTTCTTTGTCCTAACACAAAGAATTCTTCAAGGCTTTAAGAAGCCTATTATGTAATTTTCAATAGAAAATTATTCAAGTCACTTTCTTGGTTTGTAATGTATATTTCCCTTTTAATTTGTAAGTGAATTTCTTTGTACATCCAATGAAACAACCTTTTCTAAAACATTCTCTTAGACTGTAAATTGTAAATCCACTTTCAATACCACATCTATTTTGTCAGATATGTTTTTTCTATATCTAACATTTGACTTTAATTTGCTGCAAATACGATTTTAATCTACCAAAGAAACCTGGAATGCAAGTTTTCTCTATAAGAAAGCCTCTGAGCCCTATATGATGGATGTCTGATTTTGTTTATATGAATGTGTTCTGTCCAAAATTTGCCTTAAATTTATCAATTTAATCATAAAGTTATATGAAAATCAATGAAGAATATAATGCTTACTCCACTTGAAACATGATGCAAAACAGCAAATGGTTTCAAACATCCTTCATAGTAAAGTAATTGTTTCTATGGAAACTACAGAACTGTCATTCTTTATTGTTGCCCAGATTTCTGGTTTTCTAAATAGAGGTAGACAATCATTTACAGCTTCCCAGTAAAATCAAATAAAAGAATAATGTACAGATTGTGGTGATTCAGGTAGGGTCTATTTATAAACACACAGAATACACTTGCTATTGTATAAGGATAGGATAAATTCCTGATTGCTCCCGGTATTTTTCTTGCTCAAGAATGAATTGCTAAAGAACAAAAAAGTAAAGTTCATAAATACATTGCTTATTTTATTCTTAGACATGTTCTTGACTGATACCCTCTCCATGTCTGAATCCAGGCTTAAACATATATGGTTATTCACAACCCAAAATTTCAAATTTCAGCTTCCAATCTTTTTTTGTGTGATACTTTTGATATTATTCCCAGATATATCCCCAACTTCCTACACACAGAATTTATCAAATGATATGGGAGGTCAGAATAAATTATGAATAAAAAACCCAATTTGCACTCAGGTAAGTTTAGATTCCAGACTAAGATGTATCTTGCTTTAAACAGGTTAGGGAAAAAAAATCTGCAAGGGCTTGCTCCTATCAAAAGACAAAACAAGAAAAAAGAATTGTGCAAGATCAGAGGGATTATGTGAATAACTCACTTCTCTGAGCAAGCTGCTCTCCTTTTCCTTTTGCTCTAGTAAGGTTTCCAGGTGATGAACGTGCATTTCAGCCTCTGCCAACCTTCTTGTGCGTTCGTGATCTTCCTCGGTGGCTTTTGCAGACAATCCCTTGCTCTGCAGCATTTCCAGTAACTTTTTAATTGACTCATCACGAGCATTTAAGGTCTGTTTCTGAGTCTCGATGCGTAACTCCATTTCTTCCAGGGTTTTGCGTAGCAAGAAGAGTTCCTTGGCTTGACGCTCATGCTCTGCATGAAGCCGTTGGAAGTTTTCTTCTGTTAGTTCGGTCAGAAACGGTTCACTGGATCTACTGCTGGTGTCTTGCTGGAAAAGTTGGTTCAGGTCCCTCTGGATCCTAAGCTCGTCCTGAAGAGCTTGAATGGTCATCTGCATATGCTGAGAAACAAACATCCGAATCAGTAATCATTTCAGTAAGAAGAAATACAACACAGATTTATGACAGAGAATATAAATATACAATGTTATGTCCTAAAACACTTGAGACATAATCCAGTTCAACAGTTTCAACAAAATTTTTAAAAATTTTTTTTAAAAAAATAATAATAGCTTGTTCATTATATATTCCATATATTCTTTAAAAAAAGAATTTGTTGAAAATATATCAGATATGATAAATTGCCCATCTACTACTCCGTTCTCATATTCTACCAGGTTAGGTCCTACCTATACTATAAATATAAATTACCTATAAATATACCTATATTTCATGTAAACAGGTTCCTGGCTCCCACATTTCAAGAGATCGAGAGCCACTGATGGGCTACAGAAGTTTACAGAGTTGGAAGGGACCTTGGAGGGTGACTAGGCAGGAAACCCTACACCACTTCGGACAAATGGTTGTCCAATCTCTTTTTAGAAACTTCCAACGTTGGAGCATTCACAACTTTTGGAGGCAAGTTGTTCCACTGATTAATTGTTTTAACTATCAGGAAATTTCTGGAGTCCCCTGCCATAGAGTTCTATTTGCAGAAAGACTGTGTATGTTGTGGCCTGTTGGCTGCCAGCCTCTCCAGCAGCCGAATCAGAGAAGGCAGCATGGGAATCAGGGTCAACATCAAGGAAACCTGAGAGCTCAGAGGGGAAGAGGAAATGGAGCTGGCAGAGAGAGAGAGAGAGAGAGAGAGAGACAGAGGCGTAGCCTGGGCTGTCCGTCAGCCCTCAGATGGAGGGTAAACAGCCCCCAGGTCTGGAGGTGGTTGATGAAGAAGAAGAGTAAGAGCTGGGTGCAGTGCCTGACGTGCGGATGCACAGAAGGCAGAGAAGAGAAGAGCAGTGGAAATCCATGGGCCGATCCTTGGGAAGAAAGAATCACCGCTGCTAGCAAAGCCCCACCTTATGTCAGCTTTGGAAGCCATACTAGGCCGGAAGCTTCCATGCTGTCACTTTCTCATGTGTGGGAAAGTAGGAGGGGGGATTTAGTAGAGGGGTTGCCATTAAACATAATAAGATTCTTCCTGCCGGTCAAGGTCAGACCAATCCTGCATCTGGAGAAGGAGTGGTCGGAGTGATGTCTCGAGATGGGATGGTTGGCGATTGGAGCATGTGATCGGCAGAGGAGTCAGGGGGTGGTTTTGGGATTTTTGATTTACTGAGGGAAAACCCGGACCTCTCAGATTCGGATTTTCCCAGATGTGCCAGTTTACCTATCCTAGTAAACGAACTTTGAAAGATGCGTGCTTTGGAGTTTTTACTTGGCAAGGGGTTTTTCTGGAACGCTGACACCCTACCTCTTGGGATAAAAGGCAAGGGGCGGAGATGACCAGATGTGGCAGACAACTGTTCATCTTCTGGCCGGCCAGACTTGTTAGCCTGCGTTGAGAGATAATTTTTTTGCTGGGGCTGCCGGCACTCCTAATAAAGGAATCTTTTGAGTTCACTTCAGAGGGTTTGTCGTTTTTGGGGAGCTGGGTCAGAACCGTATACGGTGGTGCACCTGCTTCCGAAGGTATCAAATGTATCTTGTATAACTGCAAACTATATTCTAGGGAAATGGATGTTTACTTGGAATCTTGCTTTAAAAACTAAGAAATATTGGGAAAATCAGGATAAAGAGTCATATCTCTTATAGGGAGTGGATTTGCATATTACTAGGAAGCCTGCGATTTTCACATCAAAGACCATTATGAAAATGATAGCTTACCTAAAACAAACTGAGTTTGACACCACAGGTAACAATTTAGTATGAATATATTTTAATGTGTTTGGAGAATTCTTTGGAGAACTTTTTGATACGGTCAGGTGTTTAATCAATGAAATTTATTGTTTATTGTGTTCAATATAGAACCATTGAATAGAATATCTAAAAAAGGACAAATGTCTAATAAGGCTATGATACTATAGACTTTAACATTAAAAAGTTGATTTTAAAAATACTCTATTGCTAAATAACCTCAAAGGCAATAGAGTAGAAAAGAGATTAAAAATGTTTAAAGATAAGTAGCTTGTCAGTAGAACATTTCTCAGCTCGATTAGGTCAAGCAAAGAACATTTTGTTCATGTCTACATGAACAGAAAATAGTCAAAATAAACCCCAGGAACAGAAGCATGCCACCACATAGGAAAGAACAGAAACACCTTGGCATCAACACATTTTATTTGATTCCTAGAACAGGAAAAACTGTTTTTTGTTTATGAAAGCAAATAGGAGAAAGATATTCCAATGCTATCAAAAAATAAAAATACAATTTCACATTCTGGAACTGTTCAAATAGCGATGTTAGCAAGAACATATATAATTTCTTCCAATGTAACCTACCATAAAACACACAATGATTTGATAAAACAGGAAATATTATTTTTACTGATATTAAAATGTGAGTCTTGTCTTTCTAATGAATAGCATCTTAGAACAGTTTAAAATAAAAAATAATAGATTCAACAAAACGTAATAAAATTGCAATGGCATTAACTGCTTTAGCAGGTGAAAGTCTACCAGAAACAGGAATTTATAATATAGTACCATCCAAAGAGGAGTCATACATGCTTTATGGACAATATATAGAATTAATATGGTGAATGAAAGAATTCTATCTTGTTTTTTAAAAACAAGAGTAGGTCGGGTGACTTCTCCATTAGCTTTACTATCACTGTCAAATATCTTTTAATTCAAAGACAGCTACAATAAGAAATACGTACTCACATATGCCAATATAGTGTATCAAGACTCATGAAACAGACTAAAGGCACAGCAAGAACTGCTTATTAGAAATGTACAATGACTGACATACTTACAAATTGCTGGAAGAATAAAAAGTCATCTCAAAAAAGGACAGGCGTTGAGAAAACTGACAGAATTTGAAATATTTATAAAAAATTAAGATCACTTGCCAGGGTGTATATATAAATTGAAATACAAAACAGGTGGAATAAATTAAAACTGTATAATAAAGTAGATGTAAAACTTCAAAAGAAATACAACTAGCCTTTGACTTATGACTGTTCATTCAATGATCGTTTGAAATTATGAGGGAGTTGAACAAAGAGGCTTACAAGGGGCCTGCTGAAAATTACGGCCACTGCAGGACCCCTCCAGTCACAGGAACAAATTTAGGCACTTGGCAATCCATCCACTTTATGATTAACTGCTGGGATGCTCAGTGCACCTTTGTTTCTTTCCCCCCATCCCACCCAGTGGCGTCAGCAGAGGTGAGCGATCCACCTCTCCACTGTGAAGCCTGCCACGAGTCAGAGGTAATAGCGTTGGCAGTGGTGGTGAGTGACTAGCTGCCTTTCAGCTGTCAAGCCTCGTGGGGAGGCTTCTTTAGCTAGGCTTGCCTCTGTGGTGTGGTGGTGAGGGGTTGGTGGGGGGTATGCCCAACATTAAAGGCAATGTGTGTCTGGCTAAGGCCAAAGGCCAAATGGCCTGCCCCCCCCCCCTCAAAGCAGTGGCGGCGTT
Organism: Ahaetulla prasina; assembly: GCF_028640845.1. Taxonomy (NCBI): domain Eukaryota; kingdom Metazoa; phylum Chordata; class Lepidosauria; order Squamata; family Colubridae; genus Ahaetulla; species Ahaetulla prasina. Next base: position 83,586,252 of record NC_080545.1, on the reverse strand, counting down.
ATCAGCCTAAACTGATCTGGCCAGCATGCAAAACTGAATTGAAGCTATTTAGAAAGCTATTTAGAAAAACCTTGCTTGAATGGTTCAGAAATGATTTGATTGAACAGCAACTGCCAAAAATGTCTCTGCCAGACAACTGAGTCGAAAACTGGGGCCTGACGGAGAGATGTGGCCACAAAATTATGACTCAGTCTCTGGCCAGATTGCACTGTATTCCTGAACCATTCCCAGCCTACTAGGAGAATTACCTTTTCTGTAGATCTCTTTCAGAAAACAACTGATTCACCCTATAGCCTTCTGACACCAAGGCTGTGTGGCACCATCTCAGACTTGAACACCATTTTGGGACTGGCAGCAATGAATTGGGGCTGTTCCAAAATGATGCCTAGTTCTGGGATGATGTCATGCAGCCGCCATAATGCATACGGAGGCTAACGGGTGGAGCAGCTGGCTCTCCTTCCTGAATGTGATTTCCGGATAAGTATAATTCCAGAAAAAATAAATGAACATTAATACAATTTTAAAAAACATATTGTGATGGCAGCAAAAACGAATTTGCACACACACACACACATTAAAAAGTTTCCCTATGTTTTTATTTATGTATTATTAATACTTATAATTTATTCTTGTGTTATTCAACTTCTACTATCCAATGTAAGATTTTTTTTCGTTGCATTTCCTTATTTTAATAATATCATTTTGAAAAAGAAATGGTTCTGTCACTTACTTTTCTTCAACTAGACCTACATCTTAAGTGGGAGACAGAGACACTGAAAGGCAAATGTAAATAGGTATTTCTATGGTATCATTTACTTTATTCAAACTCCCTGAAATCTGCCTGCATGATCCTTAAATTTGCATACTTTAATATTTCCATACAGGAGGTCCCCACTACTTTCATATTAACGTATTTCAGTTCCTTCTTTCTATGCAATGATTCACTTTGGCTACTAAAGTAGCTCAGTGTGATTCAAAAAAATAGTTTTTTGTATTGTTGGAATGACTAAAATACTTTCCTCCTCCCTTGATTCTCCAAAATTCTTTGCTCTCTAAGCATGACCTTAAAAGCAAAGCTCTGCTGGCTCCATCTATCTTTAACCGCATTTAAGCTTTCTGACACACTCAGATTCATATCCCAATATTGATCAAGGCTGGAGACAGAGATATTTGGTAGGTGGGCGGGTATAAATACTCTCTTAGCTTGGGATTGTCATTTTTTCTTTAACCGCAATGAAATAAAACATGTGCACGAATGTACTCACAACTTGCTCTGTGGTTTTAGACAAACATATGCTTCCAAAGAAAAGAAGACCTTGAGTTCTCCCCTATCTGCTCCAGAAAGTATGAGCTAAACAGTCAGATGCAGACCACAATAGAACAACAGTCAAAGAAAGCTGAAAGAATCTCTTGAAGGGATTGATCTCAATGCAGAGACACGCAGAAAAATTTATCTGTTCCCACTATCACATTACTTTCCAAAAGTCATAAATCTCAGCAAGGGTTTTAGATGCTTGTTTATTTCGAATTTAGATTTCTATGGACACCCAAGTCAACAGTGACCCTGGGCAACACAAATTAAAAATAAAACCGTAGTCGACAAGACCAACAAAAGAAATAAAAGACATATCAAGAAAAATAGACACACACAACAGTTCAATCCGAATGGGCAGATACTCCAAAAGTAGCCCTGATCTTTAAGACCCATTTGATAGATGATAGGATTAGGGCTGTTTGAAATGCCAGCAGAATGCTGTCGTGGAGGGTAGGCACCAAAATACAGGAGGTTCACTTCCTATGTCCCAAGAAAAAGCACTATTAATCCAAGGGTACAATTGATGCACTAGATAGGGGTGTCAAACTCAATTTCATTAAGGGCCACATCAAGGTTGTGTTTGACCTGGGGGGGGGGATGGCCAGGCTGAGGTGGGTGTGGCATTCTGCCAGCGAAAATAGAGCTTGAGGAAGCTGTGCACGGCCCCCCCAGGACCCAGTTTTTGGCCGGGACGGCCTCCTGCAACCCTCTGAGCTCCGTTTTCACTGGCAGAGGGCTGCAGGAGGCTGTCCCAGCTGAAAATGGGGCCTGGGAAGGCTGTGCATGGTCCTCTTGAGCGCCGTTTCTGTTCGCAAGGCACCATGGGCTGGTATTTCCAGGGAGCCCCCGCAGGCCAGATCTAAGCACCTTGAGTTTGACACCTCTGCACCAGATGAATCTGGCCAAAGATCTTCAACGCCACACTTAAAACTTGCACTTTGAGCAGGATCTGTGTGTCTGAAAACACCCCCCAAATGCACATCCAGTTTTGTCTGGGAAAGTGCAACTTTGGAACCAAAGATGGAAACCAAAGATCTGTGAACTTTGTCATGCAGTCTTATGAAATCCCTGGTTCAAGTCTTGATTTAGGATTTATTTTATTTGATAAGCTTAACATTTATTTGCCTTCAGCATCTCCTTAACATTAAGCTCTAGTTACAGTTTTATAACCCTGTTTTCTATTTAGCTCCTGGGCTCTTTTGCAATGTGCAAAGCTCTCTATTCTCCAATATTTGCTCCCCTGTTAAAGGCTATGGCCCATTGTTCTATCGGGTTTGGTTTATGTCTTATTTTTTGTCTTGTTCCTTCTGGGCTATTTTTATTTAAAGACTAATTAAATAGTCCTAATGTTTTCCTTTGCCACTTATAAGAGACAGACTACAGACCTGACATTTAAGATACACATTCAATGATCACATATTCCTGCAGGGAAGATTCACATCCTGAGTATATCCTGGTGATGTTGGAGGTCAACTATGACAAATTATTCCTTTTCATTTCAATCCCGCCTTCGGTTGTCATTTAATGTTGGCTTTTAGTTCTACAGGGATTTTTTCAAATATGCACAGTAGGATATATTCCATCTAGCCAAATGTAATTTTTATAAGTTGTTCAATGTTTAAACTTCTTTATCGGGAGAAGGGCGGTATAGAAATTGGATTAATAAAATAAAATCAATATTTGACTAATTTGCAGTGAAGAATGTGTGAGCATATATGCAGCATATATATTTGATTGTTTCCTCTTTAACGGTAAAACTTTCCAGATGTTTTTTTTGGGGGGAGTGGGGAAGTCAAGTTGTGTTAATCAGAAAGAGGAATCACTTTTATGCTTTGTGTTAAGTTTAACGATAAGAAATAACTAACCCTGATCATGAACAGTGTTACATCATGATCATAACAACAGGGCTGCAGCTCCAATATACCCTTATTAGTATATGTTTTATGGAGATCTACGCTGGGGGAATGGATTGTGTGTTGGAGATTATTTATATCCTGCCTGTTATTTTTATAAATAACTCAAAGCGGAGGACATACCTAATAGACCTTCCTGTTACTATTTTCCCCTGTGGAGTAAGTTGGGCTGAGAGAGGATAGCTGGTCCAAAATTACCCAATTGGCTTTCATACATAAGGCAGAATTAGAACTCACAGTCTCCTGGTTTCCAGCTTCATGCCTAAATACTAGATTGATCTGTCTGTCCGTCTGTCAGTTTTTTTACTTTGCGAGCCACCCAGAGTTAATTGGGTCTGCAGCTTTTAAATCAATAAATACTTCTTTGTTCACTTCTCCTGTTCTGAGGTCACATCCCAGCAAACAATGTCAGTTTATCTTTTGTCTGCACCCATAACAAGGGAAACTTAAATATGATGCTACATAGAGCATAAGAACTTGGCATACCTTTTCATATGTTGCTAAGCAATCTAGTTTTAATAAAATGGCCTATATTATTTGTAGTTGTGCATGTGTCTTTTAGAGGTATTATCAACATACAGCAAGCGAAGGCAGCATTCCCACTCATTTCCTGCAGCTACGATTTCTAGCGAAGGCCGGAATTGATGGGCTTGAAGAAAAACTGTTTAGATTAATTCCTACTATGTTTGGAAAACTGATATGTGACTGACCTGACAAAAGGACTGCAGGGACTTACCCATTCTCTGTCCATCAGAAAATAATTATAATTTTTTAAGACTCGATTCTCCTTCTTCACTACCAGCAGTTGCTATCTGGATTGGATTATTTTGGGCTTCCTAAAGCAAGAGAGAGCTCTGCTATGAACAGTCATATTAATATTATGATTTTCACGATGTATGTTTATATGGTGCTTCATTTACTAGTAATCACCAATCTAGATAATGTGTGACATAAAAAGTGATCATCCACAGATTGGCTGTATCCTTCTCGACTGGTAAGGGTTTACCAAAAGTGGCTTACTCAATTATCCATTGAGATAATTAATCTCTACGTTGCGTTTTTGGATCCACTACTTGCCTAAGAAAAGGATGTACTGAACTGTTTATTTTACAGGAAATTTCCACTTGCATTTTCCATTCCCTTTTTAAGACATGTTTGAGAAAATAATTTCTTGGATCATAGCCAATCTAGTATTTAACTTTATAAACCCCTGCTTGAACCCTCTCTCTTCCATTTTTAATCATTGCTCACTCAAGAATGCTCTTGAATATGTCATTTGCAAATCAAGAAATCTATGAAGCTTTGGGCAGACTTCACGTTTATTCATGATCAGCATATTTTTTATCAGCCAAATTGAAACAGGGAACCCAAGAACTTGTTAAAAATATTAGGAACAAATTACTTTTGGAGAAAAGAAAACACAATAAAAAGACTAACAGAGATTTTAAACTAGAACCTAAAAAAAAAATATGACAAATGATGTGATGCTTTTTTAATATCTAAAAATTATGCTTAATGAATGCATCTCAAAAGTTCAAATTCTAATGTTTCTAAATTTTAAAATTTGAATTCAAATCCTAAATTTGAATTAAGATTATAAAAATATGTATGAACATAGCAAAAAAAGAAACATCGTGTACAGGTATGCCTGTTTACTTTTATTAATGGAACTGTTAGTTAGATCTGTCATTAATTACAGCCAATATAAATTAATTGATCTAGTGTTACACTTTCCATCAACCAAAAAGAGTGGCAACAACTTCAAAATGAATCATCCATTTTCAAAAGGTTGTACCTACCCAACAGTCACAGTAACCATGAAATAAAATGTTACCAGGGAGATTTTCACTGAATGTGCCTGATAATCAAATAAAATAAAAACTGTAATAATTTGCTTATATTTTAGAAAACAGCTCTATAGTTCAATGCCATTTCTATCATTTCACTTTGTTCTGCAAGACTTGTTCAGAGGTAGGAACAGGTAAAAGAGGAAGAAGAGACTCTTGAAGGAATGGATCATGACCAGCATAGTTCTGAAAGGTGGGTGGGAGTGAAAAAAACCCACTCAAGATTACTCGATTTTGTTTGAAATACGTGCAGGCAGGCAGAAAGTCTGCCAAGCTTTAAAGATTCTATTATTAGGTCCAGCAACAACAAAATTCTAACAGTCCATAACTTAAAAGAGTCCGTTTTCTGATCGAGTCAGAAAGGATTAACAAGCACTACTGTTCATATGGAAGTTTTGAGCAGTAACATGGAAATGCAACCTGTGCTCCATGGCTACCAGGCAGCTACCAGAAAAGCCTGACATAAGTGTACTCAAAAGTATGGTATGTATAACAGATGATATGGTTTCTCTTTAAAAAAAAATCTGGTCAAGCTGGGCTTCCAGTGAATGCCAGGAGCCAAGGGAGATGACATCTTTGCTGTCAGAAGATACAGTCTTTCATAAGAACACTAAGCCAGCCAAACTCACTTTTTAATCACATTCAGAAATGTTCAATTTAACCACTTTGTGGATATTAGAGACCTTCAAAACAATAAGCTTAATTTGACACCTGGTGAGTTTCACCTTCTTTGGATTTAAATTTTTTTTAAACAGAGACTTAAGAATTTAAAATAATATACACTTGGCAAAAAACAAAAAAAAGAGAGAGGGTTTTGATTTAAGAAAGTTTTAAATGGATTGGGAGACCAGAGAGATTTGGATTATTGGTTATTTTTGCTATAAGATTTGAAAAACAAATATACCATATTTTTTGGAGTATAAGACACACCTTTTTCCCACCTAAAAGGAGGTGAAAATTTGGGTGCGTCCTATACACCGAATGTAGCCCTGCCCACCCACTGGCCCCACCTTTTGGCCTCTGCGTCACAACAATTTACCTCCTTGCAGTAAGCAGCAAGAAAAAACAGCCCATTTCAGCTTCAGCACAGCCTAATTAGCACAAGTTGATTGTCTGTTGGATTGGCCTCTGGACTCTCAGCTGTTTCAGGCTGCAGGGATTGCCATGGCCTACTGCTGCACGGGTCTCTGCTGCTTGCTGCAAGGAGGTAAATTGCTGGGAGGCAGAGGCAGATTTCTTTTTCTTGTTTTCTTCACCAAAAAAGATAGGTGCGCCTTATAGTCTGGAGTGTCTTATACTCCAAAAAAATACGGTAATTAAATAATTTACTCACAGGAAATGACTGAAATGAAACTAAACCAATATTAGGAACTGAGACTTGATAAATGTTGCAAATGGTCACTAGAGGGAACTAAAGGACTAGACAGAAAAAAGTTAACACGGCTGACTATAACTTTTTCTTATCTTAGATTTTTGAAACATTGACCAACATATTAATAACTAATATCTCAGTAATAATAACTTCAGTGGATAAACTTTTAAAAGATGAGAAAAACTTTACAAAACTTTCACCTGATATAAACATTATAGAAAATCAAGAAAAGGATCTGGACATGGAACAGCTGTGACAAGAAAACTCAGGCTGATGTTTTTTTATGGGATTTAAAAAACAGGCTGATGAAAGCTTTGAAGACTCCCTTTAAACCTCAAAGATTGATAAAGATCAAATCCTGCAATACCATAAGAATAATTTAAAGTTCAAGACTGAGCACGACAAAAATAAGGAATATAAAGTTGGACTATGTGATCAGGGCTAAACTATTTTTTTTGAGATTTCTGGTAACTCCTAAAAGACTTTTTGCTGAATTAGGATGGAAAAGATATGAATTCGAGGTTGCTAAAACTTAGGCTGTGGAGAGAAGCATTTTTGTATTTGTAACTTTAAAATAGAATAAAAGTTAGTATATTGGGTCATGCTCCGTGTAATGAAAGTTGGAAGCCATTTCTTTATTACTGTCTTTGTTGCCTTTTGCTTTTCTGCTTTTTTCTTTTCTTTTTCCTACAAACTTCTGGACTCTCTTTCTTTTCTTTTCTTTTCTTTTAGTTTACTTTGTGTTAGTTTTTACTGTTTATTAAAAACTGCACTAAAATTATGAACAAAAAATCTACTCAAGCAGTGAAGATTCTGAAGAAGGGGCTTGCATAGGTGGATAACACATACTGGTAGACAGAATGGAGAATCAAAATTTGTTTATCTCCAAGCACATAACATATAAAATCAAGGAAAGGAGAGGCATGTTTTGATATATTCCACCTGGGTTTTTGTTACATTATGGACTCAGGAGAGGAAAAGGTCAGCTTGCAAACCAAATAACAGCTGGCTCATAAATAAAACTTAATTCCTGGCCACAGATCATATGAGTTATAGTCTAAATCATTTGGAATGCACCATTTTTTTCTTAGTTTTATTCCAAAGCAAATATATTGGGACTAAATTTAGAATTGTATAGTAAATTTGGAAGAACTAAAGTTGGCCAAAAAAAAAGTGAATTACAATGAAACATTTTAGTGTACAAATGAGGATGTTACATTTGTAATTTAAAAATGGTTGTCAAATATGACGTGGGTTGCTGTGATGGCTTAACCTACCAGCATTAATTTATGTCATTTGCATCACTACATAATCATGCAAATTATGTAAATCACTGCAGAAATAGTCTATTGCATGGAAAGCTGGGTAAAGCAAGGTCCACTAAATAAAAGCTTCATTATGGTCAGATAGCGAATTTTTTTTCCAGTAGAGCTATGCCGTATATCATTCTACCACTTGGATACTTAGAAAAAGAGTTGTATTAGATAAAGTATAGGTATAAATGATATTATGGAAAGCAGTACACCAATACTGTTATTACACTGCACAAGTATGTAGAACTCTTGCATTGGAAAGTAGGGTTCTAATTCTTAAAAATCGGACAACTCTAATGCAAAAACAGTGTTTAATATTACAGTATAGATAGTCCTCAACTTATAACAGTTCATTTAGTGATCTTTCAAAGTTACAACGGCACTGAAAAATGTAACTTATGACTATTTTTCACACTTATGACCCATTGCAGAAACCCCATTGTCACATGATCAAAATTCAGATGCTTAGCAACTGGTTCATATTTATGACGGTTGCAGTGTCCTGGGGCCATGTTATTATCTTTTGCTCCCCTCTGACAACCAAAATCAATGGGGAAGCCAGATTCACTTAATAACCATACTAACTTAACAACTGCAGCGATTCACTTAATGGTGCATGAAAGGTTGTAAAATGAGTCAAAATTCACATAACTGTCTCACTTAGCAACAGAAATTTTAGGCTTTTTAGGCTCTGTAGGCAACAGAAATTATGGTCCTAAGTCGAGGACTACCTATACTTCTGTTTTCTGAACATACTAAGTATGCCATTTGTATAAGAAGCTGAAACTGAAGTTAGTGTGATAATTTTCGTTTCCTTTTTTATAAAGTATAAAAACATGAGGAACTTCACATTGATCATAATTCAATCCCATACAAAATATTAATACTTCTACACTAACTTATAAGTTAGCAAACTCATTTTCTTCAGCAGAAAGTATTTAACTCAGGGGTGTCAAACTCGCATCATCACAGGGGCATCACATGACGTATCAGGTCTTTTCTCCACTTCGCTAAACCGGGCGGGGGTGGGGCCAGCATGTGACGCATCTGGCCCGTGAGTTTGACACCCCTGATCTAACTCATCTTATGTTAGTGCTCTCAAGCATATTTAAACATTAATTTTTTATACTAAGATTTCCAAACCAGGCATAATGAATTACAACTTCAATAATTCACAGCCTACATGTTCAACATTGACAACACTGATCAGAAACAATGAAAACTCTGTTCAGTTCATTTTAGGGCAGTGATTTATTCAAGACTGCTTTACACTACTACTTTCAGCAATAAACGTGGCTTGAGCTCAGCTAAAAATATCCAAATAAGCCATAATTGAAAGTCTATGTAGGGATATTTCTTTAAAGTAAATTTCATTATTCAAGTCTTCAGTATAAAGGGTAGAAATCACTAGATGCAAGTGGTACAGAGCAGTGGTGGGTTTCAATTTTTTTTACTACCGGTTCTGTGGGTGTGGCTTGGTGGGCGTGGCATGGCTTGGTGGGCGTGGCAGGGGAAGGATACTGTAAAATCTCCATTCCCACCCCAATCCAGGGGAAGATTACTGCAAAATCTCCATTTCCTCCTGATCAGCTGGGACTTGGGAGGCAGAGAACAGATGGGGGTGGGGCCAGTCAGAATTTTTACTACCGGTTCTCCGAACTACTCAACATTTTCCCTACCGGTTTGCCAGAACTGGTCAGAACGTGCTGAAACCCACTTCTGGTATAGAGGGTGTAAAACAATTCAATTAGACATGAACTGGCAAATTAGGACACCATGTTTACACATATCATTATATATTTTACCATGCTTTTAAATAACACCCTTCCTTTTTGGCCATTGTTCCACAAGCCTATCATTATAGTGGTAATTATAGTGGGATTTAAATGAACAATTAGAAAGGGTGTGCAGAATTATATAGAAAAGCCACTGTATCCTCTGCTATTGAATATTATTGGCTGACCGCAAAGCCATAGCTTTTCATGCATTTTTAAATTAAAAAGAAAGATTATATCCTTTTAGATAAGAGGATCATTCATTCATTCATTGTTTATAAATTGCCAGACTCCTGACAGTTTACATCATAAAAATGTAATAAAAATTTAACACCCAATTGCTTTCATTCCATATATAAATAGCTTAAGACAATAAGTATAGTTGTGACATTTATTCCTGATTCCTTCTAGAACAGCTCTATTTTAAATAGTTTCCTGAAGTGAGCAAGGAGGACTTTAGCCTAATCTCCAGATTAAAACTATCCCATAATATGGGGTTCTCAGCCAAAAAACTGCTTCAAAGTCTTGCCTTTCTTCATTTTAACCTTCTTTAGAGGCCATTAAGGAAAACTCTCCACTGTTACCTAATAAAAATTTTAAAAGCCGTTAAATAAATTCTTAAAAATCCCTCCATATTAAACTCAGCATCCCATTGCTCTCTTTTTTCTCAATCGTAAAAAACTCTCAGAAAGGATTCAAGAACCCTTTGAAATTTGTCATAGAACAGGGGTCTTCAACCTTGGCAACTTTAAGACTTGTGGACTTCAACTCCCAGAGTTCCTCAGCCAGCAAAGAAGGTTCAGTTCAAATCTCAGGAGGCTAATAGGGCTTTATACAACGAAGGTATTCTAGTTCCCCTCTCAATCCCACTTGGAGGTGGTTTAAAATGCCCATTCTGTATGAGTATTTTTGGATGTTGCAAACACAAGCAAGCATGACCTAATGATGCATATAGACCTTGACCATAATGTTGCCTGCCCATCAGAGCCGTAATTTGTGAGGGTTGTAAAAAGGCTGGTCACATGACGAACTCGACTTTAGACCTTTTTTGCAACAGTCATTAAGAAAAGTACAGCAGTCACTAAGTGAATCTATGGTTGTTAAAGGAATGTCATAGTCATTAAAGAGAACCAATGGCTTCCTATGGGAGCGATTTTGCTGAAAACCTGAAGTACCAGTTTTTGGCAAAACTCTCACAAAGTGCAGTCATGTGACTGTGGGATGCTGCAAAGAGCCATAAATGTAGACCAGGGTGGGATTCTACCAGTTCGGGCGAACAGGTAGCTCCGACAATCAGCTGGGAGCCAACCAGTTCGTTCTGACAAGCAGGTGGGCCCGCCTGTCCACTCCTGCACTTTACTGACCTATATCTTCTCAGTTGATTCATGCAGCAGAGCGGATTGCCGCACCTCAGTTGTGTTACTCCCCAGCAGTAATGCAGAAGGTAGGTTTTTGTAAAACTGCGCAATCACCAAAACGATTGTTAAACTGGCAGGATCCCACCACTAATGTAGACCAACTGCCAAAGGCTCAAGATGAAATCACCTGACCATAGGCAGGGGGTGGGGGGACATCAGAACTTCAAATCTGATCACTAAGACAGTCACAACTATAGCTTGTCCAGTGCCATTTTAAGTTTGAAGGCCACTAAACAAATGGTCATTAAATGAGGACCACCTGCATTTGTTTTTGCCACTCTTGCAGTTTCCTATCTAATTTGCAGGGTATTCTATCATTGGTGAGGTAAAAATTTGATCTATGAATATTTGTTCTATGATTCTATTTGCTTTGGAGCAAAAAAGGCAACCAAATTTAAAAAGTTTTCAAATTAGGTACTGTTGATTAATTGTGCTTTGAAATTAATAATTACTTAATGATACTATGAATTAGTGCTTCTGTATTATGCAATGAATTTTGATCTGAAGAAATCAGAGAATATATTTATATGCAAGTAGCCCTTGGCTTACAACTATTCATTTAGTGACCATTCAAAGTTACAAAGGTATTGAAAAATGTGATTTATGACCATTTTTCACACAACCACTGCAGTATCTCCCATGATCGTGTGATCAAAATTCAGACGCTTGGCAACTGGCTCATATTCATCATGGTTCATGGGGTCATCTGATCACCTTTTGCAATCTTCTGACAAACAAAATCAACGGGGAAGCCAGATTCACTTAATGATTGTGTTACTAACTTAACTGTAGGGGATTCACTTAACAACTGTGGCAAGAAAGGCCATAAAATGGGGTAAAACTCAATTTAACAATTGTCTTGGCCAGTGGTGGGTTTCAAAATTTTTTACTACTGGTTCTGTGGGTATGGCTTGGTGGGCGTGGCATGGGAAGGATACTGTAAAATCTCCATTCCCACCCCAATCCAGTGGAAGGATACTGCAAAAATCTCCATTTCCTCCCGATCAGATGGGACTCGGGAAGCAGAGAATAGTTGGGGGCGGGGCCAGTCAGAATTTTCTCCGAACTACTCAAAATTTCTGCTACCAGTTCTCCGGAACTGGTCAGAACCTGCTGAAACCCACCTCTGGTCTTGGCTAGCAACAGAAAATTTTGGGCTGACTACCTGTACTTGGAACTTTGAAAACGGGGAAAGAAAGAAGTTGCCCCTAAGTTAAATACTACCCAGGTAATATAGGAATTTTTCTGTCTTTTTAAAACCAGTCAGATTAGATAAGATTATTGTCTTCATGATGGAATTTCACAGCAATGGATTATTCAAAACCTACCTACTATCAGGACTGCATTTTCCCACTCTCCCACACACCCTCCCCCCCCTTAAGTCTTATTTACTAACCTGATTTTCTTCCTGAACCACCCGATATTGTTCTTTCCAAATCGTGATTTTGGATGCTTCGTCTTTCCTCAGGGCTCTCTCTTTCTTCAGCTCGGGACTCCAGAATGTCTTGATGCTGTTCATGGAGGAGCTAAGTTTGCTTTCTTTCACTTCTACGTCCTTCCGCAATATATCATTTTCCCGGAGCACTTCCTTCAGTTGTGTCTGCAGGTCCATTATTGTGTTGTCCCTAGCTTGGCGTAGTGAATGAGGCACTGTAGAGGCCATGCTCACAGGAGGAAGGTGATGTTCTCCAAATGCAATAGTATCGCTGGCAACCCCACTACTGGCAATGTTGGGGCTGCTGCCCATTGCAGTCATCCTAACACCGTAAGGCAAACGACCCCCAGATCGCCCAAGGGTCATGGTGCTTTTAGGTGTGTCCGCGCCCACGTTTTCATGTTCACTTAGGTACATAGGGCCTGACGTGGCATAGGCAGCATTTAAGGACTGGATATTTTCCATTGAAAGTGTCTTACCACTTCCACCTCCAGTACTACCTCCAGAGCTGCCCCCTGTACTGTTGGTTCGACGATGGCCCAATCGTGGTGAACGTGGCAGCCTTGGTGAACGCCCAGGGCTCTGGCTACTTGGCTCAATTTTCCCAACTGACCGAGCACTTCCATACATGATTGAATTTCTGATGTAATTTGATTATGACTTGAGATTCTCTGAAATTTTCTTCCTATGGTTCCATTTAAGGCTGGTTACTTTTATATTAGGTCCAAGCATTTGTTCCTAAATCATAGTTTTTTGATGTCAATCATCTGAAATAGAAACAAAAATATCAGTATCTCATTTCCCACAATCTATTCCATTGTTCAATATGCTTTAAATTTCCTTCTATTACTAAGACATAATATATGGTGTGTTCAAATATGTGGTATATTATTTAGGAAAGCAAATTTAATATTTTAAAATTATTTTGAATCTCCCTCAGGAATATTTGTAAAATCTGTATATTATACTGGCAAGCTTATCTATTTGTCTTCTCTTTGTCTTTACTCCTGTGTACTGTAACATTAATTAATTAGCTCCTTATGCGCATATATAAAAATAAAATAGCCCGGATGTGAAGACCATGATAAATAAAGGCAGCAGCATAAATGCAATTAGCATGCCTTTAAAAATTGTGATACAAACATTTGTGCTATTTTTTAAGCATCAGTCATCAGATTTTAATGTTGAAATTTAGAATTTTGTTATTAAATTGAAGTGAAAAAAATCCATCTATCAGAAAGACTGCTAGAAATATTTCAGACACCATAGTGTAAAACAGACTCAGAAGTGACATATGGCAGTGATGTTTATAAGACACTAAATAAAAGATTTGTTCCTTTTAAAGGATCAAAACATTTAACAGATTAAAAACATCATCTAAACCACAACTACTGCATGGTTAATAGCATTGTGTCACTTATGATATACGTCACCCAGAGTCACTGGTTGAGAGGAGTGGCTACAGAAATCAAATAAATAAAAAAAAGAATGAAATCATTGCTGAGGACAAAAAGCAACGGCCTTAGCTCAACAAAAAGCTACCGATCAACTAACTGTTTCAGATTATTCAATGTATACCGGTATAAAAATGTAATTAAAGTGAAAGTGTAGAACAGGGGTGTCAAACTCAACGGCTGGAGGCTGAATCCGGCCCACGGGGTGCTTAGATCTGGCCCGTGGAGCTGCCCTGGAAACAGCAAAGGGCCAGCCCGCATTGCCTCTGCCAGTGAAAATGGATCCCGTGAGGGCAGCACAAGGCCCTCCCGAGCTCTGTTTTCTCTGGCACAGGGTTGCCGGAGGCCATCACAGCTGAAAATGGACCTCACAAGGGCTCCATGTGGCCCTCCCGAGCTCTATTTTTGCTACAGAGGGTTGCATGAGGCCATCGCAACCAGAAACAGAGCCCAGGAGCCCATTTTCACTGGCAGACTGCTCGGGCCACCAAAGGTGCCCCCAACATGAGTGCCATCGAGTTGGACATGCCCACCCTGGCCACACCCACCCCATCCCGAGGTTAAACACCACCCTGATGCGGCCCTCAATGAAATTGAGTTTGACACCCCTGGGGCAGAAAGTGTAGCATTTCTAATTGGTGAGAAGCTAAAGAAAGAATGTAGAATGGAATTCAGACAGAAGCAGAAATAATATATTTAGACTCTCAGAAGGGAAAGAAATGATGTGCCGAACTTTTTGAATCAAACTGTTTTGAATAGCTCTATTTGAATCAAAATGTTTGCATATCCCTGAGGGACATTTGGAGTACAAGAAAATATGGAAAGGAAAAATAATGGTACAGGTTACAATTACTCATTACAACTTGGTAAATTGATTTTGGCAGGCAAGATATAGAAATACATTGTACTGAACTTGAAAGCAGCACTTAGTCTTAACACTGCCTTCTCTAGTTACCAAATTCTGAAAAGAACTATCTGTTGCTTCTGTGTTTGCAGAAAATTAGCATAAGGAAAATCATTTCTATGTACTGGTCCGCTTCATATAGATGAAGGTGTAATAATATCAGTAAATGTCTGCATCTATAGTAGGAATAAAAACCAGAGGATTCCTCAATCGTGTAGAACAGAGCAGATTCAGTACATGATTATGTGACTGTAGACGTTACCTGCTCAACTTAATATACAATTTCATTATTTCTTCATACAATAGCCCAAATTAAAAAAAATCTGAATCTAAACTGGCAGAGCAAGACAGAATATCAGTAACATAATGTCTAAGACTATTGGAATTACTCAGTATTATTAAAAGGTCCCATTCTGAGGTTATAATGAGGATTGTTCTCATTATTTAAATAGTCCGTGTGTCCTCCTTCTCAATTATAGATAGATCCCTATTTCCTTCTGCTTTAGATAAGCTGTACTGTATCACCTCTCTAGATGGGGATACATGCTTGAAGTCAGCACTGGAAAACAAATCCCGACTTTAACTCTCGGGAGCTAGGATTTGTTTGCTCTCAGGATCTGCACAAAAATACTTAATTATACAGTTTGTCAAGGCACATTCAAATTAGAGTTGTCACAGAGGCATTTTTGTTTCTCACTCACTAGTTAAAAAAATAGAATTGCTGTGGATGGAGAAGCCAAGACTGTTTGATGTAATAGGATGAGCTGAAAGCACATCCATGCAAAGCAAGAGCCAGATAAAAACACAGTGCGCAGAGCAGGAAAGAGACACAAACTATGTGCAAATAGTCCATGGAGAAACAGACAAGCTATAGGTAACAGAGATTATCCTAAATCTTATTACAGAACTATTTAGTATGAGGCAATTCAGTGTCATTTATTCTGATATGAAGCAACAATATAAGCAAGTATGCTCTTATCACTGAACAGATATTAAAGATTATGACTTACAAATGAAAACAGCAATTCTTAGGCTTTTAAGGTTCAGAAATGATCAGGAGTACTTGGGTAAAATCTTGACACTGGTTGCCAAGGCAACTAATTATTTTTATTCATCTAGCTTACAGGTGTCAAAGTTTTAACATCCCTGATCTAGCTTATGAAGTGACAGCATCAGAATTACACTACATTAAACTGACCCGCTATTTCTATATTGACTTCTCCAGTTTTCTGTATGGATTTCTCAAGATCGCTTACTCTACTACTAATTAAAAGAAGTTGCTCATAATGTTACACAATCATATCATTTGCTACTATATTAAAAAAGCAAGTCTGCATGAAAATTTTCCTTTGAATCTCCCTTTGAAAGAAAACTAAGCTATTATTAGAAACAGACTTTAAAAAAGAATCATTATGATTATAGATTATTCAACTGGTATAAAATTCTGATTATGCAGCAAAAGATATACTCCTCACAGAGCCACTGATACTATCAGTATCGTGATATGATGAGAACCAAAACCCATCCCCATTCCATTAGGTAATTTCAGATAGATTTTCAGCAATGAAAAGACAGCTATCTTCTTTCCCACACTTACAGATAGTCCTTGACTAATGACCACAACTGAGTCTAAAATTTCCATTGCTAAGTGAGACATTGAGTGAGTTTTGCCCCATTTTACAACTTTCTTGACACAGTTGTTAAATGAATCTGGCTTCCCCATTGGTTTTGCACTACAAACAAAATACACGACAAAATATGATAGAACTATCCATCATAGTAAGTTACTGAATATTCCCCTGATGCTTAACAGAATTCTAGATGGGTTCCTTAACTTTATTTAATCCTACTATTTCTGCTATACAGACTTAGAGCTTAGTTAAGATTTCAAGCTTTTCTTTAATGTTAATTTTGAAGTACTGTACCATTCTTTCACATTTTCTTTATACTTACAAAAAAAAACTTTTATGGTACTTCTGACAAAAAATACCCTGGTTTATAGTTCAGAACATGTTTTTATTTTATACTAATTAAAGAAGTTGTTAAAATATCACATTTGCTGTACAAAATTTTCTTCAATTAAGCATTTAAAGGATAAGTTTACAAAATAACAGAAGCATCACGGAAACTAGACAAGACCAAGGTTCAAAAACATATTTTAAATGAATGTTAATAGGTGGTAGAGATTCATTTTTTTCCTACTGGCATAACATAAGTTGGAATGGAATGGAAAATAAGGCTTATTGTCGAATATTTTCCTGGTCAGCAAGGAGAAGACCAGATAAAAATGGTTAACTCCCAAAAAAGGTTGATCTAAATTTGCAAAGTAGAAGGCCTGAAGGGAGAGGAGGAAGCCTTTGGTCATAGGACTGGACTTTAACAGGGAGCTTTACTGCTTGAAATAAAAACTCCCAAAAAAGGTTGATCTAAATTTGCAAAGTAGAAGGCCTGAAGGGAGAGGAGGAAGCCTTTGGTCATAGGACTGGACTTTAACAGGGAGCTTTACTGCTTGAAATAAAAACAGATAAAAAGGATGAGCCTTCTGAGATTATTGGAATCATATGTTTTATGTTGTTCTCCTTCTTCAAGCCCCAACTGGATCAGATTCAGAGACGCATTTAAATGGTGTCTGTTTGCTATCCTTGGAGACAACAATGGAACTCTGAACAGAACTACAATTCCTCATGAACAGAACAAAGAGCAGAAAGCTGCTGATTTCATACTATATGCAATACCATTTATTGTTTCTTGTGTAGCTAAAGTGCATTGGATTTCATAAAGTGCAGTGAGTCATTTAATAGAAAGCAGCTACCCCTTGTTCTAAGCAGTGGCTTAAGCAGGGTATATCACATATTAAAGTGTGCTGCTAGAGTAGGAACAAAAAGGTATTAAATTCAGGGTGGCCGTTCTTCCTATCGTATTTTCTCTCTGGCCTGAAATATAATAAATGATATCTAAATCAATGTTAAAAGTAGCAAACCACTCTGACTGTTTTCTAGAAGGTAAAGTAAAAATAGACATCTCCCTTTTATGAGAAGACCTACTCCATTTAGTCATGCTTTTTTAATAAAAAAAACTGTTTGCTCTGCTTTATGGCTAACCAAAAATAGCAAAATCTTATCTGAACAGAGACAAAGGTCTACAATATGTAAGTTATTACAAACCAAGTCAAATATGTGAAACCACAGAACATCTATAATGTGCTTCTAGAATAGAACAGAATAGGTTTTTTTTTATTGCACAAATGTGATTGGACATGCAAGGGATTTGTTCTACCACCTCTTCTGGCTTAATCAAATCAAAACATTCAAATTCATTATTCTGATTTATTTAATTCAAAGTTTAATTGTGTAATTTTGAAAAGTGATTTTGGACAAGTTTTAAAATGATGTCTACATATGTCAAAGTTAACATCACATTATGAAATAGGATATATAAGAGTAATTCTCAAAAGATAACTTCTGTATCTATACGGGTGCTATTTAAATTGACAAACCCATCAAGGCATACTTTTCAATAGGATTTTTAAAAGTAGGAAATGACAAGAGTCGCCGGGCTCCCCTACCAAGTAACCCTATCTCTTTCAGTACCCTTAATCTGTACTTTTTCTTTTTTTTTTAAAAATCACCACTTTAATATCTTATCTGCTATTTCAAAATGCCTATCGGTGGAGGAAAGAATAAGTCAAGTACTACCTGTAAGTGAGAATGAATCTATAAACCCATCAAACAGCTTAACCGCTTAGGATCTCTGCAAAGGTCCAAAATGATCCCATTGCTCCAGGGATGCACAACTTGTTACATCCATCGATCCACTAGATCTCCTTCAGAGATCACAGTGGGCAACACTGAGTCCAAAGACAAGCAAACAGAAGGGGCCGGTTTGACATTGATAAGATGTGTCAAGTTTTTTTTTTTTAAAAAAAAACCTCAAGGCTCTGTGTCAATCATCGCCAGGATGGGATAATTATGGGCTGTGGCTCACAGCTTCGCCCTACCAACCACCAGTTATTGTATTTTTAAGTATCGTTCCACGGATTTTGAAGAAAGGGACCGGAGGTGGGTGGCTCACACGGACAAGCTCTTTCCCGGGCGGGGAGAGGACCGGAGGGGCTCGGCCACTCAATCCCAAGGCACGGAGCCAGGGCGAAGAGCCCTTCTGCCGGTCGAGGGACCCTGGATGCCCAGGCAGGCCTTGAGGAGGGGGGGGCACCTTCCTCTCCCTTAGGGCAGCTGACGGGCCCTGAGCCGGGCGGGAGCCTGACGACCGAAGCGAGCAGGCCTCGCCCAGAGGGCTCCCTTCTCTTCCCCTCCCCATCCATCCGTCCCTCCCCTCCCCACCCCAAGAACCCTCGCTCCGCTCGGCCGGAGCCCGGTGAGATCCAGGCCGGCTCTCCCCCGCCCACCCCCCACCCCACCCCGCCTGCTCCCAAATGGCCGCCCGATACCTGTCAGCCGTAGAGCCGGCGTCCCGGAGCAAGCCAGCCCGTTTCCTGGCCCCGCTGTACCGTGCCTGCCTGCCTGCCTGCCTGCCCGCTCGGGCGAGCGCCTCTTCACCTCAGCCAGCGGCTCCCGCCCGCGCCTCCAGCCGCGGCGCAAGACCAGAATCAGGCAGGCTCCGCCCACTCCCCCCCCCGTCGTCGTCGCCAGCCCCGCCCGCTGGCGTGTGACGCCCCGGCGAGCCTCTCCCCGCCTTTTCCGAGGCTGCCCGCCGAGGGTGGGGGGTGGAAATCAATCGGCCGGCTGGTCGATCAATTCGCGGCACGCGCAGCCCACGCCCTGCCCTCCCCCTCCTTCCTTCCCTCCCTCTCTCTTTCCCGAATGTCGACTCACCCCGGCCCTCCGCTCGCCGTAGCGCTTCACGCTCCACCCACCCATGCCTGCCAATCACGAGAGGCGCGTGGCGCTCCTTTTCCCCCCCCCCGCCTTCTCCCTCTCACCTTTAGACCAATAGAAACTTGCTGCCGAAACGTTCTCCCGCCTTCTCCGAGAAGGCCTGGGCGGCACCCAGAGGAGTCCTGGATGCCCCCTTTCCTATGCCAGTCCTTCCATGCTCCTCCCGCCTCCCCGAGCGCGAGAGGCGGTCCGGCGCAAGCGCAGTCGGCCCGAGCGGGAAGCTCGCCTGCTCTTTTATCTTAGGGGTGTCCTAGACGGCTCTCGGTGGCCTCGGGCTTGATTTATCTTTTGTCCGGGAGGGTGGTGCCCTTAACAGCTGCCTTGTACCGAGCGATAAAAGGGGCTCAACGATCGTCCCCTTCCTTCACAGCTGTCTGGCAACGCCATTCCGAATTTCTTCCGTCCCTTTGCTTTCAAGGAATCCTCCGTTCACCGTAAGTGGATAAAAACATCTTAATTCAGTTTGCTCAGCTAGGTAGCAAACAGGCTGATCACGGTAATAAAGGAAAACATTTGTGGCTCAGGGTTGACACCAGGGGTCCTTGGTGCTCGCTGAGCTTGCTTGTTTTCCTGCAGGCGTTTCATTACCCAAACTAGGCAACATCATCAGTGCTAGAAGGAATGTAATATAAAGTGACAGCCAAGCTCACTCCTTACCAGCAACTGATGATGTTACCTAGTTTGGGTAATGAAACGTCTGCAGGAAAATAAGGAAGCTCTGAGAGCATCCAGGGCCCCTCAGGTTGATCATAAACTGCTAATCAGGATCAGATCGGGATGAAATGCTCCCGGTTCGGACCGGATCGCCCAATCCAGTAGCGATGGCGGATGGTTCGGAGAACCGGTAGCAAAAATCCCTGCCCTCTTCCCTGCCCCAGCTGAGCCGCGCGATCATCAGAAGTTGTTTTTTTTCTTTTAAAAGCATTTTTTCTTTGGCTGAAAAAATGCTTTTAAAAGTAAAAAAAAAGGCTCTGATGATCGCACGGCTCAGCTGGGATCGTCAGAACCCTTTAAAAGCTTTTTTCCCCTCTGACGATCCCAGCTGAATTGCCCAATCACCAAAGGCTTTTAAAAGCATTTTTTTACAACATCTTCGGCTGAAGAGGTTGTAGAAAAATGCTTTTAAAAGTAAAAAAAAAAAGTTGGCCACGCCCACCCAGTCACATTACCCACCACCACCACCGAACCGGTAGTAACAAATTTTATATTCCCCCCCCCCATATCAGATAGTAGTATAGCCTTTATTGTCATTATACATCATATAGGCAACTAAATTGATTTAGTCTCTCTGGTGCAATCCATGAAACAACATAAATAGTATAGAAAATAATCCCTATACAAGTAACTGGGAAAAAGAGACTACCGTGTTTCCCCAAAAATAAGACCCTGTCTTATATTTTTTTGAACCCTGAAATAAGCACTTGGACTTATTGCCATGCACTCAAAAGCCCGATTGGACTTATTATCAGGGGACTCCTTATTTTGGGGGAAACAGGGTAGTCACACTTTTCCATATGTGCGTATTGTGATTGTGTTTATGAGTCTGACAGCCCATGGGTAGAAGCTGTTTTTAAATCTGTTTGTCCCACTGGCTATGCTTTGATGTCTTCTGCCCGATGATAGAAGTGAAAAGAGGCACTGGCCAGGGTGTGAATCATCCCTAAATATCTTCCTTACTCTGCTGAAACAGCAAGACCTGGTGATGTCATCCAGTGGTGTTAGAGGGCAACCAATGGATTCTTGTGCTGAATTGATCACTGTCTGTAGTTTCTTTCTGTCTGCAGCTGTTAGACCAGCATACCATATACTGTTATACAGTATTTCAGGACACTTTCTATCATAGACCAATAGAAAGAAGTCATCAGCCGTTGTTCCACCTGATTTTTCCACAGGACTCTAAGGAAATGAAGTCTCTGTTGAACCTTACTAACCACCAGGGATGTGTTGTTTTTCCAGATCTGGCTAGAGTTGGGAGATCTAGATCTAGAGATGGTTAGAATGGGAGACCATTAGGAAATCCTTCCCACTCCCGGGGAGGGTGAGGAAGGGATTATCATGGATTGGAAAGTCAAAAATAATTATGGAAAAAGACAGCTACAGATAGTCCTCAATTTACGACCACAATTCAGCCCAGAATTTCTGTGGTTAAATGCGACATTTGTTTTGAGTGAATTTTGCCCCATTTTACAATCTTTCTTGCCACGGTTGTTAAGTGAATCACTGCAGCTGATAACTTAGCAACCCGTTTGTTTAGTGAATCTAGCTTTCCCCCATTGGCTTTGCTGGTCAGAAGTTTGCAAAAGGGGATCAGATGACCTTGGGAAACAGCGACGGTCATAAATGTGAACCAGTTGCTAAGCTTCTGAATTTTGATCACGCGATCACGGGGATGCTACAAAGGTTGTAAGTGTGAAAAATGGTCATAAGTCATTTTATTTCAGTGCCATTTTCACTTTGAATGGTCGCTAAATGGACTGTTATAAGTCTACATGTGCTAACCGCTTCTATAGTGTCAGCAAGAAAACTGTATTATGACCTTCATCCATCCAATGTAAAAGAGACCACTTTTTTTTTTAAACAATCATTATCCTTCCTTTCCAAGCATTTATCCTAAATCAGGGGTCTCCAACCTTGGCAATTTTAAACTTGTGGACTTCAGCTCCCAGAATTCCTCTCAGCTTTGCTGTCTGAGGAATTCTGGGAGTTGAAGTCCACAAGTCTTAAAGTTGCCAAGGTTGGAGACCCCTGCCCTAAATTAGTGCCTTTTAGCTGTTCCTGGTATGATAACACTATTTTATACTGCTTCATAGACGAATGAAACATATTTACTGTCAGGCCTGGAAACCATATTAGACTTTAGGTTTCCAGACGCTGCCACATTTTTCCCCTGAGGGGAAGAAGGAGGGCTGAGGGGTATGGTAACATTCTTCAGACGGTCAAGGTCGGATGGTGTTCACATCTGCAGGAAGAGTGGCAAGAAGATATTCGAATGAACTGGGAGAACGTGGGACCATGTGACCATCAAAGGGGTCAGGGGGGTGGGACTCTTGGGGTTTGTATAACTGGGGAAAAGAATCCGGAAATTCAGTTTTGGAATTTTACTCATCGTTTGCCAGTTTCCTCATGCTAACTCTTAAAGTAAAGGACTCTTAAAGACAATGGCTTCTGAGTTCTCTTTATGCAGAAGAGGTTTTTCTGGAACCTTGACATTTACAGCATCTGTGGGGTTGCTAAGAGCTCACACCGATTTGATGGAAATCAGTTTTATGCAAAAGCAGCTTGACTTGACATTGTATGATAAACATTAATCACTCCCAGCTGGAAGGCCAGACATCTTGCTGAAGAAGTAGTGTGGGACACGTAGTCCAAATGTGATCAAGATGCACCAAGGTGGAAACATCATGCTGAGAAAAGTAATAGTATTGGAACTTAACTGCCCAAGTCCTTGAGCAGCAATGTGATGAAAGCAGATTGATTTTCAATTCAGTTAGAATTATTTGCATCTTTGGGCAAAGCTATGACGGAGAATTGAAGCAGGTTTTGGGAATGCTTGTTTTTGCTGAGTTCCTATGAAAACCTTATAATATTATTTTTATAAAGCCTATGAAGTTCATAGTTATTATAAAGGATAGTCAGTCAACCATATCTTTTTAAAATCAAAGGCATACCTGTAAAATATATGCAATTCTGATACAGTAAAAAAAAAAAACTTGCCTGGGATGGGAAATTGTTCCTCTTGGAGCACGTTCTTAATATGAGATGGCTATATTTCCTTTCCTTTCCTTTCCTTTTATCTCATGCCTTTAATTGACTTATTGTTTCTTATCCCTTTTTTTGCATTCTGCATAATGTCCGCTATTCTGGAGGAGAACACCATGATGGAGATATATACATACTCTGTGTGTGTGTGTGTGTGTGTGTGTGTGTGTGTGTGTGTTTTAAAGTTTTTTTTATTTTTTACAGGCAAACAACAACATACAATGCATCTTTTCTGAACAGAGTATCGGCCGGGTACATGTTCATACCAAATTTAGTTCTTTTCCAACACATCTTACATGCTTTCATCAATATATTTCTCTCATTTTTGTTTTCCTTTTTACATTTCTCTTTGTAAATCTAATCTTACCCTTCACCCCCAATTTTAATCTTTTATCAAATTTTCCCTCTTCCCCCCTTTTTCTACTCCCATTTATATTAAACCCTTATATTCCCATTTAATAATTATATTCTTTTATATCTTCTACTTATCCAACATCAAATCAATCATATATTCACATTTCAATGACAATTCATAGATTGTTAACCATAACCAAAAGAAGAAAAGAAAAAACAAGAAAAAACCCCTCAGTTTTTCTTCATAATGTCATTTCTAAAATATCATTAATAAATCAATAATAACCTTCAAACATTTTTTCTCATTTTAAATTCCGTTCTCAATATTTAAATCATGTATAATGCCAACTGTCTGTGTGTGTGTGTATGTATATATGTATGCATCTGTGTATGTATGTATGATGGATAAATGTATGTATGTATGTAGAACCGAAATGGCATTTTCATGCATTTGAGAGTAAGCAACTTAGCGCCTTTCAAAGCTTTTGAACTTCTGACAGGCTGTGCCTATCAGGATTTATAGCAGATGTAGTGCAAATACTCAGTAATACCAGATTGTTATGCTTAGGCAGTCTTTCTTGTCAGCAATTGTGCAGAGTAATTCGGTTCAGATTTAGGTTGGAATAGACAAGAACTGCTCCTTTCTGAAATAAGTGTTGCTTTGGTTTAATGGAAATTGATGCATGTATATTTGCATCCAATTTTTATAATCAGGAAAACACCCTGCCTTTCATCTCAGTCATTAGAATGATCAAGGAACCATAGTACCGTAGTACAAGGGGAAAGCTATTCTTAGTTTCAGGTGCATCATATTCTCTTACTGAAATAAAATGCTATCTTTTGCATTTATTAGGAAAAGTCAAGCTCTGGAAAAAGAACAAAATCGGTGCAGAGCTTCTGTTTGCATGTCCTGCTCTGCTAATTCTGAAGATTAATTCTTTGCAATATTTGGGATTAATAATTGGTTCAAATGCATTAATGGAACTTACCTTCTCCTATTAGTATCTTATGATTTATCACTTGTTATTTGTATCTTACAATTCATGATTGCATCTTATGATTTATGGTCGATGACCTATCATTTTGTTGTTTGTATGTACACTGAGAGCTTATGAACTGGAGACAAATTCCTTGTGTGTCCAATCACACTTGGCCAATAAAGAATATTCTAATTCTAATTCTAATATGTTTATTTTGGAGGGATATCCATGGTAAAAATGGCAAGAGATGGAAATGGCATCACCAGTGACACACCCAATACGTGGTTTGGACAGGTTAGTATATCATTGCTTTTAGTTAGCTAGTTAGTTAGTTAATTATTTTGCTGCCCATCTTCCTATAGCTATCTAAGATTCTTAGGGATGAAGCTTTGTGCAACATTTATTAAGGATAAGGATATGGTTTCTACTTCATCGTAACAAATCTGTAGCAAACTTATTTAGAAATTTTAATGGAAACAGGATGAAAATCAGGTTGGTGTTAATCAATCTTTCTGAAATAATCTCAATGTATTTTGTATCTTATGCAGAAAAAGTACAGAAAAAGTGAAGCTCGGGTATTATTGAGATTATTTTATAAAGAAGACTTTGTACAATTTTGACGTTTGAATGCTGTTGGGTCTTTTTTGGGGGGGTTGGGGGGTAGAATTTATAAATTGCTTCTTGGTGAGGCAATATGCTGATACAATTATCTCTTCAATTTGCATTAAGATAGTGAGACTTCAGGAGTGAACTCTATAAAGATGTTATTTTTTATCATTTTATAATTTATGACAGTACTATAACAGTGCAGTTTATTCTCTCGTCTTGAAAAAGACTTAAGTGTGAACCACTGTATCATGAAATGGAAACAATCCTGAAGAGGCAAGAAGACAGAAAGGTATTTAAATCTGTTGGGTTTTGTGTTTGCATAGTGCCAGTACACAGCAGACGAGTATCAGGCTGTTCAAGCTGCTTTGAGGCAGAGGCTGGGCCCAGAATACATCAGTAGCAGACAAGCCGGAGGAGGACAGAAGGTACAAATTAGAGATTAGAGCTTTCCTTTTCTTTATGCTGAAAAGCATCCTTTTAACCCCAGTGATGTGACCCTGGCAGGCTTGGAGTTAAGAATGCTTTAACACTTTTAAAAAAAAAACACAACATATGGTACAATATATGTACCATATAGCTGTTAACAGCTAGTATCACCAGACCAGATTGTTGAAAATCAGTACAAACCTTCAGGTTGCCAAATTAGAACTGCTGACCAGAGATTTCAAAAGAAAAATAAACATAATCCTGGGCAAAATGGCTCTAAATGCCAATTTTTATTACAATAGTCTATTTGGTGTGTACGGGTAATCCTCAGCTTACGACCAACTTACAATTGAGCTCCAAATTCATGTTGCTAAGTGAGAAATGTGTTCAGTGAGTTTTGCCCTGTTTTACAACTTTTCTTCCCACATTTGTTAAGTGAATCATTGCAGTTAAATCAGTGGTGAAATCTAATTTTTTTTTACTACCGGTTCTGTGTGTGTGGCTTGGTGGGCGTGGTTTGGTGGGCGTGGCAGGGGAAGGATACTGCAAAATCTCCATTCCCTCCCCACTCCTAGGGGAAGGATATTGCAAAATCTCCATTCCCACTCCACCCTGGGGCCAGCCAGATGTGGTATTTGCCGGTTCTCCGAACTACTCAAAATTTCTGCTACCAGTTCTCCAGAACCTATCAGAACCTGTTGGATTTCCCCCCTGAGTTAAATGAGTAATACGGTTGTTAAGTGGCTCTGGTGTCCTCATGGATTTTTTTATTTTTTTTTTGCATTTATATCCCGCCCTTCTCTGAAGACTCAGGGCGGCTTACACTATGTCAAGCAATAGTCTTCATCCATTTGTATACTATATACAAAGTATATACAAAATCCAAAAAAGGATTTTGCTTGTCAGAAGGTTGCAAAAGGGGTGTGTGTGTGTCACATGACCCTGGGGCACTGCAACCGTCATAAATGAGGGTCAGTTGTCAAGCATCCGAATGTAAATCACATGACCGTGGAGATGCTGCATAAGTGTAAAAAACGGGCACAAGTCACTTGTTTTCAGTGCCGTTGTAACTTTGAACGGTCACTAAGTGAACTGTTGTAACTCCGGGACTTCCTGTTTTGCCCAATTAGCTGCACAAAGGCTCTCTCGTTCTGTGGCACGGAATCTTTAACAACTTTTCACACGTTTAAAGGAGTATGACGCATATAATGCTCAATCCCACCCTTGTTCCCTACGTATCCCATCCCACACTGTGGCCTAGATTTTGAGATATTCCCAGCTTTCTCCTCCTGAAATAGAGTCCACTTGATCACTTCAATATTTATATATAGCTCTTATGTGGAGAGCTGTTTACGTGAAAACAATGTCTGTCTCCGAGTTGGTTAAACATAAAAAGTAAGCCCTGTTAAAATGTATATTGTTACCTGCTTCTTTATGGTTTTTGCTGTGCTATGTCACTTAGAAACTATATTACATAGCTATAAATCAGTGATGGCTACCCTTTTCTGGACTGAGTGGCCAAAATGGGCGCATGGGCCTGTACCCCAAAAATGAGCGTTTGGCCCCCTGCATGCGCCCTGCCCCATTCGTATGCACGTGCCCCCCCCCGGATTCTGCACACACCCCGCCTCCCGTACATGCATCCATGCCTCCCTGCACACACTTCCCCGAATGTGCGGCAGAGACCCGAAGACCAGCTGGCCGGCAGGAGGTGCGCACACATGTGCAGCGGAGCTGAACTGGGGCATCAGAGAGGACGCTAGGTGCCACCTCTGGCATGCGTGCCGTAGGTTCGCCATCATGGCTATAGATCCTTCTTGAATATGAGATAAAAATGAATCTTTCATAGGCTACAGCAAAACTTATTTCCTTTCTCTCTGCACTCAGGTTTGCTACATAGAGGGGCACAGAGTCATCAGCCTGGCCAATGAAATGTTCGGATATAATGGCTGGGCTCATTCTGTCACTCAGCAGAACGTTGGTGAGTCCAATAAAAACTTGTTTCGGTTGAAAATGTGAGAGAAATATCCCCACTGTAAAGGCAGTTCTAATAAAACGTAAAAGAAAAGGCTGGGAGTTTCGCAATACCGGTCTGCTCCTGGAAGCTTCTTTGAACTGGTAATAGATTTCCTGTAGAGAAAGTTAGGAAGCAGTTTTGCTTATTTCTCATGTGTTCCTGATAAAAAATCCATTGTAGAAGAGCATGAAAAATATTATGAGGAATGATAGAATTGCCTCTCTTCCTTAGGCAACTTGAGACCTTGAAGTACAAGGGTGGCCAAGAACTCTTTGAGTTAGTTTGCATATAAAATAGCAATAGCACTTAGATTAACATACTACTTCATAGTGTTTTACAGCCCTCTCTAAGCAGTTTACAGAGTCAGCCTATTGCCCCCAATAATCTGGGTCCTCATTTTACCGACCTTGGGAGGATGGAAGGCTAAGTCAACCTTAAACACCTTAAATAAAACCTTAATTAAAACTTAAATAAAACCTTATATAAAATCGATGCGTATTCATCATTTTAGATTTTGTTTGCCAGCCAGAAAGCAGATTTGCTTGTCTATGTTGTAGTTCTCTTACCTCTTAAGCGAAATCACCACACTAACCTGCTATTCTACTAGTTACAATTTTAATGTGTCTTTTGCTAGTACTCTCAAGCACCCATATTTATTTATTATTTGGTTTTCTAATTCGATAGATGTCTAAAATTTTTCCCTGTGGTCTGGTCCAGTTTGTACAATTTTCTCAAGTCTTGACCTCTGTTGCATTTTTGTCATTGGTACTCACTGCCTCCCGGGTTACCATTCCTTCTGTGATTGCTTCTCTCCACCTCCAGCCTCTTTCACCTGCGATACTGTACACTTTTTGAAATTGGTAGTTTGTAAGTTAAGAACTACTGCGTTTCCCTGAAAATAAGACCCGGTCTTATGTACTTTTGGGTCCCAAAATAAGCACTAGGGCTTATTTTCAGGGAAACAAGATTTCAGGGTGATTGTTGTGACCCAGGCCCAAGTAGATAGTAGGAAACTCAGTCAGTTTAAAAACAAACAAACTTTATTAGAACAGTTGAGAATTAACTCATTCTCAGCATAGTCCAAACTAAATCAAAGCAAATTCTTCCTAACACAATTCTTCAGTCTTATCACCAACCTTGGTCTAATTAGGCAAACTGCCAAAGGCTTTTCTTGGCAAAAGTTCAAAAGCAGAAGACGCCAACAAGAAATAAATGCAGCAAGACAAGGCTATCAACATTGTTTTCCGGCAAAGAGCCCAAACACCGTTGCTAGTCTTTTAAGCCTTAGGGAGGGGCCAATCATCTCTTGGCCCTACTCCCGAGTCTTCCTCTTTGCTTGAGCTGCTCTTGCCTTCTGGCAGCTCTTCTCATGCGTGCATTAGGAACAGGCTCCTCCTGTTCCTCTGCCTCACTACTGTCAGCCTCTGGAGGCTCCGGAGTCCGCACATCACTCCCAGATAGCCCTGGCCCCACCTCTGCCTCCTGTGCAGAGCCCTCATCCGGGCGTTCCCCAGCTTCCAGGACTGGCCTATGTTCTTCCTCAGCCTCATCGCTGTCCGACTCAGTTGCCAGCTCCGCAGGCTGCTGGCAGGCCACAACAGTAATCAGCCTGGCTGGATGCCCCGCCCCCGATGCACACCCAAGAGCCAGCAAGCGCGCAGGAGCTGATGGTATCTGGCAGCAGCTGCAGTCTGCTGGTCCCTTAGTCAGCGCACTCTGGAGCTGCGCAGAGTGGGAGGCACAGCAGAAGGCAGGTGATTCCGGTGCACTGCGCAGGCTGCAGGCAACCCAAGAGACGTGAAGACGAGCCTCCTGTGGCCACCTGCTGTGCTGGCCCACCGCCCCTCGGTTTTCACACGGCCTGCGCAACCAGATCGCCTGCCTCCCCCCCTCCCCACGCCTCTGCCTCTGCCTTAACAACACAAGACAAGGTGTATTCATCATTTCACCTGAACATATCCTTTTGCTTTTTGCTGTAGTAGTCTGTTAGGAAAAATCAAGCACTGATAGATGATACAGTACAAAGTAAAGCTTCTTTGGTACTTCTAATTAACACAGAATAATATTTACGGAGGTTTTGTTTACCTCAAATATGGTATCTTATAATCAATAAGTGTTAACCATAAATAGCTGTTTATTAAAAACAATGGTGGCCGTGGTGGCTCAGGCTGTAAGATAGCCTGTTATTAAAACACAGCTGCCTGCAATTACTGCAGGTTCTAGTCCCACCAGGCCCAAGGTTGACTCAGCCTTCCATCCTTTATAAGGTAGGTAAAATGAGGACCCAGATTGTTGGGGGGGCAATAAGTTGACTTTGTAAATATACAAATAGAATGAGACTATTGCCTTATACACTGTAAGCCGCCCTGAGTCTTCGGAGAAGGGCGGGATATAAATGTAAAAAAAAAAAAAATGAACATTACCAGACACCATTGAATTTAATTTCAGTTAAGCGTGTTTTCTGGCTTCCTCTTTATATAATTTATACTGTGTTTGGTCTTAGTTTTCTTTTCAAAAATAAAAGCTACTACAGGTCCTTTAAAAAAAACCTAACTCATATGCATTTTTATATATTTCTGTTACTGCCTCTTGCCTTAGTCTTTAACTTTTTTCTTCCTCCTTTTGCAGATTTTGTTGATCTAAATAATGGCAAATTCTATGTGGGTGTTTGTGCCTTTGTGAAAGTTCAGCTTAAGGTAAGAATTTAGAATTTTTATTTAGAAAGCATGCATATATAGGCGGGTATTCTAATGAGGTGGAGCATTTAGGGCCAGAAAGTTAAATCAGAGGTCCCCAACCCTGGGCTCTGGCCCATTACCTTGGCCTGTTCGGAACTGGGCCATACAAGCAACGGGCGAGCGTATGCGTGTAGCTCCACTTGCATGAGTGGCAGGTGCCCACGCTTGGATGTGCAACTCAGTTTGGATGTGTAGCTCAGTTTGGATGTGCAGCTCAGATTGGATGTGCAGCTCAGTTTGTGCAAGTGGCGCGCCTGCACACCTGCCGCTCACACAAATGGAGCTGTGCATGAGAGTGCCTGCCATTTGAATGGAGACATCCCTCCCCCCCTCCCGCTGGGCTGCTAAACCAGAAAGGTTGGGGACTACTGAGTTAAATTACACCCAAATGTGCACAATAAGAACTCTTGAAGATACTATTTATAGTCAGGTGGAGAGACTATTGTTACATAAAACAATGACTATTGTCAGTTCTGTTACTGGTTGAAAGGGATTATTTAATGCTGTCGAATTTATTCCACTTATATTTTCCACCCTTGTTATAGGCCAGTGATGGTGAACCTTTTTTTCCTCGGGTGTCGAAAGCGCGTGCGTGCGTGCGCACGACAGCATGCGTGTGTGTGCCGACACTCATAATGCAATGCCCCACCCCTCAGGCCCTCCCCCCCCATGCAGGTGTGTGCGACCCCTCCACGCCCCCCCCGCGCATACGTGCGTTACTCCCATTTTGGTGCTACCCTGAAGCCTCCTGGGATCAAAAATGGGGTGCAGGGGGGCACCGCACCCCCTCACCCCCGCGCATGTGTGCACGATCCCCCAGCCCTGTGCTTGTTAAAGCGTCTCTCGGCAAAGACTCAAAAATCAGCTAGCTGGGGGGAGGAGCATGGGCATGCGTGGTGGAGCTGACATGGGCGTCAGCTCGCATGCCCACAGACATGGCTCTGCATGCCTCCTGTGGCACGCATGCCAGGGGTTTGCCATCATGGTTATAGGCCAAAGATATACTTGCCTTAAGGGACGCGGTGGCTCAGGGGCTAGGACATTGAGCTTTTCGATCGAAAGATCGGCAGCTCAGCGGTTCGAATCCCTAGTGCTGCCGTGTAACAGGGTGAGCTCCCGTTACTTGTCCCAGCTTCTGCCAACCTAGCAGTTTCGAAAGCACGTAAAAATAAAATGCAAGTAGAAAAAATAGGGACCACCTTTGGTGGGAAGGTAACAGCGTTCCGTGCGCCTTTGGCGTTGAGTCATGCCGGCCACATTACCACAGAGACGTCTTCGGACAGTGCTGGCTCTTCGGCTTTGAAACGGAAATGAGCACCGCCCCCTAGAGTCGGCAACAACTAGCATGTATATGCGAGGGGAACCTTTACCTTTACCTTACACTTGCCTTAAAGAATTAAAATAGGTTGAAGTGGCATGATACTGCAGATTAAGTATCCAAATCCCTGTAGATTCCAGAAAAAAATTGAATACACCTCAGTCATCCATTCATTGTTTTCTTCAAAAGAAAGGAATTGCTGAGGTAATTATAGTAAGTGCGGGGATATAGCATAATCTACTTATATTGCAGGATGGGGCTTACCATGAAGATGTTGGCTATGGAGTAAGTGAAGGCTTGAAATCTAAGGCCTTGTCCCTTGAAAAAGCAAGGAAAGAGGCTGTCACAGATGGATTGAAGAGGGCACTCAAGTAAGAGTAACCAACGCATAACAATATTGTTTGTTGTCAAATAGAGAATTGTGTTTTAAGAAGCAGCCATCTGTCTCTTCAGGTGCTTTGGTAATGCTCTTGGGAACTGTATTTTGGATAAGGACTACTTGCGCTCAGTGAATAAGCTCCCCCGTCAGGTATGTTGTGGGTGGGTGGGGGGAGGAGAGGGGAGGACAGCAGGTTTCAGAAAAAGTAAAAATGTCAAACTCTGGAGGGAGCACAAATTGTAAAATTAATAGTAACTTGCATCATTTCTTCTTCGTAATCACCAGGTTTCACCATTTGGCTTTTTTTTTTTCCTCTTAGAAATGTTCTCTCTTTTGTTCGTTGTTACTCAGAACTAAGCCAAAAGTATTATGTCATTATTCTAGCATTATAAAACAAGTATTCTTTTTTTGGCCTTATTTTGAATAAGATTCTGTAACCTGCACAAAAATACACGTAATTTTTATGTGTATATAAATACCTTATGATCCTTTGGATAAATGATCTTGAACCTGCAGTTCATTTATTTATTTACCTAATAATAAGGTTAATGGAACTTGTATTTATTTTTGCATAATGGTTTTTAAGATTACACTATAAGCTTCTAAAGATGTCTAAAGACCCCTCTTTCAATATCCCTCGGCATTGCCACAACATTAACCATGATTTATTTACTTTTTAAAATCTATAATTGGATAACTTTAGCCTGGTCTCAAATGTTCCCCTTTTAGGGCAGGCTGTTGGCTGACAGCTACAAATGGGTCTGGATTTAGCAGAATATCTGGATCCTTTTCAATCTGGGTTCGGACCAGAAAACAGCACTAAAACGGCATTGGTTGCACTAGTCCAGGGGTCGGCAACCTTAAACACTCAAAGACCCACAAAGGTCCTAACCGGAAACGCAAGCCCCCTGTTCAATTCTGGAGCCGACCGGAAGTCAGGTCCCCCCCTCCCCCCTTCCCACCACCATAGAGTCTCCTCCTAGCATGGCATCCTTTTTCCTCTGCCGACCGGAAGTCTGGTTTCCCCACAATAGAGTCTCCTCCTAGCATGGTGTCCTTTTTCCTCTACCTGTCCTAACCGAAAGCACTATCATTTGTGGAGCTGACCGGCGACAGAAAGCCGCAGCAGAGGGATGAAAGAGCCACATGCGGCTCCAGAGCCATGGGTTGCCGACCCCTGCATAACCTTTGGAGGGCTCAAAATGAAAGCAGTGCAAGCATTCTGGCCTTCCTGGCCCTCAGTGGCTTTTGATAGCTTCAACCTGGTATCCTGGCTTGGCTTTGAGGGCTGGGTGTGGGAGGCATTGTGTTATGATGGTTCTCCTCCTTCCTCTGTGGCCGGTTCCAGTTGGTGTTGGTTTAAGGGGAGAGGCTGAGCACTAGGGCTTTGCAATGCTGATGATACCCAATAATATATCTCTACCCTCAGCCAGACAGATGATGTTGTGGCAGTGCTGGACAAGTACTTGAAGGCTGTAAAGGTCTGGATGTGGGAGAACCGGGTTTGATTCACCCCGGTGAGATGAGATGACTCTGGGTTTTTGGTCCCCCACATCCAGATGATGTTTCATCTTTGGATAGGTGGTAGTGCAACTTGGGGGTCTCCTGGACTCACAGCTCCTGCTTGAGAAGCAGGTGGCAACCATAGCTTGGGAGACTTTGCACAGATTTGTCTGGTGCACCAATTGCATCCTTTGCTTCACTGGGAGGCCTTGCTTACGCCTTGATCCCCTCCCATTTGGATTACTGTAATGTGTTCTGCATAGAGCTATCCTTGAAGACCACCGAGAAACTTCCAACTGGTCTAGAATGCAGCAGGATGCATTGTGACGGGTCTCCCCGAGTCTGCCCATTAACACCCTTGTTGAAGGATCTCCACTGACATCCAATTTTTTTTTGTCCCGGGGCGTGGCATGAAAGCAACACAACCAGAGAACAGGTCTAACTCCCCTTTATTGCTCCAACTGTGTCCCCAAATGTTCCCACATTCACTACAAGTCCTGGAGCAAAGCTCTCACACGCACCTTCAGAAGCCTTTGGCTGCAAGTAGTCCAGTAAGCCAGGTTAGCCACACAGCAACCAGGGCCAGCAGTCCAATAACCCAGGTTAGCTAAGCAGTAACCAGAGCAAAAAGTTCAGCGAAGCAGGCAAACTGGCATGCCCCACAAGACACAGTACAGCAATCTCCAGGCTTTGGCAAGTCCACACGAGGCTCCACCGATCCAACGCTTGTTCCCGACAAATGCCCCTCCCACCGGCACCTCCTTACATCTCAGTCCCCAGGTGTGCCTTGTGAAAGGGGGCGGGGCACTCTCCTCCCTTGTAGCTGGCTCAATCTGCAATGATCTTGCCGCCTCTCTTCCCTCCTTGCTCTCGGATCAGGAGTGGGTAGTCCTCGCTCTTCTCCTGGGCTCTCCCTGTCTGCAGGCCATACTAATTCAGAAAAGCCTTGCCTGGACTGACTCTGCCCTTCCCCAGTTTCCTCCAAGGCCGGCCTCTCCATCTTTGTCAGTTCTTGTTCCTGCTCAGCTTCCCCTGTAGAGTCAGACTGCGACGGGGGCATGACAGTGCGGTTCAACTGGTTGCATGCTAACACCCTCAACAAGAGGTCAAAGCAAATTGGCGGTAGATAAGAGTCAACAGAATTCAAGATGGGCTGGATTTAGCTCTCACGTGACTCTAGACTGATGATGCACTTGACTCCTCCCTCGGGAACAGCCTGGTCATCTCCTACATTTCATATGGTTTTTAATTTTTGATTGGGATCTGCCTAAGATGTATATAAATGTTTTAAATATATAAATTGTCATAAAAACCAAAAGAAGCCAAAGGTGATCTACAGCAGGGATCTCCAACCTTGGCAACTTTAAGCCTGGAGGACTTCAACTCCCAGAATTCCCCAGCCAGCTTTGCAGGCTGGGGAGTTCTGGGAGTTGAAGTCCACCAGGCTTAAAGTTGCCAAGGTTGGAGACCCCTGATCTACAGGGTACATGGCACTAAGAATAATTGTAATTTGCTTTAAACCAAGGGTGTCAAAACCCACAGGCCGGATTCAGCCCACGGGGTGCTTAAATCTGGCCCGCGGAGTCGTCCTGGAAATATCAAAGGACCAGCCCACGGTGCCTCTGGCAGCTGAAACGGGCCATATGTGGCCTCCCTCTCCTTGTTTTCACCCTCCATGGCCTCCTGCAGCACTCTGCCAGCTGAAAACGGCCCCAAACAGGACCGGAAATGGGCCAAGCGGGGCTGGTTTTCGGGCAGCAGGATGCTGCAGGAGGCAGCTCTCCCATCTCTCCCCTGCTGCCCCCCCCCCCCCGTCAGCCCGTGGAGGAGATCTACAGTGCTAATCCGGCCCTCGAAGAAATCCAGCTTGACACCCCTGCTTTAAACAGATAAATAACCCACATTAGCTCAGGTTGCATTGGCTAAAAGTATGATGTGAAGATGAAAATTCTGCCCAAAATACCACTTGTTTCCCTGGTAGCTTCACCTCAGGACTGGGGTGAGGATGAGGGGGGGAGGTATTTCCTGGGCAACTTCCCCCTGATAAATTCTGTGAAATGCTTCTACTATTTTCTGAACTTCTCTACTTGAATGGCTTTTTGTTGTTGTTGTTGTTGTTTTATTCTTTTGCTAGATGCCTCCAGATTTAGATTTGTGCAAAGTTAAAAGGCAGGACTTTGATCTTACTATAGAGAAGGCAAGATATAACAGCTGCTGGCAAAAAGGAAGTGAAGACCAGAAGTTCTTCTCCTTGTCAACCCCAAGCAAATCTTGCAAGTTGGCTTCTCCCTTGAATGCTAGTGAACAAAACCAAAACAGGTTAGCAGCTTCATTAGATGTTTTCTCCTCGGGCAGCCATTTTGAAATTTTAAACTTCA